>NC_040086.1:13693125-14002500 GCF_003369695.1 Bos indicus x Bos taurus | reverse complement strand
AAAAAGGAAATATAAAATATCCATGAAATGCAGGCGGCCCTTCAGCTCCTGGCAAGCTGTCAGTTCCGTATCCTGTGGGGAGGCCTTTGGTCACTTATTGTCTTGCAGGGGCTGTGTGTTTCCTAATCCCTGCTCTACCTGTTTCTCCACGTCGTAGGTCTTGTTTTGAGCATAGAACATCTTTTATTCTTTCCTCTTCAAAGATTTTCTTTGGACTATGAAAGCAATTCACGTTAACTGTAAAAATGAGCCAAGTACAGAATGATATAAAGATGCAGAAACCAAAAAACCCTACTCATATTCAGCACCTACAGGCAATCACTATTTTGTCTTGTTCCTTTCCATTTGATTTCCTTTATATTTTTGACATATATATTGTAGATGTCATTTTTCAACATTTTTCAATATTTTCAATTTTCAATATTGTATCTTGTTTTCTTCATCTGACACTACTTCTTAAGCAATTTTCAAAAAATTTAACCAAAAATTTAAGCAAAAAACTTTGTAAACAGAATTATTTTTATTTCTTTATTTATTTTTTACTTTATTGAGGTATAATATATAGTTTATATATATTACATAAATATATAGTTGATGTATAATATATGTCACAGGTATACAATATAATGATTCATATTTTTTAAAGGTTTTATTCCATTTATAGGTATTATAAAATATTGACTATATTTCCTTGTAGCTTGCTAATTTTACACTAATAGTCACATCTCTTAACCCCCAACCCCACCTTGCCCCTCCTCTCTTCCCTCTCTCTATTGGTAACCACTGGTTTATTCTTTATGAGTTTTTGTTATTTTTTTTTATTATATTCACTAGTTTGTTTTATTTTTTAGATTCCACATATAAGTGGTATCATACAGTATTTTTCTTTCTCTGTCTGACTTATTTCATTTAGAAAAATAGAAGTCCATCTTTATTGTTGCAAATGGAACAGTTTCCTTCTCCTTTATGGCTCAGTAGTATTCCATTGCATGTGTGTGTATTTGTGTGTGTATCGCATCTTCTCTATCCATTCACCTGTTGATGGACACTTAGTTTGCTTCCATATCTTGGCAATTGTAAATAACGCTATTATGAACATTGGAGTGCATGTATCTTTTCAAATTAGTGTTTTTGTTTGTCTTGAATATATACTCAGGAGTGGAATTGCAGGCTCATGTGGTAGTTCTGTTTTTAGAACTTTGAGAGTGAATTTAATTTTTAATGGCTGACTACATTCTATTTTGCATGTCGCTGTTGTTCAGTCGCTCAGTCATGTCTGACTCTTTGCGACTTCATGGACTACAGCACACCAGGCTCCCCTGTCCTTCACCATCTCCTGGAGCTTGCTCAAACTCATGTCCATTGAGTCAGTGATGCCATGGTTGCATGTCATCCTCTGTCATCCCCTTCTCCTCCTGCCTTCAATATTTCCCAGCATCAGGGTCTTTTCTAATAAGCTGGCTCTTTGCATCACATAGTGAAAGTATTCGAGCTTCAAGTTCAGCATCAGTCCTTTGAGTGGATATTCAGAGTTGATTTCCTTTAGGAGTGACTGGTTTGATCTCCTTGCAGTCCAAGGAACTCTTCACAGTCTTCTCCAACACCATAGTTCAAAAGCGTCCATTCTTCTGCACTCAGCCTTCTTTATGGTCCAGCTCTCACATCTATACATGACTACTGGAAAAACCATAACTTTGACTATACAGACTTTTGTCAGCAAAGTAATGTCTCTGCTTTTTAATATGCTGTCTAGGTTTGTCATAGTTTTTCTTCCAAGGAGCAGGCGTCTTTTCATTTCGTGGCAGCAGTCACCATCTGCAGTGGTCTGGGCTTCCATGGTAGTCAGCTGGTAAAAATCTGCCTGCAATGTAGGAGACCTCAGTTCGATTCCTGGGTCAGGAAGATACCCTAGAGAAGGCATAGGCCCACTCCAGTTTTCTAGGGCCTTCCTGGTGGCTCAGACAGTGAAGAATTCGCCTGCAATATGGGAGACCTGGGTTCAGTCTCTGGGTTGGAAAGATCCCCTGGAGGAGGGCATGGCAACCAACTCCAGTATTCTTGCCTGAAGAATCCCCATAGACAGAGGAGCCTGGTAGGCTACAGTTCATGGGGTCGCAAACAGTCAGATATGACTGAGTGACTAAACACAGCAACTAAACACAAATGTGTGTCTATTTTGCATATAGCTGATGAATAATTTTTCAAAGGTAAACTTATGACTTTAATACAAATATAAAGTGAACATGTGTCAAAGATTTTATTTAAATCACTAATGAATGAGGGAACAGTAAGATGCTACACTTGGTTCAAAGGGGAATTTAAAGAACTGCACCATAACGAATGCTGAAATACATTTATGAATAGATACAAAACTGGCCTGTCTAGAGGGCAATAATCAGTCGCATCTCACTGGATTCAGTTTGTTTGCATTTCTGTGGATAGAGGGAATTTGCATTACTATCAGTTTCTACAATTTACATAGCTGGGTGCTCAGTCACTCAGTTGTGTCTGACTCTTTTCGACCCTATGGACTGTAGCCCACCAATTGTAGAATAGCTCAAAGACAATGAAACGCAATTATAACCAAGTAGTCCTTTCTGATCATTTGGAAGTCTTTTACAATTTTCCCTGTGATGTGTAATAGGATTTTACTTAGCCTTTAGGACTGTATATGTAGTGCATCTGTGTGAACATGTGTGCCATGCGATGTCCGGATATCTCCTTGGTTGAGAGAGATGCAGCAAATTGCTGAAGATCTGGGGCTCACAGGTCCTCATTTGTAGAGTAAGGATAGCTTAGATGGTTTCTTAAAACCTTTCCAGAAGTTCTGATGTCCACAACTTCTCTAATTACCTAGAGGCAAAGGTCCACACAGGACGCTTAGCTATTTCTTTCCCTAGCTCTACTCATTCTTCCTTTTAGAAAGATTATACAGGTAAAATAGTTGATTCTAAGTTCTCATATTAAAGTCATATTTAATGGATTGTGAGATTAAAAAAATATTTTTAATTGAGGGGTAGCAAACAGAGATCAAATTGCCAGCATCCGCTGGATCATGGAAAAAGCAAGAGAGTTCCAGAAAAACATCTACTTCTGCTTTATTGATATGCCAAAACCTTTGACTGTGTGGATCAACACAAACTGTGGAAAATTTTGAAAGAGATGGGAATACCAGACCACCTGACCTGCCTCCTGAGAAATCTGTATGCAGGTCAAGAAGGAACAGTTAGAACTGGACATGGAACAACAGACTGGTTTCAAATCTGGAAAGGAGTACATCAAGGCTGTATATTGTCACCCTGCTTATCTAACTTATATGCAGAGTACATCATGAGAAATGCTGGGTTGGATGAAGCACAAGCTGGAATCAAGATTGCCAGAAGAAATATCAATAACCTCAGATATGCAGACCCTTATGGCAGAAAGTGAAGAAGAACTAAAGAGCCTCTTGATGAAAGTGAAAGAGGAGAGTGAAAAAGTTGGCTTAAAGCTCAACATTCAGAAAACAAAGATCATGGCATCTGGTCCCATCCCTTCATGGCAAACAGATGGGGAAACGATGGAAACAGTGACAGACTTTGCTTTTTGGGGCTCCAAAATCACTACATATGGTGACTGTAGCCATGAAATTAAAAGACACTTGCTCCTTGGAAGAATGACCAACCTAGATAGCATATTGAAAAGCAGAGACATTACTTTGCCAACAAAGGTCCATCTAGTCAAAGCTGTGGTTTTTCCAGTAGTCATGTGTTGATGTGAGAGTTGGTCTATAAAGAAAGCTGAGTGCCGAAGAAATGATGCTTTTGAACTGTGGTGTTGGAGAAGATTCTTGAGAGTCCCTTGAACAGCAAGGAAATCCAACTAGTCCATCCTAAGGGAAATCAGTCCTGAGTATTCATTGGAAGGACTGATGTTGAAGCTGAAGCTCCAATACTTTGGCCACCTGATTTGAAGAACTGACTCATTTGAAAAGACCCTGATACTGGGAAAGATTGAAGGTGGGACGAAAAGGGGACGACAGAGGATGAGATGGTTAGATGGCATCACTGACTCAATGGACATGAGTTTGAGTAAGCTCTAGGAGTTGGTGATGGACAGGGAGGCCTGGCATGTTGCAGTCCATGGGGTTGCAAAGAGTCGGACACGACTGGACGACTGAACTGAGCTGAACTGAACGCATTTTCATAGGTGAATGGCTATTGTTTTATATCACGGTACATAAAAAAGTAGTGATTGATGATGCTTTCAAATTGATGAAGTATACACTAGCTTTACAGAAAGGAAAAAGAAGCCCTATAAAAGTAAACAGATCACTAGATGAATTAACATTTCAAAAATGTTAAAAAAAAATCTAAACCAAGACAACAAACAAAATCTAGAAGCCTTAGAATTGAAAAAATAAGACATTCGCCTTTGGTTAGTGGATGAAGAAAGAACTAGAACATGAACTTCCATCAATCTATTGGGTAATCCAAATAAAACATAACAAACAACAATCCAAAACTTTACTATTTTTTCCTGATCACAAATATGGAATATTATTTGGTCATAAAAAGGGTTAAGCTGCAATGTGGATGAACCTACAAAACATGCTGAGTGAAAGAAGCCAGACACAAAAGGTCACATATTGTATGATTTGATTCATATTTAATTTAAATCCAGAATAGGCAAAGTTATAGAGACAGAAAACAGATGAGTGATTGCCAAGGGCTAGGAGGAGTGGTGAATGAGAAGTGCCTGCTTAATAAATGTGAGATTTCCTTTAGGATAATGAAAATGTTTTGGAATTAGATAGTTGTGATGCCCAACACTGTGAATATATTAAATGTTACTAAGCTGTATGAGTCAGTTCAGTTCAATTCACTTCAGTCGCTCAGTCATGTCAGACTCTTTGCAACCCCATGGACTGCAGCACACCAGGCCTCCCTGTTCATCACCATCTCCTGGACTTTATAAAATGGTTAAAATCATAAATTTCATGCTATGTGTATTTTGCTACAATAAAATTTTTTTTAAATCACTGCCATCAAAGTAATACTTGTTGAAAATATTTTTAAAACATCTGAGTTGTAAAATAGAGAAAATGAAAATTATATTGGTAAAATTTTTTAAACAATTTAATTTATTTATTCAATTTTGGCTGTGCTGGGTATTGCTGCACAGGCTTTTCTTTAGTTGCGGCAAGCAGGGGGCTACTCTGTAGTTGCAGTGCTCAGGCTTCTCATTGCAGTGTCGTCTCGTTGCAGAACATGGGCTCTAGGGTGAGCGGGCTTCAGTATTTGTGTCTTGTGGGTTCAGTAGTTGCGGCTCCCAGGCTCCAGAGCACAGGCTCAATAGTTGTGCTGTATTGTGGCCCACGGGCTTAGCTGCTCTGAGGCAGATGGGACCTTCCCAAATCAGGGATTGAATCCTTGTCTCCTGCATTGGTAGGTAGGTTCTTCATCACTGAGCCACCAGGGAAGCCCAGTAAATTTTTTTTTTCTCAGTATTGAGTTTCTTGGTGATTGGAGCCTGCAACTTACCGTCTGTTGCTTTTTGTCTTAGTGAATCTCAAGACTTAACAGTGAGGCCTGCAGTGAACCAGACACCTGAAGTTCTCCCCCGCTGCTGTTATGGAGCCACTCCCATCCTTGCAATGGCTGCTGTGGATCCATTCAATGAGATGGGCAATCAGTCTTGGGGCCTTTACCAGCGTTTCTAATGCAGGCCCCAGAAGTCTGTGAGGTGGATAACTCCATCTTCCAGAGCCTGAGCCATCACTTCAAGTCCTTTTCCCATTTCCTGACATCTTCATACATGTACATTAGAGCACAGAGGTATTCACAATTCAGGGATAAAGACAAGAGCCCATACAACTCCCCCATGAGGGCCTCAGGTGCAGTGAGAGGAGACCCTTTCCTTGCATGATGAGAAGTTGCTAGGAGATACCTCAGAGAAGGTGCTCTGAGGGGTGAGGGAGAAAAGACAAAGTTTCTCAGGGGCTGAGCCCTGCAAGGTGTTTAGAAATTATACATGCAAAGTTCTATTTTCTGAAAACTGTTGCTTAAACCTTCTCTGCATTTCTACCACAGGAGCCATAGTTCTTGCTTCTGGACCACTTTGAACAAGTAGGAAGTGGGGATGGAAAGATAGTTCCAGAGACAGAGAAGAAGGGCTGAAGACCAGAGGCAAGAGAGAGATTGGTATGTGGGAAGACCTGAAAAGATTTTAGCTGGGTTGGTGTTAGAGTTTGTGAGGTCCTGGGGTGAGAGGTGGGCTGAAGGATCCGAGCACGGAAAAGCTTCACGGTTTGACTACTTTATCCTAAGACCAAAGTGAGCCATTTTGATGCCTTATTTTCCTTCCTGGACACAAGAACATTTAAGAAGGTGTTTGTGGCTCAGCTGGTAAAGAATCCACCTGCAATGCTTTAGACCTGGGTTCAATCCCTGGTTTGGGAAGATCCCTTGAAGAAGGGAAAGGCTACCTACTTCAGTATTCTGGCCTGGAGAATTCCATGGACTGTATAGTCCATGGGGTCATAAACAGTCAGACACGACTGAGCAACTTTCACTTTCACTTTCTTCCCTTAAGGCCACCTATGTCTACATTGACAGTTGTTCCAGCATAAAATCTCTTCTCGGTAAGTTTGGTGGAGGCTTCTCCCTCTCCCAGCAACCTCTTGTCAAGCAAGGAAAGGAGTTCATCCTACCACTCCTAAGTCTTCATAGGCAGAAGTCGTACCCATGTTAGTCTTTCTCCCGAATTACTTTTCTATCAAAGAGCATGTGGCTCTTCCCACTTCAGTACCCCAAGTTAGACACTTTACCAAGCAGTCAGTTCCCTGCCTTGGGTTACAAATCAGGCTGTAGCCCTCCTGGCAGTTGGGCAAGGGCCAGGGGCCAAGATTCTTACTATGGCTCAACGTGCAGACTTTGGTTTAGCCGCTGGTTTGGGTCTGTATTTCAACCACCCCTTTCTTCGGATTCCAGGGGTTTGGAGTTTATCTGGTTCTCTTTCTCTAGAGACTACTCTTCCTGGAGGTGGGAAAGGGGTTGTCATCTGTTTGCTTACTCAAGGAAGGGATCAGTGCAGGTTCAAAGGGTTCCATTTATGGACTTTCCATCACTCTGTCTGATATAGCGCCATCGTTTATTCCTCGTTCTGTGGTACAAGGTGCCTCCCATCTCTGAGCATTTGGAGTTCTGCTTAGAAAAGATCTCGATTCTAATTGGTACTCTTTCTTCAGGTACTCATGCTTCTGCTTGGCCTCAGCAGTTTTTTTCCTTCTACTTACTCTATTATCGTCTAGGTTATAGGTGGCTCTTAATTGCATCATAATTGGAGTTTGTCTTTCATTCCCATTGTTTTCAGATGATTTCTGGAGGAAGGAATGCCTTTAGTCCACTCACTTAAATCTGAAAGTCTTCTAAGCTTTTATTTTATATAGTTAAAGATGTTCATGTTTTCCCTTATTGCCATGGTTCTCAATCTGGCTGTGTATGAGAATCACAGGGAAGCTCTAAAAAAATACCATTGCTTTAGCCTTGTCACAGATTAATTCAGATTAATTCAGATTGGGCTGAGGCTTAAGATTTCTACCATAAGGTTCTTCACACCATCATTTTTTTGAGCCTGGAAAGACTTTTCTAAACCAAAGGTTTATAAATCTCCTGTCTTTTCTCCCTCAGGTGTATTCTTTTGTACCCAGGATTCTCCAGAGAAAGAGTGGCTAGAATGGAATAATAGAGAGAAAGAGAGGGAGAGAGAAGGGGGTTTATTATAAGGAGTTGCTCACATGATTATGGGGGCTGGTGAATCCAAAGTCTTTAGCACTGGCGTTCCAGTTTGAGTTTGAAGGCTGACAGATTTCTGTACAGCCAGGAAGAGCTAGTGTTCCAGTTCAAAAATCTGCTGGGCTAGAGAATTCCTTTTTACTTGGGGGAGGGTCAACCTTTCAGTTCTATTCAGGTCTTCACCTGATTGGATATGGCCTATGCCCACTCCAGTACTCTTGCCTGGAAAATCCCATGGTGGAGGAGCCTGGTAGGCTGCAGTCCATGGGGTCGCGAAGAGTCGGACATGACTGAGCGATTTCACTTTCCCTTTTCATTTTCATGCATTGGAGAAGGAAATGGCAACCCACTCCAGTGTTCTTGCCTGGAGAATCCCAGGGACGGGGGAGCCTGGTGGGCTGCCGTCTATGGGGTCGCACAGAGTTGGACACGACTGAAGTGACTTAGCAGCAGCAGCAGCATGCACATTAGGGAGAGCAATCTGCTTTACTCAGTCTGCCAATTTAAATGTCAGTCTTATTCCAAAACACCCTCACAGTAACACCAACAATAATGTTTGTAGACTTCTCTGGCGGTCCAGTGGTTAAGAATCCGCCTGGTAACGCAGGAGACACAGGTTTGATCCCTGGTCTGGGAAGATCTCACATGCTCCGGAGCAACTAAGCCCGTGTGCCACAACTACTGAGCCCACACTTTAGAGCCCTTGGGCTGAAACGACTGATCCTCCGTACTGCAACTGCTGAAGCCTGCACGCATAGAGCTCATGCTCTGTAACAAGAGAAGCCACTGCCAGGAGAAACTCACCAACTGCAGTTAGAGTGCAGCCCTGACTCGCTGCCACTAGAGAAAGGCTGTATGCCACAACAAAGACCCGGCACAGCAAAAAAGAAAAAATAATAATAATGTTGTCCAAATATCTGGGAACCTCAGGGCCTAGTCAAGTTAACCATCATGGTAGGTATGGTTTTTTTTTTTTTTCCATTTAGTTCTTTAGTCTTTCTGGAATTGATTTTGATACATGGTGTAAGGTCCTTATCAAAATCTAAATTGATTTATTTTACAAATAGCCAGCCAATTATCCCCACACTTTATATTGATAATTCTTTTCCAATTCCATTGATGTGGGTTTCAATTTTGCTTAGTTTTACCTCGGCAGATGCTCTTCCTTTTAAACATCTTATGTTTATTTTATATAAGATTTTTCTAGGCTGTTTCACCTGACATCATGCTCCATACCTTGAAGAAAAAGATAAATTCTCCCTCTACAGAAAAGAAAAACAAACAAAAGAAAAACCTCACAAATTTCATCTCTGGCAGGGCACCACTCT
This sequence comes from Bos indicus x Bos taurus, assembly GCF_003369695.1. Taxonomy (NCBI): domain Eukaryota; kingdom Metazoa; phylum Chordata; class Mammalia; order Artiodactyla; family Bovidae; genus Bos; species Bos indicus x Bos taurus. Next base: position 13,993,397 of record NC_040086.1, on the reverse strand, counting down.
GCTTAGACACTCCGTCCGCATGATGTAATATCATTAGTTAACTTGGTTTTGTGTGTTCCAGAGAAGCAAGTGTCCTGTGGGTTGGGTTTTGGTAGTCACATCATGGAAGGGTGTCTGAGTGGTGATAGGGTTTGGCCTGGGAAAGCAAGTAGCGGGAGTCTAGGAGGAACATTCCAAAAATGTGGGGTGTAAATTTGATGGTGAAAAGAGTAGCTTGGTTGGGGATCAGGAAAATTATCTACCAGGTTACCTGCTGCCTTCACTTCTGAATCTGGGAAATGGGTGTTACTTCTCTGACTCTCTCCTCATGGCACGTGGGAAATTGGGAAAACATTTGCAAGGTGCTCAAAATTCTTTAAAGAGGAGCCAAAGAAGACTACAAGGCATTTATTCATTAAGTACAAAAGTCTTTCAACTCCCACTCTACCCCGCTCCCCCCCCCCAACCTGGGGACCTTGGTTATAAAGAAATAATGTAATGACTGTGTTGCAACATGTTTTTCCTCTGGTCTGTTTCTTATTCCGCTGGAGTAAGAGGCATGGACGTTTAGACTTCCAACTGAAGGCATTGATTGGGAGGGGGTCTCCCAGAGTTGGCCTACTTGAAAACCAGGTAATCTGAGCTGGAGGGAAAAAGGCACCCCTTCCCCCTAGCTGGTTAGCACACAAAACACAAAGCTTTTAACTCAGATCAGAGAGTTTGGTTGTTGGTCCTTCTGTGTGAGCCGAGGGGCTGAAGTCAGTTGAGTTTGGTTGAGAAGGGAATGGCAGGAATGTGCTCACTTTTCCTAGAGTGAAGAATTTGTTGGAGTGGGGTTTGGGGGGAGGCAAGGAAATTGGCCAAAATGGGAAAAGAGGAGCTGGAGAAGAGTGGAGTGTGCTAAGAATGTGCTTGAAATTTATCAGAAGCAGAGGCCTCCTTTCATGAAATCCTGGCTGTTGGGGTTGGTTGATGTGTTTTTTTCCAAACTCTAAGCTCCCATGATTCAGGACTGTGGCTTTAGTAATTATCCAAGTACTACTCTGCCCTTGTGTGTAAATGGCCAATTACCTCAAACTGTCAAAAGGGCCCAGAAGGCTTGAACAAGGGTCAGTTCACCACAGTCAGGGAATGAACTGGCCCAATTTTAAAAAGTTCCAGGTGTAGAGCTGGAGAAAGCATGGCTTTGTGTGGGTATATGAAGTGTGGAGGAGTAATGGAGTCTTTTATTTTAAAAAAAAGAGCAATATCGAGAAAAAATTCACATACATATAATTCACCTGTTTACTGGTGTACATTCACTGGTCTTTATATACACACAGTTGTACAACCATCATCACAGTGAATTTTAGAACAGTTTATAATCTCAAGAAGAAAGCCATATCCTTTAGCAACCCAGACCACCAGGTTCCTCTGTCCATGGGATTTCCCAGACAACAATACTGAACTGGGTTTCCATTCTCTTCTCCAGGGGATCTTCCTGACCCAGGGATTGAATCCACCTCTCCAGCAGATTCTTTATTGCCGGATCACTGGGGGAAACTCTTCCTATGCTGGACTTTCATATTAATGGAATCTTGTAATACACGGCCTTTTGTGATGGTCTTCTCTCATTTAGCATAATGTTTTCCAGGTTCATCTATGTTGTAGCGTGTATCAGTATTTAATTTGTTTTTATGGTTGGATAATATTCTGTTGTATGTGGATGCTACCTTTTTGTTTACCCACTCATCAGTTTACAGACGTATGGGTTGTTTTTACCTTTTGACTGTTATGAATAAGACTGCCATAAACATCCGTGTACAAGTTCCTATGTGGACTTATGTTTTTAATTCTCTTGAGTATATATCCAGAAGTAAAATTGATGAGTCAGATGGTAAGTGGTAATCTTCTTGAGAAACTACCAAACTTTTTTTCCACAGAAGCTGCATCATTTTATATTCCCACCAGTAATACACAAGAATTTCAATTTACCCACATCCTAACAAGGCTTGTGGTTTTCCTTTTTTTTTTTTGATTATAGCCATCATGTGATTATGAAGTGTTATCTCATTGTAATTGGATTTGAATTTTCTTAATGACCAGTTGATTCAATTTTCTCATAGAATGTGGGGTAACAGTTTCTCTTCGTTCTTTTGTTTATAGTTACCCAGTATCATTTGATGAAAAGACTGTTCGTTCCCCGTTGAATGGTCTTGGTACTCTTGCTGAAAATCAGTTGACCATAATTGACCATATATGCATGGGCTCTTTTCTGGGACTCTTAATTTTATTCCATCAATCTGTATGTCTATCTTTGTGTTAGTATCACACTGTCTTGATTATGTTCAGTTCAGTTCAGTCACTCAATCGTGTCTGACTCTTTGTGACCTCATGGACTGCAGCATGCCAGGCTTCCCTGTCCATCAATAACTCCCAGAGCTTGCTCAAACTCGTGTCCATCGAGTCAGTGATACCATCCAACCATCTCATCCTCTGTCATCCCCTTCTCCTCCTACCTTCAGTCTTTCCCAGCATCAGGGTCTTTTCCAATGAGTCAGTTCTTCCCACCAGGAGGCCAAAGTATTGGAGTTTTAGCTTTAGCATCAGTCCTTCCAATGAACATGTTGATTTGCAGTAAATTTTGAAATGGGGAAGTGTGAGTCCTCTTTTGTTCTTTTTCAGGATTGTTCTGGCTATTCTGATCCCATAAAACTCCATATGACTTTTACAATTATCTGGTCAGTTTCTTTAAAGAAGCTAGCAGGGATTCTGATAGGTTTTTTGTTGAATCTGTAGATCAGTTTGGGGAGTTTTGCCATCTTACCAATGTTAAGTCTACCAATCCACAGACCAGGGACTGAACCCATGTCCCCTGCATTGGCAGAAGGATTCTTAACCACTGGACCACCAGGGAAGTCCCAAGTTTTGCATTCTTTTATTAAATTTGTTCCTAAATTTTATTCTTTTTGTACTTGTAAATGGGATTATTTTCTTAATTTAATTTTAATATTATTCATTGCAAGTGTAAAGAAATACAATTGACTTTTGTACCTCTCATATCCTGCAACCTTGCTGCATTTATTAGTTCTTACAGTTTTTAGTGAATTTCTTAGTATTTTCTATACAAGAGATCATCTGAATAGAGATAGTTTTATTTCTTCTTTTCCAATCTGGAGAACTTTTATGTTTTTTCCGTATCCAACTGTCCTGAGGAATGATGCCTTAAAAGTCTCAGTTCAGTTCAGTCGCTCAGTCATGTCCGACTCTTTGCAACCCCATGGACTGCAGCATGCCAGGCCTCCCTGTCCATCACCAACTTCTGGAGTGTACTCAAACTCATGTTCATTGAGTCGGTGATGCCATCTAACCATCTCATCCTCTGTCGTCCCCTTTTCCTTCCACCTTCAATCTTTCCCAGCATCAGCATCTTTTCAAATGAGTCAGTTCTTCACATCAGGTGGCCAAAGTATAGGAGTTTCAGCTTTAGTATCAGTCCTTCCAATGAATATTCAGGACTGATTTCCTTTAGGGTGGATTGACGGGATCTCCTTGCTGTCCAAGGGACTCTCAAGAGTCTTCTCCAATGCTGCAGTTCAAAAGCATCCATTCTTCGGCGCTCAGCTTTCTTTATAGTCCAACTCTCACATCCATACATGACTACTGGAAAAACCATAGCCTTGACTAGATGGACCTTTGGTGGCAAAGTAATGTCTCTGCGTTTTAATATGCTGTCTAGGTCGGTCATAACTTTTCTTCCAAGGAGCAAGTCCTAAAAGTCTAGAAAGATCAAAATGTACTGGAACAATCTCTGAAAAGAAACTCAGAAGTGTACCCACTGCATGGTCAGAGTCCTTCTGAGTGATCACATATGCATCCATTTATCTAAAATGAAGAAAGAAAGAAAACAGAAAAAAATTATTCAGAGAGAACATTCATTGCATCCTAAAGTCTAATGAGAATGCCCTTCTCCTTCTCTTGAACTACTACATTTCTTTTCCAATGGACACTCATCCAGGACTTCTTTTCTGCATGCTGTTTCCAGGCAGGAAGCACATGGTGTTGAACAGGATTAGTCAGTACTGAGCAGAAGGCTTAGAGACAGACAGACAAGCCAAGTTGATAATTATATGCCCATGAACACAACACAGTCTATGCAAGCGATGTAGAGAGAGCTATGGGAGCAGAGAAGAGGGAAAATTGGGAGAGGAAAAAGGGGAAAAACTTCCAGTCCAGACAGCAGACTGGATTGGGACATCTTGAAAAGCAGATGGGGGCCCCAAATGTATTTCAAGCACATGTCAAGTGGCCCTTGACCACAGATCAATTCCCTAGTGATTTCTCATTTCTTATGTGGCTTATGTGCAAGTTGGAGTGTGTAGACCCCTCAGCAGGAGTCCTCAGAAGACTGTGGATAACTGGTTCAAAATCAGGAAACTGAAACTGGCAGAGCTGAAAGTCTATTCTAGGTCTTAAAATTTTAACTCCAGTGTTTTATCTAGTCAACAGTAGACCATCTCTCCCACACATATTAAACCTTTGGTTTTAGAGGTTTAACAAAACCCCTTTGAAGACTGCTCCTGTTTAGAGGACTGTATACTGAAAGGGTGATCAAGCATTCCGGTTTGCTTGGGACTGAGGGGTTTTCCAGGATGCAGTACTTTCCTTGCTAAAATTGGGATCATCTCAAACTGGGATGGCTGGTCACCCAACAATCTGACATTGTGATGGTGCATTTGGGGCCTGCTCAACTGGATGAAGTAGAGCAGACACCTGTGACTTCCTAAGGCAGGATTTGAATGGAGGCCCTTTGTCCTGAGTGGGGCAGAGCTCTGGAGAACAAAGTCCCATGACAGACAGCCCTGGGGAAGAAGGTTGCTGGGAAAAGGATAACAAGGATGAGTAATTTCTCTCAAGAGGCCAAGAGGAAGTTATGTTTCTGCTTCCTGGTTGGCCCCAGCTGCTCTTTCTCTGTTTCCCCTCTCTCCAGTCTGATAGGCATTAGCTCTGTCATCTTGGGCAGATCACTCAACTCCTCAGGACTTATGTTCTGAAACAAGCAGGTGAGGTGATAAGGCCCATTCGTATGGCCAGCCTTCTGGGACCTACATTTTGAAACTATGAGACACTCAGGGAAAGAAGCTCTGTGGAAGGTGGGTGAAGGGTACCGTGGATTCTGGCTTGATGCCTCATTCTCAAATTCCCCAGGGATGACGGGGCACTCCCTTCCTGAGCTGCACCCTTTACAGTAAGTCCCATGAGCCTCTAGGAGAGGGCGGGCTGAGTAAGCCCATCAAACCCACCTGAAAGTCTTGGTCAATGGCTCTGGGGAAGTCGGGGGCTGCGTCCCATCTGACAGGGAGCCTGGTTTTGGTGTGAGGGAGGGTGAATCACCATCCTCTCCCACCTGATCTTCCCGCCTACGAAGAGATGAGGACAGTCTCCCTTATTGACTAATGATAAATTTTAAATGACTCCAAGCTACCTCAAAAGTCTGTCTCTGTTCTCCTGGAAGTGCTGATTGCAGAATGATACCTTCTGGTTTCATAACTGGACAAAATCCACCTCAATGCATGCACATGTTTGTGCTTGCATGAGCACTTGAGAGGGAGGGACAGGGAGGGAGGGAGAAAGTCATGGCCACAAGAGATTTCTTGAAGTAATAACCGATGGCATAGTAACTCCTTCCCACTCATTAAAAGTGACTCCATTTTCTGAAAAATCTTTTTCTCTCCTTTTTTCTCCTTCCCTGATTCTATATGCTCTTCCTTGCTACAGGAAGTCCCTATCTGATCCCTTAAGAACCGAACTTAAGTCTTCCCCCTCCTCAGGCTCACTCGGACATCCAGTTTCTCCCTTTTCAGCATTTCTTGTGTGGAATACATGGGCCTGTACTTCCTTTAACACAATCTGAATTGTTTTCTGATAGTTCCAGGGATATTAGTGTCCTCTTCCCAGGACTGTCACTTCCACAAGGGCAGGTCTGGAGCTGTGCTGTCTACATCTTCTGTATATTCTGGGCACCTGGGCTGGGTGCAGCAGGAAGTGCCACCCTGCTAGAATGTTCTCCTCACCTGCCGCTGGCCAGTTCCAGTACAGGGCTGGGACTTCCCATCCTCATCTCATCTGTGGGGATTACATTTAAACCTCTCCCACACACTGATCTCTTCTCCAATTTGTTATCCTGGCAGGTTGGGTTGATTCATCCTGCCATGTTTATTCCTTAAGGCTATTGAGCATCCCTGGAGGAGGGCATGACAACCCACTCCAGTGTTCTTGCCTGGAGAACCCCCATAGACAGAGGGGCCTGGCGGGCTACAGTCCATAGGGTCACAAAGAGTCAGACATGACTGAGCGACTAAGCACAGCACAGCACACTGAGTATCAGGGTTGGAGCTTTTCCCTAATTAGGATGATAAACCAGTGTTTGGCCAGTGGGTGGCCTTTCCTTAATGAATGAAAAACGAGCTGTAAGGTCACCCCCAAAGACTGCTTATCTGCCTTGTTCTCTTTTGCAGAACAATTAGCATTCTGTGGCTATGAAAGCCACCAGTATCACGGGGATGTCTAATCATGTTTATGTACAAGAGTGCCTTTTATTCTCTCTTCTGGTGCCAAATTTCATTTTGATTGTATGTGAGGGCAGGGAGTAGAAGCTAACTTTTAAAAAATTAAAGCAATGTGGATATTAATTATTATTATTGACATTCTAGCAGAAAAAAACCCTCACATTCAAGAAATAGGGGGTTCACTCCCAACACTCACCTGGGCAGCCTGTGGAGTGGCCTCTAGGAACCCAGCTGCAAGGAGAGAAAGTCCCCTTGGGCATCCCTCCCTCCCACTGAGGATGGGGACCAGTGTGGGGCCAGTTACTCAGGACCATTCATTCACTCACGTTTTACTGTGCTCCTGCTGAGTCTTTGCAAATGAGAGCACAATATTTCTGGCTTATATATTTATGTTTTGTTTTTCACACATGAATTCTGGTTTTTATTCTTTCTTTTTTAAAAACAAAATTTATTTATTTATTTTGGCTGCCTTCGGTCTTGGTTGCAGTGCTTGGAATCTTCATGGCAGCATGCAGGATCTTTTGGTATAGCTCGTAAGCTCTCCTTTAGTTGCAGTTTGAGGGCTTAGTGGCTAGTGACTGGGGATCACACCCACGTCTCCTGCACTGAGAAGTGGGTTCTTCACCTCTGCGCCACCAGGGAAGTCCCTGAACTCTGGCTTTTCTCCTTTATAAATTCCTACATACTGTGCACCTGGTTAATCAGCTCTCTTTGGAGTTCATTTGCAGTTGGACATTGAGGGAAAAAGCAAAATGCTTTTTATGAAGCAAAAGACACTTAAGGTGCCAAGCATGGTGAACCATTTGAACATGTCACACTTTCCATGAAGGCAGTGCTTGGTGCCAGGCCCATAAAAAGCCCCAGGGACTGGCTTATGCTGACTCATCATCAGGAAGCAAGGGGGCATTAAGCTCTGCTGAGGCATCTTAACAAATGGGAGGGCATCTTGTGTGACCAGCCTGCCCCACCAACTTTGTTAAGGAAAGCCCTGTGACGGCGAGGCAGTGTGAACACAAAGGACGTGGGTGGGTTTTGACATTTTGCTTTGTGTCCAGTAGTATCTAGTCCCTCTGACAAATGTGGGCCAAGGTACAAGTAACCAAAGTTTCCTCTTATTCATAGCAACTTGCACATTTGTAGGTCCACAAGACCTTATTTGCAAAGGTCAAGTGTGTCCAGGCCAGGTGAGTGGAGCATTTGATTTTACTTTGAACTGTGTTGTCCCAGTGCCCCAAATATGGGGTATAATTAATAGTATAGCTCCCACTGCTGCTTTTTTTTTTTTTTTCAATCACCACATACTTTGCCCTGAGTGCTACAGTTTCTGTGCTATCTTTATGGCCAGTTTCTTACGGAATCAGAAGACCAACTATTTTCAAGACTTGAAACGGCATTTTTTACCAGTTTGGATTGCTGTTTTGATCTTGGCTTTGGTGGCTTTCCAAACATAGGCAGGCACCAACAGATTTGCCTGCAGGAAGTGGCTGCAGATGTGGGAAGGCTATGAAGAAAGTGTGAAGCCAGAGGAGGGAGGTGCGGCCCCACCCCGGCTTGCCTGCTCCGTGCAGGCTGGCTGTGTTGGCTGCGGCCTGAGCAACTGCAGAGCCCTGCTCGCTTGGGCCCAGGCCAGGGCCACAGCAGAGTCTTCATCTCATTTGCATTTGCCTTTCAAACAAAGTTTTGTTCCATGTGAATGGACTAGAGGCAGGACCCCATTTCTTTCAGAAAGTCTTCTGTTAATTCTGTATTTGAAGTGGAGATCTGTGGAGATGGGTGAGGAGAGTCTGACAGGAGTGGGAGTGTCTGACGGAGTGATTGGAGTGATTCAGAGGAGGAGCTCCTAAAAGGTTGGTGAGTGCCTTTTCAGAGAGTCTCCCTGTCTTTCCCTGGTGGCTGAACTGAGGGTCCCCAGCCTCAGCATAGCTTCTAGGTCCAGGTTCTACCAGACTTGCTCAAATCTGGTCCGCAAGAGGAGGAAAATTTGAACAACACTCCACTTGTATCTTCAGAATAAAATGTTGGTGGGTGTTATGGATTTTTGTTCATATTATGGAATCATGTCCCCCTCAAATTCAAATGTTGAAGTCATAGCTCCCAATACCTCACAATGAGACTGTATTTGGAGATAGGAACTTAAAAGAGGGAATGAAATTTAAGTAAGGCTACTGGGGTGGGTTCTAATCTGATATGACTGGTGTCCTTATGAGAAGAGATTAGGATAAAGGCACACAGAGGGAGGGCCACAGGAAGACATGGACAGAAGGCAGCCATCCACAAGTCAAGGGGAGAGGCCCCCAAAGAAGCCAGCCTTCTAACACCTTGGTCTCAGACTTCTAGCCCCCAGAACTGTGAGGAAATAGTTTCCATTGTTTAAGCCTCCCAGTCGGTGGTGTTTGTTATGGTGCCCTAGTAAACCAATTCTTTCCAGGTAAAGAATCTGCCTGCCAATGCTGGTGACACGGGTTCAATCCTGGGCTTGGGGAGATCCCCTGGAGCAGGAAATGGCAACCCACTCCAGTATTGTTACCTGGGAATCCCATGCCAGAGAAGCCTGGCAGGCTACAGTCTGTGGAGTCTCAAAAGAGCTGGACATAGTGACTGAACAACAACTAAGTAATCAATACACTGGGTCTTGTGCTCCTTATTCTTCTGGCAGGTGTGAGCTGCTTGACTAACCCTGGGTGTTCTATGGACATTGTGTGTGTGTGTGTGCACGTGTGCAGTTTTTAGTGAGGATTTGAAGGATATTGTCCTTCTCCCCCATCAAGTCTTACCATAGACTTTGTATTTCACTATTTTATTCCTTGAAATCTTTTCCTCTTGGTTTACTGGGAAAATCTGGGACTGGGAGTTAGGAGACTGAAGCACCAGCTCCTGGAAAATGGTGATCAAATTGTGTGACCTTGTTGGTTTTATGCTGTCTCCTAGGGCCTTGCACTCCTGGCCCGTAAAACTGAAGTTGCTCCCAGCTCTGCCAGGCACTACAAAGAGTGCACCATTTACCTCACACTGGTCATGGGAGTGAGCTCTATCTCTTTTCAGGTTGCCCATTGCTTTCATTCATAAAGTGGCTAGAAAATGCATTCCTGCTAATATCTGCTGGGGAGGCCATCATAATTAGAGTCCACATGTGCTCATGAGTGAACAAGGAAGAACAGTTTTGATTCCAGAGATTAGATCTGAAATTCTAGAGCTGTAAGTTAAATTCTCAGGGCCACCTCTGACTTGCTTTCTTCAATGAGGCAAGTTGATGAATTCCTCTTTGCTTCAACATAGGCAATGGTTGAGGTAAAATCAGATGTTGTTTGAAAATGAGATGACCATGGGGATGAAAATTGTGCAGAACTGGACTAATGAGATACAAGTCCTGTGAACTTGGCACCTATTCTAGGGTAGCTTTGACCATTTTGGTAGCCTGACTTAGCCTATGGTTTGGTGTTGAGTCTTGATCCAAAGGAAGTATGGACCTTGCTCCCTTTCCCCTCTCCATGTGTGGGCTGCTCAGTTCAACCTCAGAGTGCTTTGTCAGCTTACCTGTTGTAACATGTACTGGACCCTGTGTGTGTCATTGTGGCACATACCTTGGGCTCATCCTAGGCATTACTCACCTGAAATCGGAGGCCACTAACCATTTTCCTCATGAGTACCTAGTGGCTTTCTGTTTTCCTGTGTGCCTTCCTTGAATTCTCTTTAGTTAATGCAGCTTCATATATGTAAAGACTTCCTATGTATTCAGAACCATGAGGGTACACAGAGCCACATACAAAAGCATTACATGACCCAGTCCAAGACTCCAAGGAGCTTACAGTTTTCCTGGGAGGATAAGATACTTACATGAAACAATCAGAACAGTCAAGATGTAAGAGCTATAGTCTTTTGGGGGGCTGAATAGAGGCTCCAGTTCTCATGTAGGTGATCAATCGGTAAATTCCAAGACTGGTGAGGATGGAAAGAAATCTGAGGTGGCTGCAATATTCAGGAAGGACTTCAGAGAGAAGATGTGGGCCTTGATCTGTCCTTGGTATTTTTAGGTGGGACAGGTGATACAGGTTTCTCTGGGCGTATTTCAAGCCCTGGAGGATCAGGAAGAATTCCCGAGACTCTGATAGAAGTGAGACCTTGGGTTGAGGGAGAGAGCTCTTAGAAGAGGTAAGAATTAATAGAGAGATGGGGCAGAGATGGAAAGTGGACTTGAAAGAACAGCTTGTTTGATTTGGACTGTGTGAGATGGTTTCCAAACAAACATCCCTCCCCTCGTCTCTCCATCTCAGGCCTTTTTCGGTTTCCAGACTCTGACGTCATGCCTCAGTGCAGCTGCAGTTATGTATCTTTTCCTTTCCGCCTGACCTCCCTCTGCTAAAGCACCACTTTCTTGGCACCCAAAATGGAGTGCACTGCCAGTGGAGCAGATGAGAGACTGATTTGGGACTGTCAGCCCGGAGGGAAAGCGGAGGGCTACTGCGTGCCTCGGGGAACTGAGGCAGCCACCAGAAAATGGTGTGAGAAGGCTCTTCTGAGAGGGTGGAATTTGGATGCCTAGAAAACCCTTCTCTAGAAAATCGACACGAGTAGGCCTCATTCCTTCGTGACTCAGTCAGGACCATGACCCCTTTAGATGGAACCACAGGATCATTCCCCTCCAGCAGGGCAGGGATGGCACTGTTCTGGGAGTGAGTTAGTGTGATGGTTGACCTGGTGAGGTCTGAGGATTGAGGGAAGAGAGGGGGGCTGGATGGGGCAACAGCTTCCTGCAAGCTAATATAGGAAACTGGATTTCTAATGGCAGACAGCAGATTTTCTTTTTACCCGTACAGGAGAACCATTTCTTTGAAAGATGGAAAGAGCTATGGTACCACTGTCATTTAAAATATCATCAGGAAGAAATCTGGGTGGGCTTTGATCCTTCCTGAGTAGAGTAATGGACACATGACCCAATAAGAGTTTCATTAAGATGATTAATGATTATCTCAGGGGCCTTAGAAATGGTACTTCCCAGAGCTCTGGAACACTCTTGAAAATTATTTCACCTATGCTCATGTCTTCCAAAGATAGATGAGAGAAGGGGAGGGCAGGCCCATAGAGGGATGAGCACAAGTTGATTAAAAACATGATTTCCTCCCATCATGCTGCTTCTACCTGCATTATTCTTGGCAGGTTGAGGTTTGCTAAGGCTGGTCCCCACTTTAGTTGTTCTGATATGACTCTGATTGTACACCAGGAAAAGAGGACCTCCGTGAACCAGTCAACTCAAAGAGTCAGTTTTGTTGCTTATTAGCAAATCACTGAACAATGCAGAAGTGACAGGAGAATTTGGGCTGGATGTCTTCCTGGTAGAGTTTTGAAATAGGGAAAAAAAGCAGTTCATTTATTTTGTGAGCTTGTGGAGGCAGGATGACTTGGGGGTCAAGAACAGGAGCTTTTAGCACACCTGATTCACATCTGTGCCCCTTGCTTAACAGCTGTATGCTCTAGGCCACACAGCTTCTTCAAGCCTCAGTTCCTTCATCAAGAAAATAAGAATAATACTCCAAATCTAACACAAACTTTAAAAACTTGATGATGCAATATATGCATGGCATATGCATGGTGGTCAATCAGTAAATGATACAGCCAATAGTAACTGTTATTGCTTATGGCCAAGATTTGGATAAAAAAGATATTTGATAGATTTAATGAGATGGGCCATTTGGCAAAGAAATTCATTATAATACTTATTGGGGGCTTCCCTGATAGCTCAGTTGGTCAAGAATCCACCTGCGATGAGGGAGACCTGGGTTTGATACCTGGGTTGGGAAGATCCCCTGAAGAAGGGAAAGGCTACCCACTCCAGTATTCTGGCCTAGAAAATTCCATGGACTGTATAGTCCATGGGATTGCAGAGTTGGACATGAATGAGCGACTTTCACTTTCACTTTCCTAATACTTGTTACTAAAAGTGAACAAATAGGGACTTCCCTGGTGGTCCAGTGGTTAATAATCTGCCTTGCAATGCGGGGAATGAGGGTTTGATCCCTGGTCAGGGAACTCAGATCCCAGCGTGTCTGTCTGTGTGTGTGTTCTTTTGCTCAGTCATGTCCAACTCTCTGTGACCCCATGGACTGTAGACTGCCAGGCTTCTCTGTCCATGGAATTTTCTAGGCAAGAATACTGGACTGGTTGCCATTTCTTCCTCCAGGGAATCTTCCTGACCTAGGGATCGAACCTGCTTCTCCTGCATCTACTGATCTTCCCAACCTAGGGATCAAACCTGCTTCTCCTGCATCTACTGCATTGGCAGGCAGATTCTCTACCACTGTGCCACCTGGGAAGTCCATAAGAAAAGCCCACAAGTCCCAGAGCAGTTAAGCCCACATACCATAACAACTGAGCCCCCACGCTCCAGAACCTGTGTGCCACAACTAGAGAGTCCTGCGTGCTTCAGTGGGAGATCTCGCATGCCACAACTAAGACCAAATGAAAATCAAAAACACTAGTGAAATATGAGTAAGGAGATGCCCTTGAACTCCCCGCCCCCGGCCCACCTCCATGCTGGCCACACCTGGCAATAACCTCTGACCACTGGGCAGCTGACTGAGTCTAGCTATCTGGCTTTCCCCACCTCATGACTAATAAGAGTACAGTGCCCTTTGCCTTGCTGGTAGCTAACTCGAAGGTCCAAACTGGAGATTATAATATATGCAAAGAATATTTACTGATCAACTGCCATATGCCGGACACTACTGTAGGAGCTGGAATCTAGCCATGATTAATCAATTCCTTGTGAACATACCTGGAAGTACCTGCAACAATCAAATGAACAAGGTCATTTCTAGTGGTGATGAGGGCTGTGAAGACATAACAAAGACTCCTGATAATGTTGAAAGTGGCTTTTAAGGCCACTGGGGCTAATTCCATTGTGCCTACTTATGCACACGTGGGACTCCGGGGCGAAACTTCTGACCTCTGAGCCCCAAAGGCTCCCAGATCCTCTGAAATACAGAGCACCACTGAGTGTGGGAGAACCTTGGAAAATCCTTTCCCCTCCTCTTGGGATCATATTAACAGCACTTATATCCTAAAGGGCTCCTTTGCAATGAAATTTATATGTTTCCACCCAAGTCAGTACTATCCTGTCTCTCCCAGTTGCTCGGGTCTCTGTGCTATTTGAAGGCTTAAAAATGTGTGGAGTCCTTGGGATTACATGTTTCTTAGTCAAACAGAAATATGTTCCTTCTTTTTCTCCTCCAGGCAGAAAAATATCTCTGGAAACATATACCAACTGATGCCAAATGCCTGGGAGTCAGGAAGAGTGATACCTGCCAAAACTTTAAAGTTGGGTTTTTATCCAAAGTGAAAATTAGGGAGCTGGCTTTCCTCAGCTTTGGATCTGTGACACAGGAAACTGAGCGGGCCCTGAACTAGAGGTCAGAGGAGCTCAAGTTCTTTGGAAGTTATTAGTCACCTTACACCAGGCAAATTTCTGAGCATCCCTGGGGCTACTTATCTTTGAAATAAGTCAGTCCAAGAGTTGCTGTGGGGGTAAAACGAAGTAATGGCTAACCCCCAGTGCCTCAGCTGTGAAGCCAGCAGGCTAGTGACAGACAAGGGATCAGCTGGAGGCATGGGCTAGGCTGGAGGAATGGAGAGGTGGGTGGTGTCTGGGATGTCTGTATCTTAGAGGGCACAGTGACCTTCAGTATGAGCCAGCCTCTGCCAGTATCCACCGGGTGAGGCCATGGAGGTTTCTGAGCAGAACCCCAGTTCTAGGGCTTAGTTCTAGAGTGCAGAAGACAAAAGCAGGGCATGAGCCAGCAGCTGAGGGTAAAGGCAGAATGTGCCAGGCTCCTGAAGGCGGGGAGTGGTGCATGATAGGCAAGGAGTCAGGGCCCAGGTGATGTGTGTTGGGGCTCTGTTTTATCCTCCTCAAGGCGATACTCAGAAACCCAAAGCAGAAAGTGGATTGTTGGCCTGAGGGAAGATTACAGGGAAGATTGCAGTGACCCCGTGGACTGTAGCCCGCCAGGCTCCTCTGACTATGGGATTTCCCAGGCAAGAATGCTGGAGTGGGTTGCCATCTCCTCCTCCAGCAGATCTTACTGACCCACTGATCGAAATTGCATCTCCTGTAGTTCCTGCATTGGCAGACAGATTCTTTACCACTGAGCCACCTGGGAAGCCCAATATACCCCAGGTCTGGTTAAATCAGCTCAGGACCTGAGGCTATGCTCACAGGCCTTTAGGAACTGTGGCCAACCGGGGACCAAGGCACGTTGAATAATGAGATGTAGGGGACATGACACGAATATGGTAATAGTAGTTTACATTACTGAGTTCATTCAATGTGCTGAGCACTATGTTTTATATGCATATGCCTTATATGCATCAGCTGATTAAAATTGTATTTAATTTTAATCTTCCTACTAATCCTGTGAGATATCCCCCAGTTTGCAGATGGAGAAATTGAGGCACAAAAAAGTTAAATAACTTGCCTCAGGGTTGTAGGGGTGGAGCTGGGATTTGAAACCAACTTTCCCTTATTCCAGAGCCTGTGCTTTTATTTTGATTTTACTAAGTGATAATAACAAATAATAACAAAAATCACCACAATAATAGTAGCAGCAGTGATTTTAGTGCTCCGCCGTGTTCTGTGTAAGCATTGATTCCATCTGGTCCTCACATGACTGGTGACATTGATGGAGTCTCTATCCTACAGATGAGAAAAACGGGACCCAGAGAGTTAACTTGCCAAAGGTCACACAGCAGTAAGAGGTACAGACCAAACCAAAACCCAGGGTTGTCCTAAACCTCAGGTTGTCTCCTCAGCCCCTGGGGCCTGGACTGTGATTTCATCATTCCTTGACAAATGTGTTCTTGACGTGACAAGCATGTTCACACCAAACTAATGGCACACAGGAAATGAAAGGCCTGCGTGTCTCATCCTAAGACAAAGATTCTTTTCCTTTTCACCCTTCCCTTGAGGACCACTGCCTTTGTGACCCTCCTTGCCTGCTACCTAATTGGGCATTGGAAAACTTGGAAAACACACACTCTCTCTCTCAGGCTGAAAGTTGAAATTAAAGCAGGAGAGACTTCTGCTGAGAACAAGGAAACACTTGTCTGTAAGGAGCATAAAATTCTTTGAGTGAGCACTAGGTGAGGGCATAGGGGAATCTTTGAACTATCATTGCAATTTTTCTGTAAGCCTAAAACTATTCTAAGAAATAAGGTTTATTTAAGGAAAAGGGAATGTGAAAGCACCGTATCTGAAGACATGCACAGCTATCGCACAGAAGAGGAAATATACATATAACTAATAAATACAAAATAAGGCTCAGCATCACCAGTATCGGGGGACGTGTAAAGCCACTCTACCACGGATTTGAACCTAGACGGCCAAGAGGGCTTCCCAGGTGACTCCAGTGGTAAAAAATCTGCCTGCCAATTCAGGAGACTAAAGGGACACAGTTTCCTTCCCTGGGTCAGGAAGAGCCCCTGGAAAAGGGTGTGGCAACCCACCCCAGTATTCTTGCCTGGAAAATCCCATGGACAGAGGAGCCTGGTGGTCTACAGTCCATGGTGTCGCACAGAGTCAGACACGACTGAAGTGACTTAGCACGCAGATGGGCAAAAATTAAGAAATCTGACAATGCCTAGTATTGGAAAATAATTATTTGACATTTTTTTGCAAAGCTGAATATTTGCATGTCCCATCAGCTCCACCTCCAGACATACATCTGAGAGAAACTCTTGGTACATAGTCACCGGGAGGCACAAGATAGTTCACAGCAGCACTAGGTATGATAGCAAAGAACTGGAGACAACCTGGCAACCATCATGGAGAAAATGGGCAGATAATTAGTGCTGTGTTCACATGATGGGCTGTCACTCAGCAGTGAAAATGGATGGACTGCAGTCCCCGTGTATACATATTAGTAAAATATGTTGGGATAAAAAGAAAGTCATGAAGACTTTATATACAATATGAGTTTTTTCTAAAGGTCTTGCTGTTGTGTCGCTAAGTCATGTCCAACTCTGCAGCCTCATGGACTGCAGCATGCCAGGCTTCCCTGTCCTTCACCATCTCCTGGAGTTTGCTCAAATTCAGGTCCGTTGAATCGGTGATGCCATCCAACCATCTCATCCTCTGCTGCCCTTTGCCGCCCTCCTGAGTTTTCCAGGTGGCACTAGTGGTAAAGAATCCATCTACCAATGCAGGAGACACAGGGGATGCGGGTTCAGTCTCTGCGTCAATAAGATCCCCTGGAGTAGGAAATGGCAATTCACTTCAGTATTCTTGCCTGGAAAATCCCATGGCTAGAGGAACCTGGCAGGCTACAGTCCATGCGGCTGCATAGAGTCAGACTTGACTGAGCAACTAAGCACTCCTCACAATTCTAAAGGTGAAGAGTAAGCAAAACTAGACAATATATTGTTTTGGTCTAAATAGCTCTAAGATGGGCTTCCCTAGTAACTCAGCTGTTAAAGAATCCACCTGTAATGCAGGAGACCTCAGTTCGATTCCTGAGTCAGGAAGATCCCCTAGAGAAGGGATAGGTTACCCATGCCAGTATTCTTGGGCTTCCCTGGTGGCTCAGATGGTAAAGAATCTGCCTGCAATGCAGGAGACCTGGGTTCCATCCCTGGGTTGGGAGGATCCCTTGGAGGAGGGCATGGCAACCCACTCCAGTGTTCTTGCCTGGAGAATCCCCATGGACAAAGGAGCTTGTGGGCTACAGTCCATGAGGTTGCAAGAGTCAGACATGACTGAGCGACTAAGCACAGCACAGCTCTATGGTAAATTATATACATGTCAATAAAAGGATGATAAAAACAAACTGAAACTAGTGTTTGCTCTTGGGAGCAGGGTAGGGGAGGCAGGGTTTTGGGATGAGAAAGAGCATGTAGATATACACAAGTTATTGGTAATGTTTTAGATCTTAGAGTTGGATGGTGTACTCTGGGTATTCATTATATAATGTAGTAAATAAAACATCCATGAATGAATGGTAAAAATTATAAACCAATGCTGGGCACCAAGATAGTTTCCGTCCAAAAAAAATGAAGATAAATTCTTAAATTTTTTATATAATAAAAACTCATAAAAAGAGGTAAATATACATTAAATGTTACAAAGTGATAAAAATGAAGCAAATGGAAATACCAGTAACTCAGTAAATGAAGTAGGAAGCCCTCGAACCTTCAATTGTATTTTTGCTTTTCATGTATGACACACATGGGAAGTCAAAACAGTGGGGAACAGTTACCACTAATGACGCTAGTGTGGCCGTGGTCCCCCGCACTGTGAGAGGGAAAGGTGCTGGTCTCTCAGGACCAGTGTCAACTGTGAGCACTGCCTCCACACATCAGGGCTTCCAGTGTTCCCGTTCACTAGTGGCACAGACATTCAGTCCATAAACACCCACCCAGACGCAAAGCTCTCTTCTCAAAGCAAGTCCGAAGCACCAAGCTCACTGGGAAAGGATGCTAACAGCAGCCTGGGTTATTCTCAGCACGAGCCATCTTCTCAGATGACTTGGCTCTGGTCTTGTGCCCAAGGAATCAGTGCACACAACTCTCTCCCTCATGGGGCAGGTGACCATGTTGGCATCTCTTAGCAGTTGGGACCCTCCAATCAATTAAACTGTTGTCATAACTTTGAATGTTAAAAGAAAATGGTCAAGGTATTGATATCCTTCTTTCCAGAAAGCTCCTTGACCTTTCGTCAAGTTTGCCCATTTAATCTCTCATAAATTTTAAGTTCCTTTCTAAATGAGTATGGGCAGGAGGAGAAGAGTATGACAGAGGATGAGATGGTTGGATGGCATTACCAACTCAATGGACATGAGTTTGAGAAAGCTCCAGGAGCTGGTGATGGACAGGGAAGCCTGGTGTGCTGTAGTCCATGGGGTCGCAAAGAGTCAGACATGACTGAGCAACTGAACTGAACTGGGGGATGGTCAACCTAATTCTAACTGCTTATAGAATTAATCCAGAACTTTGCTAAGCAAAAAATAAAAGTAATCAGACATACAAATAGATTAAAATCTTTGTCCTTTGTCTCTCCAGAGCCACATGTGCTTTATTGATTTATAGCTACAGAACAGAGAGAGGCCATTCAAGACTTCTGCAAATGGATGTCTGCTTGAAGATTTCTTGTGGTTTTCATTGTTACAAACAGAGAAGATTTAATAGCTTTTAAATGATCAAGTTTCTGATTAAAAATGGGTACATTAAAGTCTGAATTCACTGGGCACTATCCTACTACAAGGTGAAAGTAGAAAAAAAAAATAGAAGTCACTACAATAGATCATGTTTTCCAGAGGGAGCACTACGCTATTCCGCTTCACTTTGTAAGCACCAGTATAAGGTGAACTTGACGCTTCTCCATTGAGGGGTGGGGTCTCTGCTTCGTCCCCTCGAGTCTGTGTGGTCCTGTGACTAGGGCGGCTGGTGGTGTGTTTTAGTCACTAAGTCCCACTCTTTGCGACCCCATGGACTGTAGCCAGGCTCCTCTGTCCATGGGATTTTCCCAGCAAGAAGGTTGAACTGGGTTGCCCTTTCCTTTTTCAGGGCATCTTCCCGACTCAGGGATCAAACCTAGGTCTCCTGCATTGCAGGCGGATTCTTTACCAGGGAGCCACCTAGTGAGACTATATGATTACCATGGCTAAGTCAGTCGTAATATTGATATGGATTTTCCTGCCTTTCTCAGGATACTCTTGCTGGGAACACAGCCACCAAGTTGTGAGGAAGCCCAGCTGCCACAGAAGAAGCCATGGTCCCAAGGTGTTCTGGTCACAGCCACAGCGAAAGACCCAGCTGGCGGCAAGTGCCAGACATGCGCGTGGCCACGCCTCCAGATTATCCCAGCCTCCGGGCTTTGAACCATCGCAGCTGACACTGAGTAGAGCAGAGAATGCTCTTTGCTGAACTCTGCCCATGCTGCAGACTTGTGAGCAAACTAAGTAAAATATATGTATATTTTAGGAAAAAAAAATTTTTTTTAATTTAACTGAAGTATAGTTGATTTATAGTGTAGTAATGTTAGCTTTTGGTGTACAGCAAAGTGATTCAGTTATACACACACATATATATGTTTTTTTTTTTAACTTTTTATATTGGGGTATAGTTGATTAGGGCTTCCCAGGTGGCGCTAGTGGTAAAGAACCCACCTGCCAGTGCGGAAGACATAAGACATGAGGTTCAGGTTTGATCTCCGGGTCAAGACGATCTCCGGAGGACGGCATGGCAACACACTCCAGTATTCTTGCCTGGAGAATCCAATGGACAGTGGAGCCTGGCGGGCTCCAGTTCACAGGATTGTGAAGTCAGACACAACTGAAGCAACTTCACACACACACACAAAGACATAGTTGATTAACAATGTTGTATTAGTTTCAGGTATACAGCAAAGATTTAATTATACATATACTTGTATCTATTCTTCTTTATTATAGTTTATTACTGAATATTGAATGTAGGTTCCCATGCTAAACAGTAGGACCCTGTTAATCTATTTTCCTTTTTTATTTTTGTCTGCTCCACATGGCTTGCAGCATCTTAGTTTCCCGACCGGGTCCATGGCAGTGAAATCATGAAGTCCTAACCACTGGACCGCCAGAGAATCCTCTTATCTCTTTAAAAAATGTTTTAAAACACTAAGTTTTGGGTGGTTGGTTATGCTACCAATGCCGTGGCCACTTCCCTGTCCTTCTCTAACTGGATGGCTCATCAGCATCCAACAAGTTTATTCTCCCTCCTCCTGCTAGAAACAGTCGCCCCTTTTAGTTTTCCAAGATCTGCTCACTATTGGTGTGCTTTCAAACCTGCAGGCAATCCCTTCCCAGCCCCATTGGTCTCATCCGCATATTACCCACTGTCACCAATAGGCTCTTGGCTCCCTAATTTATGTCTTCAGCTTTGACCTCATCACAGAACTCTAGATTCAAATATACAAACACATAAAAGATGTCCTCACCAAGATATCTATAAATCATAGCTAATGTTAACTTTCCCAAACAGAACGAAGGACTCCTCCCCAAGCCGAGTCTTCTCCAGTGTTTCCTACTTTTCCTCCTTTCAGCTCAAGCTGAAAATTGAGGAATCATTCTGGATTCCTCCCTTCCCCGCATCCCTCTATCTATAAACTGTCAGTAAATCCATGGCACAGTTTCAGGTAGAGCCCTGAGCTCTGCCTCTCCTGCATCATCTTTGCCTAGCCATCATCCCTCACATGGACATCTGCTGTGGATTTCTACTAGCATTTTCTAATTTCACTCTTATTTTCCTTCAATCTTTTTACAACTGTCAGAGAACTTTTTTAAAATGTAAATCATCATGTCATTCCACTTCCTGACATCTCTTAATACTTTCCCGTTGACTTAGAATAAAATCCAAAGTCCAGTAGGGGCTGTAAGACCTGATACCAACTGACCTCTGCCTGCCAAGCCTCTCCTATTCTGTATCCTGTACCAATGTCCCCACCCCCACCGCCATGCTGCTGCTACATCCATCTTTTCTTCTCTTCGTTCATTTTTTTAAAAATTGACTAATTTATTTTTGGTTGTACTGAGTCTTCACTGCCTGTGTACGGGCTTTCTCTGGTTGGACTGAGCGGGGGCTTTTGTATAGTTGTGGTGCACGGGCCTCTCATTGTGGTGGCTTCTCTGGCTGCAGAGCAGAGGCTCTAGGCACACGGGCTTCAGTAGTTGAGGCACGGCGGTTCAGTAGTCGCAGCTCGTAGGTCCTAGAGCACGAAGGCTCTAGTAGTTGTGGCTCACCGGCTTCATTGCCAGTGGCATGAGGAATCCTCCCAGACCAGGGATTGAACCAGTGTCCCTTGCGTTGCAAGGCAGACTCTTATCCACTGTACTACCAGGGAAGTCCCTTAATTTACTTTTTTTTAAACTTTTGTTCAATTAAAAAAATTTTTTTTGCCACAAGTGGAATCTTAGTTCTCCTACCAGAGATCGGACCGTGCTCCCTGCAGTGAAAACACAGAGTCTTAACCACTGGACTGACAGGGAGTTCTCTTCTTAACCACAGGACCACCAGGGAATTCCCTTCTCTTAGCTTCTTGAACATTCCATTGTTACCATGTCAGGGTCTTAGTGCATTGCTGATGTCTTCCTGTTTTCACCTTTCTCAATCTCCACTTATTGTATTTATTGCTTTGTTTACTTGTTTTGGGTTCATTTCTCTTCGAAAATAGATGCTCCAAGTGGGCAAGGATCTTTAGTTTCTGCTCACTTCTGTTTTTCCCCAACATCCAGGATTATGACTGGAGCATGGGAGGCTCTCAGTAAATATTCATTAAGATTCATTTGAATGAGTGAATATATGAATTGCGTTGGGGTCTCAAATAAAGATCGTAATGGTATCAATTCAAGTCTATCAGCCTCTTTTATGTGCCAGGCTCTGTGCATTCTTTCTTTTGCATTAAATCCTCGCTACAACCCTATGAGGTGGGAGCTGCTATCATATGCATTTAACAGATGAGGAGACTGACTTCAAGAAGTTACATGACTTGACCAGGCTTTGCTGCTGTTTAGTGGCAGGTCCAGGGTTCAAACTCAGACCTTTCTGGCTCCCGGGCTCACAAGCACTGCCTGTCAGCAGCACCCCTGAGATTCATACTGTAATCATGGCTGGTAGGAGACACACATGGGGCCAATTTCAGAAAATCCTCTTTGAGGGGTAGCCAGGGGAACTTTTGGGGGAACTCAACAGCAGTGAAAATGTGAAAGTGAAAATATTAGTTCAGTCATGTCCAACTCTTTGAGACCCCATGGACCGCAGACTGCCAGGCTCCTCTGTCCATGGGATTTCCCAGGCAAGAATACTGGAGTGGGTAGCCATTCCCTTCTCCAGGGGATCTTAACAACCCAGCAATTAAACCAGGTCCCCTGCACTGCAGGCAGATTCTTTACTGTCTGAAGCACCAGGGAAGCCCACAATAACAGGTACTAAAAAGAACACAGATAAACAAAAACAACCCCCCCTCCCCAACAGCAATTTTTATTTCCCTTTCTGGTGTTCTCTCTGGCTGGCCTGGCTGGGGATGGGAGCAGAGTGGCAGAGGAGGGCAGGAGAGATGGAAGCCTTGGGGAGTTGTTGAGGGATAGGGGTGGTTGTAGCAGGGATTATCTGGCCCCACCCACGACATTGCTCTCTAAATTCTATAGCCTACATTTCTAAAGTTTTTCTCGAATCTAGCTTCTCCTCTGTGAAGAACCCATATATATAACAACCCATATATCACATCTCATTCTGAACAGTGCTCCTTGTTCCTGCCTCCTTCTAGAATTCAGCATCACACCCAGCCAAGGCTTTCTTCTGAAGTGCACCTGAAAAGCCCTGACGGTTTCCTCTGGTCCTGGTGACCCACCATTCCCAAGAGGCTCCAGTTCCCTTCTTAAGCCTCCACTCCTGCCTGCCCTGGGCATCCCTCTTCTGGATTCATCACATCCATCTTATTCTCTTTTCAGTCACTGTACCTTTATAAATGCTCCATCCTCTGCACAAAATGCCTTCTATCAGCTGAGAAGGAATTCTCTAAGATTAGCACTCAGAGTCCTGGAGACCTCTCGCAGAGCAGCCCTTGAGTGTTGTAGCCACTGCTGCTGCAAAGTCACTTCAGTCATGTCTGACTCTGTGCGACCCCATAGACGGCAGCCCACCAGGCTCCCCTGTCCCTGGGATTCTCCAGGCAAGAACACTGGAGTGGGTTGCCATTTCCTTTTCCAATGCATGAAAGTGAAAAATGAAGATGAAGTCACTCAGTCGTGTCCGACTCTTAGCGACCCCATGGGCTGCAGCCTACCAGGCTCCTCCACCCATGGGATTTTCCAGGCAAGAGTACTGGAGTGGGTTGCCATTGCCTTCTCCATGAGTGTTGTAGGGCCCTGGCTTAATTTGGCTGCCTCTTCCCCAGTCTATGGGTTTCCCTTGTGGCTCAGTTGGTAAATAATCTGCCTGCAGTGTGGAAGACTTGGGTTCAATCCCTAGATTCGGAAGATCCCCTGGAGAAGGGAAAGGTTACCCACTCCAGTATTCTGGCCTGGAGAATTCCCTGGACTTTATAGTCCATGGGGTCGCAAAGAGTCGGACATGACTGAGCGACTTTCACTTTCCCCAGTATATGGGCTCCTTTGGGGTGCTAATTCTTTGTTGTATTATTTTTTCTAAAATTTTTATTTTACATTGGAGTGTAGTTGATTTACAAAGTTGTGTTAGTTTAAGGTGTACAGCCAAGTGATTCAGGTACATATGTACACATCCATTCTTTTTCAGATTCTTTTCCCATATAGGTTATTATAGAGTAGTAAGTAGAGTTCCCTGTGCTATACAGTAGGTCCTTGTTGATTATCTATTTTATATATAGTAATATGTTATTCAAATTTGGCCTTGGAATATGGAATGAAGCAGGGCAAAGACTAATAGAGTTTTGCCAAGAAAATGCACTGGTCATAGCAAACACCCTCTTCCAACAACACAAGAGAAGACTCTACACATGGACATTACCAAATGGTCAACACCGAAATCAGATTGATTATATTCTTTGCAGCCAAAGATGGAGAAGCTCTATACAGTCAGCAAAAACAAGACCAGGAGCTGACTGTGGCTCAGATCATGAACTCCTTATTACCAAATTCAGACTTAAATTGAAAAAAGTAGGGAAAACCACTAGACCATTTAGGTATGACCTAAATCAAATCCCTTATGATTATACAGTGGAAGTGAGAAATAGATTTAAGGGCCTAGATCTGATAGATAAGAGTGCCTGATGAACTATGGAATGAGGTTCATGACATTGTACAGGAGACAGGGATCAAGACCATCCCCATGGAAAAGAAATGCAAAAAAGCAAAATGGCTGTCTGGGGAGGCCTTACAAATAGCTGTGAGAAGAAGAGAAGCAAAAAGCAAAGGAGAAAAGGAAAGATATAAACATCTGAATGCAGATTCTAAAGAATAGCAAGAAGAGATAAGAAAGCCTTCCTCAGCAATCAATACAAAGAAATAGAGGAAAACAACAGAATGGGAAAGACTAGAGATCTCTTCAAGAAAATTAGAGATACCAAGGGAACGTTTCATGCAAAAATGGGCTCTATAAAGGACAGAAATGATATGAACCTAACAGAAGCAGAAGATATTAAGAAGAGGTGGCAAGAATACACAGAAGAACTATACAAAAAAGATCTTTACGACCAAGATAATCGTGATGGTGTGATCACTTGCCTAGAACCAGACATCCTGGAATGTGAAGTCAAGTGGGCCTTAGAAAGCATCACTACGAACAAAGCTAGTGGAGGTGATGGAATTCCAGTTGAGCTATTTCGAATCCTGAAAGATGATGCTGTGAAAGTGCTGCACTCAATATGCCAGCAAATTTGGAAAAATCAACAGTGGCCACAGGACTGGAAAAAGTCAGTTTTCATTCCAATCCCAAAGAAAGGCAATGCCAAAGAATGCTCAAACTACCACACAATTGCACTCATCTCACATGCTAGTAAAGTAATGCTCAACATTCTCCAAGCCCGACTTCAGCAATATGTGAACCGTGAACTTCCAGATGTTCAAGCTGGTTTTAGAAAAGGCAGAGGAACCAGAGATCAAATTGCCAGCATCCGCTGGATCATGGAAAAAGCAAGAGAGTTCCAGAAAAACATCTATTTCTGCTTTATTGACTATGCCAAAGCGTTTGACTGTGTGGATCACAACAAACTGTGGAAAATTCTGAAAGAGTTGGGAATACCAGACCACCTGACCTGCCTCTTGAGAAATTTGTATGCAGGTCAGGAAGCAACAGTTAGAACTGGACATGGAACAACAGACTGGTTCCAAATAGGAAAAGGAGAACGTCAAGGCTGTATATTGTCACCCTGCTTGTTTAACTTATATGCAGAGTACATCATGAGAAACGCTGGACGGGAAGAAGCACAAGCTGGAATCAAGATTGCCGGGAGAAATATCAATAACCTCAGATATGCAGATGACACCACCGTTATGGTAGACAGTGAAGAGGAACTAAAAAGCCTCTTGATGAAAGTGAAAGTGGAGAGTGAAAAAGTTGGCTTAAAGCTCAACATTCAGAAAACGAAGATCATGGCATCTGGTCCCATCACTTCATGGGAAATAGATGGAGAAACAGTGGAAACAGTGTCAGACTTTATTTTTGGGGGCTCCAAAATCACTGCAGATGGTGACTGCAGCCATGAAATTAAAAGACGCTTACTCCTTGAAAGGAGTAAGATAGCATATTCAAAAGCAGAGACATTACTTTGCCAACAAAGGTCCGCCTAGTCAAGGCTATGGTTTTTCCACTGGTCATGTACGGATGAGAGAGTTGGACTGTGAAGAAGGCTGAGCACCGAAGAATTGATGCTTTTGAAGTGTGGTGTTGGAGAAGACTCTTGAGAGTCCCTTGGACTGCAAGGAGATCCAACCAGTCCATTCTGAAGGACATCAGCCCTGGGATTTCTTTGGAGAGAATGATGCTAAAGCTGAAACTCCAGTACTTTGGCCACCTCATGAGAAGAGTTGACTCATTGGAAAAGACTCTGATGCTGGGAGGGATTGGGGGCAGGAGGAGAAGGGGACGACAGAGGATGAGATGGCTGGATGGCATCACTGACTCGATGGACATGAGTCTGAGTGAACTCCGGGAGTTGGTGATGGACAGGGAGGCCTGGCGTGCTGCGATTCATGGGGTCACAAACAGTTGGACACGACTGAGCGACTGAACTGAACTGAACTGAATATGTTATGTTATGGAGAAGGAAATGGCAACCTACTCCAGTATTCTTGCTTGGAAAATCCTAGAGGAGCCTGGTAGGCTACAGTCCGTGGAGTCTCAAGAGTCAGACACGACTTAGTGACTAACCCATCACCATGACCAAAGTGTTATGTTACTCCCAAACTCCTCATTTATCCCTCCCTTATCATTGTATTCTTAAAGTCTGTAGTGCGTGGTAGTGTTGGTGCTTAGTAAGTACACTCTGAGTGAGTGAATGAAGGAAAGAAAGCTTGTGCTTTGCCTTTCTCAACTACATGCCAAGGAGAAGCGATGTCTCTGGTGCTGGGGAGGATGATGGTGTCTACACCAACCCTGAGTGAGGCAGACACCGGACTGCTGTTTGCAACATCTCAGATAAAGGAAAGCAAGCCAGTGCAAGGCAGTTAGGGTGAGACACTGTGTTTTCTCTGTCAACAGTTGGCAGGAGATATGGGAGAGCTCTGGTGATGAGGAACTCACCCTGGGAAACCTCAGGCACTCACCTGTACACAGGTGAGGTCATTTGACTGTACACCTGTGAAAATGAACGGTAGGGGTTAACCACAGCTGGCTTTCCACCTCTTCTTGCCCTGCTCCACCCCAGCACGGTGCTCATGCCCTGTACCCAAAACACCTGCCTGAGGGTGGGTGATGGTGTTTGCTTAGAGAAAGCTCCAGAAACCGGCCTGACTTTGGCAAACAAGCCTCTAGCAGGGGTTCTCAAACTTGACTGTACTGGGCAATCACCTGGGAGCTTTTGAAAGACACAGATGCCTGGGCCCATCCCTGGAGATTTTCCTTTAATTGGTCTGGGTGGGGACCAAGACTGGTATTTTAAAAAAGCTCCTCAGGTGATTCTAGTGTGCAGGCAGCCTGAGAACCCTGTTGTAAATGGATTGGACAGAATGTTCCTTTTTGCTCAGATGGGAGAAGAGCCTTGTCTGGAAGGGGCTGAGAGCTGGCTCCTCCTGAAGCTCCAGGCCCCGCCCAATGCCTGAAGGCCCCAGCAGGACTTTTACTGCAAGACAAGAGTCAACTTAAACTGCGAAGGGCCAGGTAGTAAATATGTTAGGTTTCATGGACCATCCATCTGGTGTGTGTCAGAGCTACTTTAACTCTGCTGCTGAAGTGGAAAAGCAGCCACAGACAATGTGTAAATGAATGAGCACAGCTGTGTTCCAAAGGAACTTCATCTACGGAACTGAAATGTGAATTTCATAAAATTTTCTTGTTTGATTCTTTTTTCCAGCCATTTAAAAATGTGAAAACCATTCTTAGCTCATGCACTAGATACAAAAAGTGGTGGTATGGATTTGGCCTGCCAGCCCCCTGCTCCAAGAGATGAGTGGCAGCCACTCTTCACAGCTTGATGGATGGCAAATCCCTCCCCACCCTTTCCCGTCCCTAGGCCTTCCTATCTTTCCACTGATAATGATCAGCAGCCAGCTCTCAGGACAAGGAGTGTCAATCGGATGGGAATGCTACTTCAGTTACTGCTGCACTTCATCCAGAACAAAAGGTAAAGATAAACCTTAGGTTTTTAGCTCTTTGAGTCACAGATATTCTCCAAGTTGCTGAGGGCTCTGTAGCATGACTGTGAACAAACACCTTTCCTTATGGCATCCTCAGAATGAGGAAGGAGGAAGCAGCAAGAGAGACACTTAAATACTCTACGAGGGAGTGACTGGAGAGCTGTTGTCTCATTTAGTTAACCCTACTTCCCTCACGAATTTAAAGTTTGGAGCAGATACTCTTGGAAGCTGCCCATGTCCTGGCCATACTTCCTGCTGGCTCACCTTCCGTGTTCTCTGAGAGGCCCCACGTCCAGCTCCACAGGGTAAATCATGAATGGTCTAAGTCAAGAAATAGATGCAGAAAAGGTAGCTCCTCTTCTCCTTCTGGGCCATTGTCTCGTGTGCCTGTTGATGCCTGCATGTTGATGCCTGGAACTGTGGCAGCTATATTGGGATCATGAGGAGAGTTAGTCTGGCCAGGATGCACCGAGGATGGTGAGCAGAAAGAGGGAAGCAAGTTGGATCCCTGATGACATTGTTGAGCCACTGGATGAACCAACTCTGGAGCTTCCCTCCTCTGCATTCCTAGTTATGTGCCTAAATATCTCTATTGTTGAAAGTCATTTCAAGTTTGAGTTTCTGTCTCTTACATTAAGCATTGAAACTGAAAACATTAAAACTTATACAGAGGTCTGGAAAGATATATCCTCCACAAATCCAATACTGGACATGTAATAAATTCCTTGTTGATTAACTAAAGGAATCATTTAAAATGCACACATCCAATTATTATCTAGCAAAGAGACTTATAAAGAAGCTCCCTTGTAAAAAGTGTTGCCTCTTCCAGTGTTTCTGGCAGGGTAGCTTTCTGTATATTACTTAAAGACTCATTGACATGTAACAGTAATCAGGAGGCCCAAGGTCCCTTTCATCTGAAGAGCATGCAGCCCAGGAACTGACTTCCCAACCAGGCTGGTGACCATAACTTTGATTATGAAGCTAGCATCTTCTGTGCATCTCATAATCAGGGAGAAGGACTAATAAAATCAACATGTAATGAGTCAGTCAGATATTTGCAAAGTTGCCTTTGTAACTCTGGGTTCTATCTCATAGTTTGTAATGCAAATAATGTCCTCCTTTCCTGTTCCAATTACTTTGGCTACTTAACAGATTACTCTGAAACCTAGTGATGTAAAACAATCATTGATTATGCTCCCAAGTGCTGTGAGTCAGGGGTTCAGATAGAGCACAGTGGGAAAGCCTTACCTCAGTGGGGCAGCTTGAAGCCTGGGACTAGAATCATTTGAAACATCAGTCATTCACAGGCCTGGTTGTTGATGCCAGATAGATTGGAAGATCCGAGGGTTCTATAATTTCTCTCTATATATAGTCTTTCTATGTGGTCTTTTAATGACAGCTTCAGGGTATCTGGACTTCTTACATGTTGGCTTAGGACTCCTCAGGTGCAGATCTGGAGAAAGACAGCTAGATGGAAATCACATTGACTTTTATGACCCAGCCTCAAAAGTTATGCAACATCACATCTCCCTATTCTATTGCTTCAAGAGTACAAAATTCTGCCCACGTCCAAGGGGAGGGAATACAGATTCTACCTCTTGATGAAGGAGTGGCCACAACACTTTATATTACATTACATTATAAGAAGAATAGGTGGGATGGGGTATGCACTGGTTCATGCTCCAGCCTAAACCTTCACCATCTCTCTAGGGCCTGTAGGGATTCTAGGATGTGAAGGCCAACAGATATGAAACTGGTCTGCCCTGAAGCTGAAACCCCTGCCAGGGGTGCCCATCACGTGTAAAATATTGATAGTGCTGCCCTTAGGTTGGCTTGTTCCAAAGGAGCTCGGATGGGTCCCTGATAACTCCGTTAGGGTTTCTGCCTCAGAGAAAAGGGTGCAGATCTGTATGACTCCAAGACAGCTCAGCCTGGAGTCAGATCCAGAGGAAGTCTTGATGCTTGGTAACTGTAGTCTTCTTACCTTTAAACTGCTGCCACAGATTTGAGCGGTTGTTAAGAGACCGAAAAATGAATCAACAGGCTGATGATGCCTGTGCCTGAATTTTTAGAGTCTGAGAAGCACTTCAAGCTACATGTTTTATTGACATTTTAAACAAGCATTTGAAGTTCATTTCAGCTCAGTAAGCAAACAATCAGTTACTAGATGTACAGAGAGATGAGAGGAAGAGAGAACTGCCAAGTGGAGGATGCTGAGTGGTGGTGGGGATGCTCAGTGGGGGTGGGACTGGAACAGAGACGTTAGGGATGGGAGAAGGTGGGAGCTGCCCCAGCGTGCTCTTAGGAGGCGGCTGTGCACCCTGACCCTGCTTCCCACAGGGAGCAGAGAGCAGAAATGCAAACAGATTATACTGAGTCAAGACCAGATCCTAGAGTCAAAGAGCTGTGTATCTTGAGTAAACAGGAGGAGGAATGTTCCTTTCATCAGCATCCCTTAACTGCAGAAATCCAAATCCTTTTCTGACAGCTTAAGCATTGCTGCAGTGAAACCAGCATCACCCCTAATCACGGACTGGTAACAAGAAAGTTTTCCATGTTTCTGGGAATGACAATACTGGAAAAAAAAGAAAAGAAACCAGCAGTATGGATGGAGAGTGAATTCCTAAAGGTGAAAAGGTAAATAAATCAACTTAATCTGGAAGTCTCAAGAAGGATTGGTGCTTGGGCTCAGCTAAATGGGAGAGTAAGCTTGTCTAGGTGGAGAAGGCAATGGCACCCCACTCCAGTACTCTTGCCTGGAAAATCCCATGGATGGAGGAGCCTGGTAGGCTGCAGCCCATGGGGTCGCTAAGAGTGGGATACGACTGAGCGACTTCACTTTCACTTTTCACTTTCATGCATTGGAGAAGGAAATGGCAACCCACTCCAGTCTTCTTGCCTAGAGAATCCCAGGGATGGGGGAGTCTGATGGTCTGCCGTCTATGGGGTCTCATAGAGTCAGACACGACTGAAGCGACTTAGCAGCAGCAGCAGCAACAAGCTTGTCTAGTAGGTTTTGGAAACCAATTTCTAGCCCAATGTTCAGAGGCATTGTTTAAGATGTGTTGAATAGGAAGGGTCCTTAAATGAGGAGGTGAACTGAATTTGCTCAGAGAATTTGAAGGAATGTATCATTTCAAGACTTGCAGAACTAGTCTCCTGTGAGAGCCAAGGACTAGGCCCCTGGGACTGAAGTCCTGAAATAGGAAGAGCCAGTGAGCCATAGGCTTGGGCCCATGGTCACCCAGAATCTACCCAGAGGACATGAGGGTATTTCTCTGGATTTTGGTACCTTAGGTTGGGATGCAAACCCTTATATACTTGCTGCTGCAGCTGCTGCTGAGTTGCTTCAGTCGTGTCTCATTCTTTGCAACCCCATGGACTGTAGCCCACCAGGCTCCTCTGTTTATGGGATTCTCCAGGCAAAAATACTGAAGTGGGTTGCTATTTCCTCCTCCTGGGGATCTTCCTGACCCAGGGATCTAACCTGTGTCTCCTACGGCTCCTGAATTGCAGATAGATTCTTTACCACTGAGCCACTAGGGAAGCCATGAACGTCTTCTTCAGTCAGGATGGCTGATCCCAAGGAACTCATCCCAAGGAACTCAGAAGAAGAAAAGTGATGCCGCCTTGGGTACAGTGATGGTCCCTGGGAAATAAGTGACCACTGGGAGCTCTGTAGGAGAAAAAGGCTTGTCTTGAACCAGAAAGGAAGCTAAGGAGGGGTAAGTGATTGTCTGGTTAGGAGGGTGGTTCATCTCCATTATAGAATTGTGATCTCAAGCTGGAATGGCTTGAAAAATGTGGACCAAATTATACACTTTTTTCATTGATTTGCGTAAATGCACATATAGTTATTGATATATGTAATTCTAGGCAATTTCTTTCTGAGTGCAGGGAAAGTGTTAGGCAACAGTGTGCTCACAACACCCTGTGCTTTAGCTGCAGGGGTCAAGAAGGCAGTGAGGTATCTTGTGTGTGCCCTGCCCTATATCATTGTGAACATCCTACTAGGAAGTTTCAGGCTTTTACTCTTTAAGGTCTTGTCTGATGAAACTCAGTGTCAGTGTGAGAAATCCAAAGTTTCCAAATGTCTCCCTGCTCCCCATCTTTTAAGACCTCCACTATAAAAATTAAACACTGTTTAGTATTTGAGCTTGAGTCTGGTGCATTAGACCACTCAGCCATCCTGACAGTTTCACTGGTTAATGCTGAGCAAATCTTCTCTCTAAAACATTCTAATTTGGTTTACTTCATTTGAGTGTTTCTAATTGCCTTTCTATTTAAATGATCCATGGAAGTGGAAGTGGAAGTGTTAGTTGCCCTGTCGTGTCCAACTCTTTGCAACCCCATGGACTGTAGCCCATCAGGCTCCTCTGTCCAGGGAATTCTCCAGGCAAGAATACTGGAGTGGGAAGCCATTCCCTTCTCCAGTGAATCTTCCTGACCTAGGGATCGAACGGAAGTCTTCTGCATTGCAGGCAGATTATCATTTGAGCCACCAGGGAAGCTCTAAACGATCCATATTTGATTTTAAAATGTGAAGGAGATTTTTGATGACTGAGAAACTTCTAAGATCCTTTTCCCACTGAGTGCTTCAGAGAAGGCAGCAATGAGTGAAAAGAAACACCGGTGGGTCCCTGTCCGTAGAAAGCAGTCCTGGCTCCATGGACAGGAGGAGAAGATGATCTGCCACTGGAGTAGGCCAGTGCCTGGCTCTGGGCCCTCAAATATGAAACTATAAGGTTCTGTCCTGTGAAAACTAAATGTCACCTTGATTCTCGGGAGAGCTTAGAGAGAGGACACAAGGCTCAGGAATAAACAAAGGAGGTATTAGTAGGTTTCTCTGTTGTCAAGTGTAGGGATGATTTAAAATAATTTTTTAAATAAATTCCCACAAAAGGGTAATACCCAATTACATCTTTATATATGTATTTTTTTTACAGAATTCCGATAATATAAAGTAATAAAGTGCTGAATATGTTCCAGCAGGTTTTCCCTATGCTTCCCATATGTTAACTCTCCACTGTGTACAAGCTGTGAGACCTTGAGCAAGTTACTTCATCCCCTTGTGCCTCTGTATCTACATCTGTATAATGGGAGCAGTAATAGTAGCTCCCTTACAGGGTGGATATGAGGATTAAAAAGTAATGGCTACCATTTATTGACTTTTCTGACTTCTTACCACATGGCAGTTATTATTCCAAGTGCTTCATATGAATAAACTCATTTAAATATTTTGTTTGTATGTGTAAAGAAATATTTATTTTTTGAAAGTAGAATTGTACAGTATGTATTATTTTGTCATTTTAAATTACATTAAATAAAACAACTTCGTTGAATAAAACAGCTGGGACATTCTGTCTGTGTCATTCAATGTTCTTATCACTTATCATTTTAATGACTTCTTAGAATGCCATAAAGCTGATATCATAATGTATTCAACCAGTTCCCTTTTCATGGACATACATGTAGTTTCCAGCTTTCATCTACCATAATCATTTTGATGAACAACCTAATGGTTAATATTTCTCTCATGTTCATGATGGTTTCCTCAGAAGAACTTTCTAGAAGTGGAATAGCTGCATATGCATTTTAAACAATGTCTATGCCTTTGCCTGGAGAATCCCATGGACAGAGGAAACTGGTGGGCTACATACAGTCCATAGGGTCGCAAAGAGTTGGACATGACTGAAGTGATATCACACACACACACACACACACACACACACACGTGACTTTCAGGCAAGCCTGTTTGTATTTCTGTTTCTACCAGCAGTTTGGGTGCAGAGGATTCTCGTGCTTCCCACCCTCCACTCTCACACCATGAGCAGCCTTCTGCCCCAAATTGTGAATTTGATGGTGGAAAATGTGTCTGCCTGTCATATTAATGCATATTTCTTCAGTTTTTGGAGAAGCCCCTCTTCACTTGAGTTGATCTTCACTTGGCAATTATATTTTCATGTGACTCTCATGCGAC
Organism: Bos indicus x Bos taurus; assembly: GCF_003369695.1. Classification (NCBI taxonomy): domain Eukaryota; kingdom Metazoa; phylum Chordata; class Mammalia; order Artiodactyla; family Bovidae; genus Bos; species Bos indicus x Bos taurus. The sequence continues at coordinate 13,959,603 of NC_040086.1, read as the reverse complement.
TTCCCTAGGATATATTCTTGGAAGTGAGGTTACTGAGTCAAAGGAACACCTATTTTATGGTTTTTATTATGGTGGCATATTGCTCCTCCAAGAAGGTTGTGCCAAATTACTTTCTCTGGTAGAGTAGATTATTCATTTCCCCACACTGTAACCAACATCCGGTATTATTGTTGTTGTTGCTTTTATGTGTTTACAGATTTGGTTACACAGTGTGTCATAACCAGAGGTGGGAATATCGGGGAACAGATGTCAGCCCTAACCGGGTGCAGGGTACTGGAGTACCTCAGTGTGTTATACACTCCTTTAGTTGCTGGACATGGAGGTATGAAGCAGGTGCCATAGCAGCTGGTGGAGTGGAGAACCTAAGGACTCTGGGTAGCCGCTCTTTATTAGCCAGTCTGGAGGTATCATGCTGCTTGAACAGAGAGTATGACTTGATTGGTTATACCTGCTGCATCCCACTCCTGGTCCTGGCCCTACAGGGCATCTTATTAATTATTTATGAGGTTGAATGTCATTTATTGCCTATTTGCATGTTTTTCCTTTTGTCAGTTGTATGCTAATTTTCTTTGCTCCTTTCTATTTTTTCTCATTGACTGGTACAGACATTTTATATATATATATTGACTGCCATTTATGTTGAAAATATTTCCTTCAGTTTGTTATGCAATGTTCAACTTTAGTTAAGGTGTTTTTTCCCCTATGAAGAGATTTTAAATATTCAGTTCAGTTCAGTCACTCATTCATATCTGACTCTTTGCCACCCCAGGGACTGCAGCACTCCAGGCTTCCCTGTCCATCACCAACTCTCGGAGCTTGCTCAGACTCATGTCAGTGATACCATCTAACCATTTCATCTTCCGTCGTCCCCTTCTCCTCAGGCCTTCAATCTTTCCCAGCATCAGGGTCTTTTCAAATGCATCAGTTCTTCCCATCAGGTGGCCAAAGTATTGGAGTTTCAGCTTCAACATCAGTCCTTCCAATGGATATTCAGGACTGATTTCCTTTAGGATGGACAGGTTGGATCACCTTGTAGTCCAAGAGACTCTCAAGAGTCTTCTCCAACACCACAGTTCAAAAGCATCAATTCTTCAGTGCTCGGCTTTCTTTATGGTCCAACTCTCACACCCATACATTAAATACTAGTGTAGTTAAATTTATCAATCTTTTACCCTTTACGGTTTCTGCCTTTGGTATCATGGTAATAAAGCTTTTTTCTTCACCAAGATTACATAAATGTGTACCTACTTTTCATTTCATCAGTTCATTTTATGCCTTTAAATGTTTATGTTGATGCGTGGTGCCAGGTATGGGGATAGTTTTCCCCTCCCCCCAGCAGTTTCTCCAGGTGCCTCACACGATTGCCTTGAGATGACTTACGCTCACATGTCTAATTTTTGTATGTACTTGGGTCTATCTCTGGACTTTCTGTTTTGTTGATTTGTTTGTCTGTTTCTCTACCATACCACATTGTTTTCAACCTTTCAGTGTTGTGGTCCATTTTAATGCCCAATCAGTGGATAGTTAATGAATCTCACTTTCAGATATTTCTTTGCTATTTATCTCTGTTATTTTCCAGCTGAACTTCCAAATCATGACGTCAAGTTTCAAGAAAATTCCATTTGCATTTCAGTTGGTGTCCAAACAAACTTACAAATTATTTTGAAGGGACTGACATCCTTCCAAAAATGCACCTTCTCATTCTGAGAAGCACTTCCAGTATGCTGTATTTCCTTGATTCTAAGACATCACCAAGTATGAGCCGCATCATTAATCTGATAACAGATTTTTGAAAGCCAAACACTATGTTCTATTCAGAATTTAATGATTCTTCTAAGTCACTCTTATCCATGGACAGTAATCACAGTGACAGGATCCCTCCCTCTCAACTCCCCAGCTTAAGCAATCAGGAAATTTATCATCTTACATATTTGGAAGTTCTGAGGTCAAACAAGCTTCAACGTGATTCAGCTGGTCAACAATGTCATCAAGGTTGCAGCGTGGGTCCCTTTTTCTGCTCTGCCTTTCTGATTGGACTGGCGCCCCCTTCAGGCTGCTGGATGAAGCGTTTCCAGCACTGCATCTCCGAAAAGAAAGGGGTGCCACTTTTTTTCTTAGGAATGAGGACTCTTACTAGGAGCCCCAAGGCTTTTTTCCCCTTGTTGCAAGAATAGGGTCACCAGCCCAGTCTGAAACCAATCTCTGACTGGAGATGGTGGTGGTTGATGGTCTCTGATTGGCACCATAATTGTTTAAGGCCAAATAGAATGTACCCTCCAAATAGACGGAGAAGGCAATGGCACCCCACTCCAGCACTCTTGCCTGGAAAACCCCATGGACGCAGGAGCCTGATGGGCCGCAGTCCATGGGGTCGCTAAGAGTCGGACACGACTGAGCGGTTTCACTTTCACTTTTCACTTTCATGCACTGGAGAAGGAAATGGCAACCCACTCAAGTGTTCTTGCCTGGAGAATCCCAGGGACGGGGGAGCCTGGCGGGCTGCCGTCTATGGGGTCGCATAGAGTCGGACACGACTGAAGCGACTTAGCAGCAGCAGTAGCAGCAGCAGAATGTACCCTAGAGGTGATGGTGGTGGCTGCTCATAACTGGAGATCTTGGACCTTGATGACAAAGAAAATAAATGTGAGCGACAACAAAGAATACCTGCCTGTGAGTTAACTTGCTTGATTTAGTTAAACTTTGTTTTGTTGAGTTAATATTGGGTTGGCCAGAAAGTTCCTTCAGGTTTTTCTGTACCATCTTAATAGAAAAACAAACTTTTTGGCCAAATCAATACTATTAGAAGTTAAAAATGTGTTCTGAAAATCAGCTGGGAGGTTTTTTTCGTGTTTTTTTTTTTTTTTTTCTTTTTCTACACTGGGCAGATTCAGGGATCTTAATTCCCAGACACTCTGGGGTAAGAACTTAGTCCTAACAACCAGGAAATTCCCTGGGAGCTTTTGACAGATAGACTCTCAGCACCTCATGGATAATTCTTCACCTCAGGGTGACTTGATCCCTCCAATCTCTCCTAGCCTTGAAAACTTTGAGTCAATTCTGAGGGACTGTTTAACTGAGCTGCTTTGTACATGACAGGAAAAGTTCTGTGTAACTCAACTTTCTGCTTCAGAGTTCCGTCATAATGTAGTCTTTTTTCAAAGTTACATAAATCGGTAATTAGGGATACAGATTCAAGTTAAAAGAGTAAATTGGACTATAAAAGTGTAAATACACAACTTAAACAGGAGTCAGATGAACAAATTCTATGTACGGAGTATTTCCCACATGCATGGCTAATAACCACAGCATTTTAATTTATTTCTGTGCCTGGTAGCTGGTTAAGTTTCTCTTGACATTGATAGTAAGACATACCTTGATTTCTACAACATTAAAATGTGAAAAATTCTTCGTTTTAAAATAGAGGTAGTAAAACAGAATGGTGATTTATATAATACTATGTTGGGACACAGAATTAAGCTTAAAGCCCATCTTAACAGTAAATGACTGAAAGTAATAGGATGCTGAGGTAAAATGTTACTAAGGTACTAAGATAAGGTAAATTTACTAAGGTAAAAGGTTAAAGTAATTTTTTTTAAAGTTAACAAAGGCACTTAAAGGTAAAGTAAAAATGTTTACTAAGGTAAAATGTTAAGTTATGCACTTCATTAAAAAAAATCAGTATGATGTGGAGGATAACTCAGCAATAGTGCACTTGAAAAAAGACTGAGGGATTTTGACAACATCAAGTTCAAGGTGAGCTATCTAATGTAATGGATAGCAGCAGGCTAATGTTTTCATATATTAATTTTTGTTTCACTCTGAGCATTTCCTTTTCTCTTGTTTACATTTAGGCAAGCAGTTTTCCAGAAAACCCTAATCCTTTAGGAGAACTCAGTCTAAGGAGCTCAAAGGGAGAAGGGGAATTCAGTGCAGTCACAGAAGGTTGTTAATCTTTCCCAAGCTAGCAATTTTTTCCAAACTGATGGGGGCAGAAGAGGGAGAGAGAGGTTGGAGGTGGACTCTCTCTTCATGGTATTCAACTGGAAATGTTCAGATTCCAGAGAATGACTTGTAGGGACTCCAGGCACACAGGCCTTTAGATGGCCTCAGAAAAAAGATCACTTGCCTCTCATGGGACACAGTCCCAGCAGGGAGTCCCTGGACCCAATGGACCCTGGGAACAGAGGTCCATGAGCCTTTCAGGAGAAACCTGTGAGGACAGTTGGCTGATGACCAGCGGGACCCTCCACCCCTACCCCAACAATACCAAGGCACTGATCGCGTAGAATCCTGGAGCACTGACGTAATCCTGGGGAAGAACGCACCAGGGATAACCAAGTTATCCAATTTCCTGCCATCCTGTCGGGAAGGAGGAGACATGGAATCAGAAACTGAGTTATAAAACATAAAGAAAGGGATACGTTTTGCACATTAGAATTTGGCCACTGAGGTACCCACAGCTCCTAAGGTTGGACTGAACTGACAGCAGCAGCTCTGAGGTAGCCCGTGGTCCTCGGCACCAGACACTGTATTTTGCTCCAGGGGCCTGGGTATTAAGTATGCAAGCAAATGGAAATGCGTTTGTCCCTCTAGGGCATGCTCAAGATTCCCTCTCCCACTAGACATTCCCCCAGGATGTGGCTCAGAGGCAAAGAAGTCACAGGGCCCTCCTGGTAGGACTCTGAATGAGTCTTGTTCTTCTTTTGTGAGGTCTGTGAGAAAACATGCTCCAGCAGCTGCTGCCAGTCTGGGAACCTGGGAAGCCTGAGGTGGGTCAGTTCTGCTTTGATCTTACAAGAGAGCCCTCACTTTTCCTTTCTGTCTGGAATAGACTGAGTTTAACATGTGGGTTTTGGGAAGCAGATCCATTTGGTTTTAAAACTGGGTCTTAGGCACATAGCTGGAGCCTCATAGTTGTACACAAGCCCATCCAGCTCGCAAGGGGCAAAAGTCTTATTAAATGAGGTGATTTGAGGGAGGCTGACAGAATGACGCGCTCCTGGTCATTTGGAAGACCACTGTTCTCCACCTGACGAGCCTCGCAAGCCTGCTTCCCTGCTACAAAGTCTGTGGGAGACCAGCCCCAAGCTGGAGGCTCACCTTCCCTCAAGCATACCAGGATCAGTCCAGTCAGCCTGCCTTCCCATTTACGGCAGTCCCTACCTAAGTCCAAGACTTCAGCATGGAGTGGGTTTCCATGCCTTACTCCAGGGGATCTTCCTGACCCAGGGATCAAACCCAAGTCTCTTATGTCCCCTGCATTGGCAGGCAGGTTCTTTACCACTAGTGCCGCCTGGGAAGCCCCTGAGTACACATGCACCACCAGAAACCTAAGACTCCCAGGGTATCCCCACCCAGAAAACCTGCTTCCGCAAAGCAGTGGGCTGATTCCAATCTGACTGTCCTCCCATCCTTTTCTGTCTCCAGTCCTCCTACTGTGCCTTCTGGAACTCAGTGTGTTACCAGAAAAATTGCCCGAGTCTTCAACCTCTGCTTTGAGTGAGCTTGTTTAATGGAAACCTGACTGTTTTCACAGTGCTCTTTTTATATCTTTCTCAAGGCCCAACACTTTGGCCGCCTGATGTGAAGAGCCAACTCATTGGAAAAGACCCTGATTCTGGGCAGATTGAGGGCAAGAGGAGAAGCGGGCGACAGAGGATGAGATGGTTGGATGGCATCACTGACTCAAAGAACATGAGTTTGAGCAAACTGAGAGAGATAGTGAAGTACGGGGAAGCCTGCTGTGCTGCAGTCCCTGGGGTCTCAGAGTCGGACACAACTTCAGTGACTGAACAACAACAAGATAAGAGGCTGGGTCTTGTGGTCTTTGCTCCTTGTGGCACTACAGGAAGTTTCTCCCTCTTTCTTCTTCAAAACCCCCAGTTTCTGTGAAATATGTGCCGTCAGACTCTACTCACAAGCTGTCCTTCCTTGTTAAAGTCTCTGTCACATCTTCTCTAGTAGGATTTTAGCAGCTTTTTCACTGTCTTCCTCTCCAGCACTGCTCCCACCAGCATTCTAGGTGACTTCAAAGTCTACGTAGATGATTCATCTCACCCCTGGTCCGTCAGTTTCTTTCCATGGCCTTATTTGAAGCCTTGTCACTAGTAACTGGACCATGTCCAAAGTCTAGATTTCAGCATCCTAATCTCTGGTTACTATGGCCACCTGTCTTTCCAGATCGTTTAGCCTGATTACTCCAATGATTCCTCAATTCCATAGAAACCTCCAGTCCATTGACTGCCACTCTTCTTCCTCATAGTCTCATTTATTTCCTCATCCAACATACATTCCAAGGCCGATACTCTTGCAAACACAATTCCTTTGTTCTTCAGTTGCTCCCTAGTATTCCCCAAGCAAAACAGATAAACATGACCCTGGATAAACTCATCTCTCTATCTGCTCCATTCCTGAGCAAAAAACATGGCTGAAGAAAAGTCTCATCACCACGCTGAATGCTCTTGATCTTCAGCTATGACCATAAATCTCAAGAGGTCTCTTGGTGCTTGTTACCCGGATGTACTGCCACAGTTTGCTTTTCTGTTCATTTGTTTTTTATCTCCAAGAGGACTTTTCTTTGCACACCTCACTGTCTCCATAAAGTCCAACATTTCCTCCTCCTTCTTATTCTCAGCTGGCAATCTCATCTTTACTTCAGTGATGAAAAAGAATAATATCTCATCTTACCATCCAGTTAACCAGCCTACTTACATGTGTCCCCATATACTCTGCTTTTGTTTTTGGTGCGGCAGAGGCATTATCTTGTTTTCCTGTCTAAGGCTAATTTCACTCGTGCCCTGGAGCCCACCCTCCTGGCCTCCCATAATTGTCCCTTATTGCTCCTCCATCATTAAAATGTTACCTTCTCTACTGGATTATTCTTTCTTTCTTTTATTTTTTGGACCTCACCCTGCAGCTTGTGGGATTTTAGTTCCCTGCCCAGGGATTGAACCCAGGCCCTAGCATTGAAAGCACTGAGACCTAACCACTGGACTGCCAGGGAATTCCCTGGATTACTTTTTAAAATTTTTATTGAGCTACTGGATTATTCTTATCAAAAAATAAACATACCAGGATATCTCCCAAATTAAACAAAACCTTTCATCATCTTCAAATCCCCTCTTGCTATTGCCCCCTCTCCACCCTTCTTTTTGACCCAGTGTCAAAAAGCTATTTATATATTGTCTCTGCTTTCTCACCTCCCTCTTTCACCCTAAACCACTTTAGTCCAGCTTTTATCTGCACAACTCCACCGAAAGGACTCTTCTCAACATCACCAGTGCCTTCCATTCTTTCAAATCCTAAGTTTAGTTTTTCCGTCCACATTCGACTAGCTTCTTGGCATCTTTGGACACAGTTAATCATCCTCTTCTTCTTGAAGCAGCTTCTGTACTACCCTCTCCTGGCTTTCCTCCTTCCTTGCTGGAAGGCTTTTCTCGGTCTCCTTGGCTGGCTCACTCTCTTTTAGGCCTCTAGACGTTGGAGGTCTTGGTTCTGTTCTTGACTATTTATTGTTCTCAGGTGGGCTTCCCAGGTGGTGCTAGTGGGAAAGAATCTGCCTGCCAGTGCAGGAGACACCTCTTGTGTCAAGCATGGGTTTGATCCCTGGATTGGGAAGATTCTCCTGGAGCAGGAAATGGCAACCCACTCCAGTATTCTTGCCTGGAAAATCGCATGGACAGAGGAGCCTGACAGGATACAGTCCATGAGGTTGCAAAAAGTCAGGCATGCCTGAGTGTCTGAGCACAGGGTGACCTTATTCATCCCATGGTGTTAAATACCATCTTTGTGGTGATGACTCCCCAATTTATATTTTCAGTCTGATCTCTATTCTGAACAATAGACTCATAGATACAATTGTTTACTTAACAACTAAAAACATCTCAAGCTTAACATGTCTAAAACTGTTCCCTCAGCCCATTCCTTTCCTAGTCATCCCCATCTCAGGAAATGACTCTGCTTGTCGTTATTCACTATTCTCCTATTCACTGGCTTGGGTGAATTAACCATCTCTGATTCCTCTGTTTTCCTCATACCACACAATCCGAACTACTGACAGGTTCTGCTGACTCTAGAAATATTCATCCCCAACCTGACCACTTCCCACCTCTTCCACCAATCCCATCTTGATCCAACATTCTTGCTTAGACGATTGCAATAGCCTCTTGATTTGTCTCTCTTCTTCCATTCCTGTTCCTCTATGACCGATTTTCCATGTATTAACTAATAATTATTTTTTAAAACATAAACCATACTTTAAAATATGCAGTATTCTTCTGCTCAAGATTCTCCAGTGCCTTCTCATCACATTTGAAATAAAATCCAAACTGCTTACCTCATTTCGCCAACCCTACCAAATCCAACCCCCAAGTCTCTCTGATCTTATCTCCTTCTCTCTGCCCTCTGATCCACTGGCTTCATTGCTTCCTTAAACCTAAGCTTTCCTTCTGTGGGGTCTTTGCGTGGGCTGTATTTTCTGTCTGCAATACACTGCCCTATACTGTCTCATGTCTGATGACCTCACTTCAATCAGGTCTTAAGAATTAACTTATCATGACACAGACAGATGGAGAGATATACCATTCTCTTGGATTGGAAGAATCAATATTGTGAAAAGGACTATACTACCCAATGTGATCTACAAATTCAATGCAATCCCTATCAAACTACCAATGGTACTTTTCACAGAACTAGAACAAAAATTTTCACAATTTGTATGGAGACACAGAGGACCCCGAATAGCCAAAGCAATCTTGAGAAAGAAGAATGGAACTGGAGGAATCAACCTTCTTGACTTCAGACTATATTACAGAGCTATAGTCATTAATACAGGGTGAAGTAAGTCAGAAGGAGAAAGACAAATATTGTGTATGAATGCGTGTTTATGGAATCTAGAAAGATGGTACTGATGAGCTTATCTGCAGGGCAGCAGTGGAGACACAGACACTGAGAGCAGACCTGCGGACACAGCGGGGGAGGGAGCGGGTGGGATGAACTAAGAGAGAAGCATGGATACGTTTACATTACCATATGGAAAACAGACAGCGATGGGAATCTGCTGTGTGACACAGGGCACTTCAATCCAGGGCTCTGTGACAACCTAGAGGGGTGGGATGGGATAGGAGATGGGAGGGAGGTTTAGGAGGGAGGGGACATATGTATGCCTATGGCTGATTCATGCTGATGTATGGCAGAAACCAGCACAATACTGTAAGGCAATTATCCTCCAATAATTTTTTTTTAAATTATCAGTGGAAACTTCCCCAACCTTTCTATCTAATCACTCATCTCCGTAGCTCTTTGTCACCTGATCCTGCTTTATTTTTTTCTCTAGCACTTACATTGTATCAACCTTGTATTGTATATTTGTTTCTTATTGCCTATTCCCTGTATTGGAATGTAAACTCATGAGAGCAAAGACTTTTTCTGTAGTCTCTCAATCATTATATCTCCAGTGCTGAAACAATGACTCTGATGTGAAATTTGATTCTGAAATCTTAGCACTCTGTGCACTGATGCCAAACAGAAATATGGAGACAGAGTTATGAAGAAGGAAAGAGTGACTTTATTTCTTTGCCAGGCAAAGAGGGAACACAGCAGGCGAATGCCTTGGAAACTACAAACTCTCCCTGAGGAATAGGAAGAGATCTTGTAGACAGGGTTCCTGGTCAGGGGGATAGGTGGTAAGGGTCAAGGCAGTGACAGACTTGAATTCTTCTGATGGGCTGGTGGTGAGGTAAGTAGGAGCCAGCATCATTAGTCTTTAGGTTTCAACTGACCTGGGGTCTCTGTGTTTGTGGGCAGCATATCATCATAAATCCTTAATCCTTCCCACCTAAACAGTCTTACAGAGACCGAAAGATCTTTTTGTGTATCCATTGATGGGGAACCATGACCTGGCCCCAAGACTGATCCCTGGACCAGGAAGATTCCCCCAGAGGTGGAAATGGCAACCCACTTCAGTATTCTTGCCTGGACATCCCATGGACAGAGGAGCCTGGCAGGCTGCAGTCTATGGAGTCACAAAGAGACATGACTGAGCACACACAGCTGGACATTCCCCAGACCTCCTGCATCAGCATACCTCGGGGAAGGAGCCAGGAGTCAGCACACTGACCTTGAAGTCCAGCTGGATGAAACCTAGGAGGTCCTTCCTCACTCTAAGAGCCTATGATTCAAATTCTAATGCTGTTCTTTAGCTGGGATTAGCTGAAGGCCCTTGGGCATGTTGTTAAACCTTTGGGGCCTCCATTTTGTCATCTTTAAAACAGAAGTTAAGCTACAGTCCCTTCTGGCTTTGAAATCCCATGTGTTTCTTAATTTTTGCAAATGTTAAAAATTTGAGACATGAGCTATAAGTGTCATATAACATTGTATTAGTTTAGGTGAACAACATAGTGGTTTGATATGTGTGTCTATTGTGAGATGATTTCCGTGACACAGTGGTAACCCTTATCTGTGGTCTTGCTTTCTGTGGTCTCAGTTACCCTTGGCCAACCATGGTCTGAAAATATTAAATGGAAAATTCCAGAGGTAAATAGTTCATAACTTTTAAATCATGTGCCATTCTGAGCAGCATGGTGAAATCTTGTATCCTCCAGGGACATGGATCATCCCTTTGTCCAGCATATCCTGCCCACTTACCACTTAGTAGCCATCTTGGTCACCAGATCAGATTGACTGTCACCGTATTGCAATACTTGTGTTAAAGTGACCCTTATTTTATTTAACAATGGCCCCAAAGCGTAGTGATGCTGGCAATTCAGATACGGCGAAGACAAGGTATAAAGTGCTTCATTTCAGTGAAAAGGTGAGAGTTCTCAGCTTAATCAGGAAAGAAAATAAAACTGTCTGTTGAGATTGCTAAGACTGACAGTGAGAAAGATTTTTCTATCTAAAAAATTGTAAGGAAGGAAAAAGAAATTCATGCTAGCTTTGTTGCTGCACCTCGAACGGCAGAAGATGCAGCCACAGAGTGTGATCAGCGTTTAGCTAAGATGGAAAAGGCATTGAATTTAAGACACTTGAGAGGGGGAGAGACCATATTCACATAATTTCTATTACAGTATATTGTGGCATCCGGTCCCACCACTTCATGGGAAATAGATGGGGAAACAGTGAAAACAGTGTCAGACTTTATTTTTTTGGGCTCCAAAATCACTACAGATGGTGACTGCAGCCATGAAATTAAAAGACGCTTACTCCTTGGAAGGAAAGTTATGACCAACCTAGATAGCATATTCAAAAGCAGAGACATTACTTTGCCAACAAAGGTCCGCCTAGTCAAGGCTATGGTTTTTCCTGTAGTCATGCATGGATGTGAGAGTTGGACTGTGAAGAAGGCTGAGCGCTGAAGAATTGATGCTTTTGAACTGTGGTGTTGGAGAAGACTCTTGAGAGTCCCTTGGACTGCAAGGAGATCCAACCAGTCCATTCTGAAGGAGATCAGCCCTGGGATTTCTTTGGAAGGAATGATGCTAAAGCTGAAACTCCAGTACTTTGGCCACCTCATGCGAAGGGTTGACTCATTGGAAAAGACTCTGATGCTGGGAGGGATTGGGGGCAAGAGGATAAGGGGACGACAGAGGATGAGATGGCTGGATGGCATCACTGACTCAATGGACGTGAGTCTGAGTAAACTCTGGGAGTTGGTGATGGACAGGGAGGCCTGGCGTGCTGCGATTCATGGGGTCGCAAAGAGTCGGACATGACTGAGTGACTGATCTGATCTGATATTGTTACAATTGCACTTTATTATTATAATAGTTATTGTTAATCTCTTACTGTACCTACTTTATAAATTAGCTTTATCACAGGTATGTATGTATAGCGGAAAATATATATAAGGTTCAGTACTAGCCAAGGTTTCAGGCATCCACTGGGGTCTTGGATGGTATCTCCTGTGGATAAGAGGATACTGCATAAGTTTAGTTAGCATCCAATACCACACACAGTTACACTTATTTTCTCTTATGATGAGAACTTTTAAGGCTCTTAGCAACTTTCAAATATAAAATACAGTATTATTAGCCATAGTCACCATGCTGTACATTACATCCCCAAGACCATGCATCTATTTTCTACCTGATCTCTCTTTATTTGTAGCTTTGATTGTAGCTGGTTACAAGAGAATGTGTTTTAAAAAAAAATGTTTGTTGAAATGAAATGAAAAGTAGTAAATGCTCAATAAATTTTTGTTGATTGATAGCTAGGTTTAGGGTTAGTCAAAGGAGACCATTCAAAACAGGAGGAAAAGCCACATCTTAAAAGCCAGGAGCTTCACAAACCTTGGCTCACTTCAGAGCTTAACATGAAAGCTGTTATTTAAGTTGTGCTTCTGAAGAGGGTTGGAGCAGGGAGGCAGCAGCCTACCATCACAGGGCTGCTGTGGGCCAGTACATGCTCTGCCAACTATGCCTGCCGCCTGGAAGAGGCTTCCCCTGTGTGGCTTTATCAAAGGCCGCGGGCTGGCCGCTGGGCACACAGAGCTGCTCCTGTGTGGGCACAGAGCGTCCTTGTCGGGCTGCCCCTCAGAGGAGCCACAGGGCTGGTTTCCATCTCCTCTGTAGGGAGGAGGATAAAGTTTGAGAGGGAGGCCTATGGGGTTTGTCCAGATCCCAGAAGTAGCAGGCAAGACGAGTATTCATGGGCACATCTATGGATGCTGGCGCCTCAGGCTGGTGACTTTGGCTGCAGTTTCCATCTACTTTGTTTTGAAGAGAATACCTAGAAGAGAGAAGAGCTGCATTCTAAAGTCAGGGACATTATCTCTTGCTGGGAATCAGATGGAGGCTCCTTGTCTGCAGGAACTTCTGTGGCTCCTGTCAGCTAAAGGCAGCTGTTCAGTGGGTCAGATTGCCTGGTTGGGGCTTGGGCTCTCCCAGTAGAGTCTCCCTGCCATTTCTGAAGAGTCCGCCTTCAAGAATATCTGGCTGAGCTCTTTCTGCTGAGGGCCATCCCAAAGATTATGGCCTTGGTGAGGACTCCCAGGCGGTGACTCAGCGACTCTGACCCCTTAACCCCACTCAGGCTCTGGTCTCACCAAGCCATACTCAGGAGTCCTCAAGTGCCCTCGCTACTTGATCTCCTTGCTTGTTCTTCCCTGAGTCCTGTCTACAAAGATAAACCTCTAGGACTCACCAGAGAGCCATCCCAAGTGTCTTTTTCCCAACACATTTCCCCCAGGGAAGAGAATTTGCATTAACTAGGCATCAACTATGTGTGAGGCACCCACTATGTGTGAGGCACCCACTATGTGCTTTACACTAATTCTTTCCAGGGTGGGGTGTGCGATCCTCAAGGACGACCCACTGGGGAGTAAGAAGAGCACACTCAGATTTCTATTTACATGTATATTCTAATCCAATAAATAAGAAAGAAATTAAGTGTGTGCTGTGCTATGCTTAGTTATGTCCAACTCTTTGGGACCCCACAGACTGTAGCCCACCAGGCTCCTCTGTCCATGAGGATTCTCCAGGCAAGAATATTGGAATGGGTTGCCATTTCCTTCTCCAGGGGATCTTCCCAACCCAGGGATCAAATCCAAGTCTCCTGCATTGCAGGAGGATTCTTTACCTTCTGAGCCACCAGGGAAGCCCAAGAATACTGGAGAGGGTAGCCTATCCCCTCTCCAGGGGATCTTTCTGACCCACGAATTGAACCAGGGTCTCCTGCATTGCAGGCAAATTCTTTACCAGCTGAGCTACCAGGGAAGCCCCGAAATTAAGTAAAGTTGTGTTTAATGGAAACTAGCACCTACATGCCCAGTTCATGAGGTATCTTGGGGGTGTGTGGGGGGGTGGTTACAGTCATGCAAAAGCTGACGTGGCAGCCCCAGGTTTTTGTTTGCTCATTTTTTTGTGTATTGAGACAAACTGTGGTGAACAGTAATGGATTTATGGATTTTAAAATAATCCTCACAAAGTGAACAAATGGCTTAAACAGAGGCCACAGGTTGAGTTCACCTCAGTTCAGTTGCTCAGTTGTGTCCGACTCTTTGCGACCCCATGAATCACAGCACGCCAGGCCTCCCTGTCCATCACCAACTCCCGGAGTTTACTCAAACTCATGACCATTGAGTCAGTGATGTCATCCAACCATCTCATCCTCTGTCGTCCCCTTCTCCTCCTGCCTTCAATCTTCCCCAGCATCAGGATCTTTTCAAACAAGTCAGTTCTTTGCCTCGGGTGGCCAAAGTATAGGAGTTTCAGCTTCAAGATCAGTCCTTCCAATGAATATTCAGGATTCATTTCCTTTACAATGGACTGGTTGGATCTTCTTGCAGTCCAAGAGACTCTCAAGAGTCTTCTCCAACCCCATAGTTCAAAAGCATCAGTTCTGCGGTGCTCAGCTTTTTTTACAGTCCAACTTTCATATTCATACGTGACTACTGGAAAAACTATAGCTTTGACTATGTGGACCTTTGTTGGCAAAGTAATGTCTCTGCTTTTTAATATACTGTCTAGGATGGTCGTAACTTTTCTTTCAAGGAGCAAGCATCTTTTAATTTCATGGCTGCAGTCACCATCTGCAATGGTTTTGAAGCCCCCCAAAATAAAGTCTGTCACTGTTTCCACAGGTTGAAAATAATACTAAAATTTGAATATAAACAAACAAAAATAGTAGAGAAACATTTCTACTTTCAGAATGAACTGTGTCATGCTACAAAACAAAAACAATGGCAATCCAATCAGATCTGACAAGATGCTGGTAACAAAGGAAAAAACTGGTAAAGAAGAGTATTTGAACTCTGAATTTGCATCCACTATCTCTATGGGGACCCTCCCTCTAAGTTTACAGCCTGTTTTGAGATAATAGCTAAGGATGATATAAAGCCATTACATTTAGCAATGTATTAAAAAACTAGGCACAAAAAACATGAAGGCATCTCTATAGCTTTTCAGAAATGTTTAAAGTCATGAAAAATCAGCCCTGTTTGTAAGGAAATTTTATTAAACTTAATAATACAAGTTTAAAGTCTCTTTTGAAGTTTCTAATGCAATAGAGTGTTAGTTGCTCAGTCATGTCCAACTCTTTGTGACCCCATGGGCTGTAGCCCACCAGGCTCCTCTGTCCATGGAGTTCTCCAGGCAAGAGGAAAAGACAAAGTCACACACTATTGGAGAAGCACATCCTAACTTCCTGGCTGAAACACACAGAAAATAATATGGCCAAAAACTATGATGTATTCACCTTTCAGAAAGAGAATATTAAAAATTGTTGAATGATGTTAAAAAAAACATTGCTTAAGATTTGAAGCAAGAAGTATTAGCATAAAGCACTAGGTTTCTCAGGCTTCCCTGGTGGCTCAGACGGTAAAGAAGCTGCCTGGAATGCAGGAGACCTGGGTTCAATCCCTAGGTTGAGAAGATCCCAAGGAGAAGGGCATGGCTATCCACTCCAGTATTCTTGCCTGGAGAGTTCCATGGACAGGGGAGCCTGGTGCACTACAAGCCCATAGGGTCACAAAGTTAGACGTGACTGACACCACTTTCATTTTCACTAGATTTCTCAGTGAAAGATAGAAGTGGAACATTTGGATAGAAGTAGTGCTACATCTAACATGTTTCACCTTATGGTAATTCCTAAATTCTATTTCAATAAAGAAATTACATGAACATTTTGCTTCTTTTTAGAATATAAAAAGCCATAAGAGCTTGTAGTAAACACACTGCTACTGCTGCTAAATCGCTTCAGTCGTGTCTGACTCTGTGCGACCCCATAGACGGCAGTCCGCCAGGCTCCCCCGTCCCTGGGATTCTCCAGGCAAGAACACTGGAGTGGGTTGCCATTTCCTTCTCCAATGCATGAAAGTGAAAAGTGAGTAAACACACTAGTAATGAGAAAAAGCTGGATAAAGATTTTAGAAAGTCATTAAGTGTTTTTACATCCATTAGAGACCTGAGGTCTCAAATCAAATTCCAAAGGGGTGAGAAGCTCTTCTAAGGAGAGCTTCCATACTCATCTTTGCTAGAGTATGGAGGAAAAAAGAAGTTGCCCAAAGAGCGGACAGGTAAGAAGAAAACAGTTGAAATCTTAATGCATTCTTAGGAGTCAACTTTGGTTCCAGGAGGACAATTTAGAATCCTCAGAAGGCCTAGACCCAAGGGGAACCCACAATTCCTTGCCAGCTGTTTCGTCTGAGTTTCTACCAAGTTCTCATGGAGAAGACTGGGGATGGAGACCTGAGAAAGCCCTCTCCTCTGTTTTGCAGAGGCACGGGAACCTCATTTGCTCCCCAGATTCTTCTTTCATGTGATGCAAAAGCCACATGCTTCTGGAGTGAGGATGGGAAGGAAAATCTGTAGACCCTTGGCCATAGGCAAAAAGCTGCTACCACTGGACTAGAGGTATAAGTAAAACCATCCGCTAGGGGAGGAAATCTGCTTGGGGGTTAGAACATATGTAGAATCTAAATGTTAGTCAAAGTAGCATGAAGGATGAGCAGGAGGGATGGAAGGTTACTGTTGTCACATTTTACGACTATACTTGTGTTTGACAGCAAACTACATCTTGTAAACTGCAGAGTAATCATCAAAAAGTAAAATAAAGAGGTATAACCATTAAGCCAGTGTATTTGTGTGTGTGTGTGTGTGTGTTCAGTTGTATCCAACTCTTTGTGACCCCATGGACTGTAGCCCACCAGGCTCCTCTGTCCATGGGATTCTCAAGGCAAGAATACTGCAGTGGGTTGCCATTTCCTCCTCCAGGGGATCTTCCCAACCCAGGGATCAAACCCACCTCTGCTACATCTCCTGCATTGGCAGGTGGATTCTTTACTGCTGTGCCCCCTGGGAAGCCCATTAAGCTAGTATTCGAGCTTAAATGGAATTATATAAAAAATTCTCATTAATCAAAAAGAAGGCAGGAAAAGAGAAAAAACAAAGACGGGGCAAATGATCAAATGGCAGATTTAAATCCAATCATATTTATAGTTACATTAGATGTAAATCTCTAAATAGTCCAAATAAAAGGCAGAAAGTTTCAGATTGGGGGAAAAAAAAGCAGGCTTGATTATATTTTCCACAAAAAAAAAAAAAAAAAAAAAAACCCTATTTTAAATAAAAAGACATAGATAGGTTAAAAGTAAAAAAAATTGAAAGAGATATGTCATGTAAGCAGTAATTTTTAAAAAGGTAGAATGTCTATATGAATACTAGACAAAATAGACTTCAGAACAAGGACTGTTATCAGTTAAGGTGAGGTAAAGTCGCTCAGTCGTGTCCGATTCTTTGTGAACCCATGGACTGTAGCCCACCAGGCTCCTCCATCCATGGAATTTTCTAGGCAAGAGTACTGGAAGGGGTTGCCAAAAGAGGCATATTACATAGCAATAAAGGAGTCAGTTCATTAAGAAGACATAACAACTCTAAGGGGGTTCTCTGGTGGCTCAGACAGTAAAGAATCCCCCTGCTATGTAGGAGATCCAGGTTTGATCCCTGGGTCGGGAAGATCCCCTGGAGAAGAAAATGGCTACCCACTCCATTATTCTTGCCTGGAGAATCCCCATGGATATAGGAGCCTGGGGGGCTACAGTCCATGGGGTTACAAGGAGTCAGGTATGACTGAGCAACTAACATTTTCACACTTTCACTTTCAACAGCTCTAAGGGTTTTGCAGGTGTCACTAGTGGTAAAGAACACACTGTAAGAGATGCAGGTTCGATCCCTGGATCAGGAAGATCCACCGAAGGAGGGAGGGCACGGCAACCCACTCCAGTATTCTTGCCTGGAGAATCCCATGGACAGAGGAGCCTGCTGGGCTATACTCCATAGGGTTGCAAAGAGTCGCACATGACTGAAGCAATTTAGTAGCAGCAGTAACAACTCTAAATGTACACACACTTAATGAAAGAGCTTCAAAACACATAAAGCAAATGCTGATGGAATGAAAAGAAGGAACAGACAAATCCACTCTATTGATTGGAAACATCAAACAAGTCCACCCTTAGCTCACCCAACATTGGGGGTTATGATCCTGAAATTTCTTTGAGCTATATCCCCTCTTTCTAAAAATCACCTACAGGGAAGATTCAGATACCTTAGCATTATTTCCTCATTTCTGTCCTGAATCAGTAGGCATGGTCAAGTCTTACTTAGACTTTTAGAGCAAAGTCTATTATAAATGTCCATAATGGAGAAGAGACAGGTCAGAGGCTAGAGGAAATACAGACCAATGTCTATCTGGACCTCTTCCTTTTACTATTTGGAACAATGAGGGCCAGAATCCTGAAATAGAAGACCTGAGGTCACACCACTGGTTAGCTGTAGAGCCAGGACTAGAACAAGGACACCTGCCCTCAGTCCAGTGCTGTTTCTGGCAAAGGAGGGGAAAGGTGTGGGGATCAGAGTGGAGGGAAGAAGAGGAGGGAAGGAGAGAAGACGTGAATTACGTGAAGTTCCTGAACGTCAGGCCCTGCAGTACTGTGGTGGAAGGAAGTTGGGAGTGGTACATACACTGGACATAGGGACACTTTTCAATACTGTTGAAGGGCTTTTAGAGCCACCATGAAGAGCCTCAGGGACTTGGGGGGCCATCACATGGGAAAATTCAGTGATGGATCAAGACGAGCAAGCCAAGGGAAAAGATTTCCTTTTGGAAATCGAGTGAAGGAGTTGTGCTGTTATCATTTTCCTTATGTCCCCAATAATAAATAGAGTTTCTGGAACATAAGGGACCAATCCTTCCACATATATCACCCACACACTCATCCCTGACTGGCTATATCTATTTCAGTGTAGGTATGTTTTTCTCTGAAGGAACTCTTATGGGGCTGAAGACACTGCTCAAAGCAGAGTTTCTCAGTCCAAGCAGGGTACAGATACATCCAAGGTCCTGCCTGCTGGATCTCATCACCCTTCTCTCCTCCACCACAGGAGAATGGTTAGATATCAACTAAAGATGCTGCTCATTGTGGAGTGTCTAAAAGGCCAGGAACCCGTTGGAGGACCACCAGCTGGGAAGAGAGCTCTGAACCAAGGCCTATGAACAACGACGTTAGCTTCAGCTGATGCCTTAAAAGTAAGTGCCCATTGCTTTCCCATTTGTTGTTATTCAGTCGCTGAGTCATGTCTGACTCTTTGTAACCCCATGGACTGCAGCATGCCAGGCTTCCCTGTCTTTCACCATCTCCCAAAGTTTGCTCAAACTCATGTTCATTGAGTCGGTGATGCCATCCAACCATCTCATCCTCTGTCATCCCCTTCTCCTCCTGATGTCAATCTTTCCCAGTTATAAGATCTTTTCCAATGAGTCAAGTCTTCACATCAGGTGGCCAAAGTATTGGAGCTTCAGCGTCAGTCCTTTCAATGAATATTCAGGACCAATTTTCTTTAGGATTGAGTGGTTTGATCTCCTTGCAGTCCAAGGGACTCTCAAGAGTCTTCTCCACCACCACAGCTTGAAGGCATCAATTCTTCGGTGCTCAGCCTTTTTTATTGTTCAGCTCTCACATTCATACATGACTACTGGAAAAACCATAGCTTTGACTCTATCTGATCCCCTTCAACCCAACTACTCTTTGCAGTATTTATGATTTTCATTTTATAGCTGAGGAAACATGTTCAAATGCTTGAGTCAGTTCCCCAGGGACATGGGCTGGTAAGAGAAAAGCTTGGAGTGGGACCCAGTTAAGCAGATCTCTACTTACCTTTGGAGGATAAGAGAGACATATCAAGGGAGTAATTGATCTCTTACTGGCATGGTCTCCCTTAGGCAGCCTGTGTGAAAAATGAGGGAAGGCCAAGGTGTGTCCAGAGTCCAGTTCTGCCTGGGAGAATCAGCGTTTCAGACAGGGAAACACTGGAAATGACTCTAAAACAGCTTCCTAAATTTGGCTGCTCATCAGGAACAACTGAAGATGTTAAAAACAAAACAACACTGATTCCTGAACTCTTTCTCAGACCGATCAATTTAGTACTGCAGTGGGGAAAACTGAGAATATGCCTGTATTTGTCCCAATAACTGTCCCTGTGACCAGATGGAGATCCCTGAAGGGCTGGCAATTGGGGCCAGCCCCAGGGGCCTTCAATCTCTTGCAGTGGAGGGCAGCCCCCTCCACTCCTCTTCCCTGAGTGGAGAGAGGGGCTTCTGAATGGAAGGTCGGGATCCTGTCTGCTGCTCTGGCACCGACTGGGTCCAGAGACCAGGATCTCATGGACAGGATAGGAGCCTCTCCATTATGTGATCTGGGCCACAGGCTAGTTTACCGCCATCTGCCCCGGGACTGTGCTTACAGAAATTATTTCTTTGTCAACACACACAACAGTGAGCCTGCCTTGGCCCCAGGCTTCTGTTTCATAACTTTTTATTGGAGCAGAAAGAAGGAGCACATTATTACTCTTCTGCTCCATGTTTTCTCATGGCTCAAGAGAGCAACAAGCACTTTGTGCAAACAGAAAAGCCGGCTTTGTTGTCTGAGGACAGGGAGGTGAGAGAGACAAGACGAAGGCCTTTCACAGACCATAAAAGAGACGCACCACACAAAGCAGGCTTGGGGCGAATGGGCGGGAGGCCTTGGGAATGGTGGAAAGAAATCATTTGCACACATTCACCGGCTCGTCCAAGTTTTACAGGTTTCAGTAGGAAAAGTGATCTGGGCAGGTATGTGTCAAATCTCTCTGGCAGAACCCTTTCTACTAAGAGGACCATTCTCAGATGATTTTATGCAATGATGATGTTTTTATAAAACCAAGGGAGTCAATCAAGTTGTTGAGGGAATTTTGATGTTTAAGAAATCATGGTACTAATATCTGACAATGAGTAGTGGGGCTTTCCATGTGTCACCTGCTCCTCCCTGTGACCTGAGGTGGCTGTTGTCATCATCAGCTACAGAGGCGAAACCGAGGCCCAAAGACTGAGTTCCTCAGCTTACATAGCAGAGCCAAGTTAAATTCCTAATGTGTGCATACGTTTTACTTTACTCTGGTGATGCTGGAAGCCATTCAGTAATTTCCCAGTGTTATTGGTGTCATGAATCTGAATTTTTAAAAACATTTTTTTTGAAGCATAGTTGATGTACAATGTTGTGTTGATTTCTGCTGTACAGAGGAATCTGAATTTTTCCACGTTGGATTTTCTTCCAGTAGAGCACAGAAGTCGATTCAACTGATCAGTTAGCACAGCCTAGTAAGATGTGTACATGACTTTGAGGAGCCTTCTTTATGAACATAATTACATTTCTCAACAGTACAGAAGTGAATAAACAAGTAGAAATTTCCCCCTAAGCTAGGTCTCTTCTGTCTCCACCTCTGGATAAATGCTCTTTCTAGAACAGTGACTCTCAAATTTCACTGAGCATCAGAATCACCTGGAGGGCTTGTAAACCAGATGACTGGGCCTCACCCCTGGAGACTGACTCAGCTGGTCTGGGAAGGGGCCTGAGAATTAGCATTTCTAATAAATTCCCTAGTGATGCTGAGGCTGCTGGTACTTGGAACTCATTTTAAAAAACCACTTTTATAGTGTTTTCTTTCTACGTGTACACAAGTACATATCTATAGCTCTGCATATGCACAGATGATTAAAAATGGACCCATGCTTTACTTACAATTTTAAAATTTGTTTGTTTTCATTTAACAGGCAGCATTCCAACTCTGTAGATTAGAATCATCATTCTTTTTTAAAAAATTTATTTTGTTGAAGTATAGGTGATTTACAATGTTAATTTCTGCTTTGCAGCAAAGTGATTCAGTTATGCATATATATATATATATATTCTTTTACATATTCTTTTCCATTATGGTTTAATCACAAGATATAAAATATAGCTCCTTGTGCTATACAGCAGGACCTTGTTGTTCATGCATTCTATATATAGGAGTTTGCATCTGCTAGTCCCAAACTCCCAGTCCATCCTGGGATCATTCTTTTAAATGGCTGCATAGGAATCCATTGTATGTCTTATCATGACTTATTTAACCAGTTTCTATTACAAAGAAAGCTGAGCACCAAAGAATTGATGCTTTTGAACCGTGGTGTTGGAGAAGACTCTTGAGAGTCCCTTGGACTGCAAGGAGATCCAACCAGTCAATCCTAAAGGAAATCAATCCTGAATATTCATTGGAAGGACTGATGTTGAAGCTGAAACTCCAATACTTTGGCCACCTGATGGGAAGAACTGACTCATTTGAAAAGACCCTGATGCTGGGAAAGATTGAAGGTGGGAGGAGAAGGGGACGACAGAGAATGAGATGACTGGATGGCATCCCCGACTCAATGAACATGAGTTTGAGTAAACTCTGGGAGTTGGTGACGGACAGGGAGGCCTGGCGTGCTGCAGTCCATGGTGTCCCAAAGAGTCAGACGCGACTGAGTGACTGAACTGAACTGATTACTGAATGTTCAGATTGTTTCCATTTTTTTCCTACTATGAACAATACTGCTGACTTTTCGTGGATCTTTATACATTAATGCTAACATTTCTGAAGGATAAATTTACAAAAGTGGGATTCAGATGGGTGATAGTGATTACTCTTAAAATTACATACAAGGGCTTCCCTGGTGGTCCAATGGTTAGGAATTTGCCTTTTGATACAGAAAACACTAGTTTGATCCCTGGCCCAGGAAGACACCACATGCTGCAGAGCAACTAAGCCTGTGTGCCACAATTACCGGGCTCTTGAGTCTGCAGGCTGCAACTGCTGAACCCACATGCCTAAAGCCTGTGTTCCACAAGAAGAGAAGCCACGTCCGAGTGCCGCAATTAGAGGGTGGTCCCGCTCTCTGCAACTGGAGAAAGCCGTCATGCAGCAACAGAGACCCAGCACAGCCAAATATAAAATAAATAAAACATTTTAAAACTGGCAAGTTATGCCCTACCCTCATGAAGTTTGTTCCAAATTACATTCCTATCAGTAGAATTTGAAAATTTTCTCAATACTGAATATTAAGAATACTTTTTATTCACTATCTGTCTTTTCTAGCAGCACCACACAGCATGCACTGTTCTCTGACAAGGGGTGGAATCTGTGCCCTCTTGCAGTGGAAGCGGAGAGTCTTAACCACTGGATGGCCAAGGAAGTTCCAAGAATCATTTTTATCTTTGCTTATCTGATAGGTGAAATCTGTTCTATATCTGTTCTATTTTGATTTGTATGTCTTTATTAATGAAGTTGGGCCTATGTTACTAACCACTTATATTTCATCTCAGCTGTGTGCCTGCTTATATCCTTTGCCTATTTTTCAGAAAAGAAATTCAGAATGGCAGAAAAATTCATGGCAGCTTCTTCATTGTACTGTGTGTGGCTTGGGCTCCTGACTCCCCACTGAAGCGATTTGGAGGTGCTACAGAGGAGGAACAGGAAACAAGCCACAGAAATGAGCAAAAATGATTAAAGGAGTGAGTTTAGAAAAGCAAAATAAATAAAGATTGTTTGGGGAAGAGAACAGAAATGGGAAGGGACAGTTGGAAGGACTCACCATTGCCTTTTTTCAATAATAATTTAATCAATTTATTTAATTTCGGCTGCACTGGGTCTTTGTTGCTGTATGGCTTTTTCTCTAGTGTGGTGAGCAGGTCTGCTCTCTATTAATAGTTGCGTGAGCTTCTCATTGCAGTGGCTCCTCTTGCTGTGGAGCACAGCCCTAGGGCACAGTCTCAGTGGTGGTGGCACCTGGGCTCAGCAGTTGTGGGCAGTGGGCTTTGTTGCTCCGCAGCATGTGGGATCTTTCTGGACCAGGGATCGAACCCATGTCCCCTGTATCAGCAGTCAAGATGCTTTACCACTGAACCACCAGGGAAGCCCGGACTCCCCATTTCTGAATGGTAGGTCTGTCTTTTGGTGGCTGATATGTACTCCTTCTGCTGGGAACCAACTTCAGGTCTCAGAGGCAGGCTTTATTCGGTGTGAGGAAGGTCTTTCTGAATATTCTATTCTTAGAGACATTTCAACTCAATTGGAGATAATTTTGGTGCAGTCCCTCCTACACTCAAATCACAGAGCATGATCTTCCAAATAGCTCTGTGTTCCTTTTTTTAAGTTAGAGAAATTTAAGATACAGTGGTTAGGTCAATCTGATCTCATTTAATTAAAAGTTTGGGGCTCTTTTCAATCCACAGACTGCCATGGTATTTGAAAGTGTCCCTCCCTCCTCCCCAGCAGTGTGTGCTTTCAGCACTAAGATGGCTCTTTTACGAGTTATGTCCTCTGCCTGGATTCTGACTCTGGCACCAGAGTCAGCATGGCAGTAGCCCAGCTCGGCAGCTGAGGGGTCCCTTTTTCCCACGGGACCTGAGCCAGTGTTATGCATTCAGGGAGTTTTCAGTGATCGAATACAACCCAGAGGTCAGCCTTCCCCTGTGCTCTCTCTCTGCTGCTGCCTCACTGCAGCGAGCTTGACTCCAATCTCATTACTGGGCTCCTTTCTCTGTTCCCCAGAAGGTATCCTCTTGTACCCAAAGCGTTAGTGAGCAATGCAGTAAGAGGAAGGTACAGTCAAGGCCCTGGGAGCCCCTGACTTCTCTTTCCTACGTATAGAATTACAGAGTCCAAGCTAGAAAACTGAGGCATCACCTACTCCTCCCAAACCTTCCCCTCCCCATTCCATTAGTGATTGGCTCTTATCAAATCTGTCTAAATTTTGCTCTATTTTCTCATCCTTATCATCCCTGGTTCAGTCCTTTCTCCCTTTCCTGAATGAATGCATTGGCCTGCTGGTTTCCTCCTGTCACACCACCCTCCAGACCACTTAACCATATAACCACTGATTCATTCGTTCACTCATCTGCCATTCTGTGAGAACTGACTGGTCTTTGTGCCATGCACATTCAATAAATGCCACAAAACTGAGTTATTAATTACAAAGAAGACATGGAGGCAATCAACCCTCTTAGTTTAAAGGAGCTGGGGTGCTTTGTGGGGTGGGGTTCGAGAGGCAGATGAACTTGAGGTGGGCCTTGAGGTATGAGTAGGTAGAAAATGCCATGAGTTGTTCATCCAGCAGTCATTCCTCATTCTTTCTTGCCACAGTGTTTCATAGTTTCATGTGCTCGGGCAAGCTACTTCTGACTCCAGCCACAGCAGGGAAATCCTGACTGGTTCATACAAGTCACGGTGATTCCCCTTTCAGCCATTAGCTCAGGCCATTAGGACCTGAGGAGAAGATGTCTGGGAAGGCTTCTGGTAAAGGTTTCCTTCCCTCATGAGAACAAAGGTATGGGAAGAAAAGCTCCTCTTCCTCACAGTGGTTACCATACATGTATGTGATTCCTGAAACCACAGCAGCCAGCTTGCAACTGTGAGGAGAGAGATTGTCAACATGCTGAGGTTGGTGGAAAGGTGGAAAGCATTTGGATTCTTTAAGGTCGCAAGCATGTGAATTAACTAACTCTGGAAACTACCCACCCCAAACTCCCATGTTTATTTAAGTTTCCTTTAGTTGGATCTTCAGTTACTTGCAGCCCAAAGTATTATTCAGGTAAGACACAGTCTGATGGGATTTCCTGGTTTGGGTCCTGGGGTTACTGTGGGCACTGTTCATTTTCCAGATTTTCCCAAGGTCAGGCTTGCAGACTGCAGGATGTATTATTGAATACTGACTCTGTAGCCTGGCCTGATGGAGATGTGGGGCAACAGGGGCTAGAACAGGGGTCAGAGAGACCCCCATCTTTTTTTTTTTTTTTTTAACATTTAAGCATTGTTTATTTATTCAGCAAACATTCTTAAGCACCTAGTACCTGTCTGGCACTATTCTAGGTGCTGTGGTGACCAGAGAAAAAGGCACAGTCTTTGTTGCAAGGAGGTGAATCCAGTACAGGGGTGACCATGTACTGATGTAATACAGGAACATCGTGATATGTGATCCACAAGCATAAAAAATGGCTACTGAGTGAACTATACACAAATTAGAATTTATAAGGCTTTAGTTTCTTTTTCTTGGTATGTGTTCCTCCATGCTTTTTTAAATTGAAGTTTTAGTTGGTTTACAATGTTGTGTTAATTTATGCTGTACAGCAAACTGATTCAGTTTTATAAATAAATAAATATACATACATATTATTTTTTAAAGTATTGTTTCCCGCTATGGCTTATAGAATATTGAATATAATTCTCTGTGCTATACAGTAGGACCTTGTTATTTATCCATTCTGTATATAAAAGCTTGGGCTTCCCAGGTGGCGCAGTGATAAAAAATCCACCTGCCAAGCAGGAGATGCAGGTTTGATCCCTGGGTTGGGAAGATTCCCAGAAGAGGAAATGGCAACCCACTCCAGTATTCTTGCCGGGGAAATCCCATGGACAGAGGAGCCTGGCAGGCTACAGTCAATGGGGTAGCAAAGAGTCGGATATGACAGAGCACTCACGCATGCATATAAAAGCTCACATCTGCTAACCCCAACCTTCTACTCCATTCTTCTGCCAACTGCCTCCCCCTCGGCACCACCAGTCTGTTAGAGAGGCTCTCTTATACTCTTATCTTATGCCAGTGCCCAGCACACCCAGAAACCATAGTCTGGAAAGGCATCTTGGCTATCATCTGGGTCAGAGGGCAGGCAATTTAAATGAATGCACAGGCTGGTGTTTGCTTATTAAACATGTAGAAATAGCCTTTATTTCATGAATAAAGATGCCCTCTTTAATTTTTCTTAGTGCAGATGGATCTTTTGGTTTACTTTCATTGTTTTTACGGGAATGGAAAAATGAAGACTTGTTCTATTGAAAAGTAAACTCAGCCTCCAGGTTGGTGGGGAGACATAGTCTGGGGAAATACAGTGGACTGGAGAGAGTGCCCATCTAAAGGTGAAATGTGTGGGTGGTATCAAGTGATTGCTGCCACATGAAAATCCTGGAGCAATATGATAGGTCTGCTGACCTCTCAAGAGAAACCTGAAATCTGATTTAAAAATGTGTGTGTGTTGCCGGGGGATATATCCTGTTGTGTGGTGAGCACGTGCATTCTAGGCAGAAACACCTTGAAGCAGAACCTAGGGACAGAGGCTTTTGGGGTTAAGAGTGAAAAGTTGGTGGGAGAGATAGAGACAGGATCTTGGGCTTTTGAGGGAGAGATGCTGAATTCTTGTCTAGGTGGTAAACATGAAAATGAGCTTAAAAAGCACACTATAGGAAAGAAAAGCCTGAAGAAGAAAACCACTCACAACTCTGCTATATAAAGAAACACTACTTTTTAATCTTTTCTTTTATGGTTTTTTTTTTTTTTTCTTTTTCTCTTGCAGTCTTCTTTCATGACTTTAGATTGTGAGCGTCATTAAAGCTTTTGGCACACTTACTTTTGAATGGCAATAATTTAAATTTATTAAACGTACAATTTAAATCTATAAATAATTTAAATCTATGAATGGCAATAACTTAAATCTATGAAAAGTTATGACCAACCTAGACAGCATAATAAAGAGCAGAGACATTACTTTGCCAACAAAGGTCCATCTAGTCAAAGCTATGATTTTTCCAGTAATCATGTATGAATGTAAGAGTTGGACCATAAAGAAAGCCGAATGCCAAAGAATTGATGCTTTTGAACTGTGGTGTTGGAGAACATTTTTGTGAGTCCCTTGGACTGCGAAGAATTCAAACCAGTCAATCCTAAAGGAAATCAGTCCTGAATATTCATTGGAAGGACTGATGCTGAAGCTGAAACTCCAGTACTTTGGCCACCTGATGCAAAGAACTGACTCATTGGAAAAGACCCCGATGCTGGGAAAGATTGAAGGCAGGAGGAGAAAGGGATGACGGAGGATGACGTGGTTGGATGGCATCACCAACTGGATGGACATGAGTTTGAGCAAGCTCCGGGAGTTGGTGATGGACAGGGAAGCCTGGCATGCTTCAGTCCATAGGGTCACAAAGAATTGGGCTGAACTAAACTGAATTTAAATCTAATACTAAGGCCATGTCTCATGTAACCCCAAATATTCTAATTCTGTCAGAAAAAAAAAAAAAAAAAACTTCTTGAATCTTGGCTGGTTGCTGTGTTCACTACATGTGTCACTGGTCAGTAGGATGCCTGCATCCCACGCTTGGGAGCAAAGAAGTGGGGTGATAGGAAAGAATAAAATCTGGCAGACAGAGAAATCTAAGGAGAGAACCAAGACTAAGCCAGTCACCGGAGATCTTTAAGTGGAATTTAAATGCCAAAGTGGGATTCCCTCTATGAAAGTTTAACTAAATAAACATCCTGGTGTAAATTGCACAGGCTTCCGGGCTCCTTAGGGGCTCTGGGAGTGGGTGGGAAGTGTGTACATATTCATTCTGCTAATGTTACTCTCAGATCACCAGGTTAAGAGTGGAAGAAAGGGTACCAGCAAATCCATTCCTGGTCAACTCAAAGTACTCACAGATGGCCAACAGGCACATGAAAAGATGCTCAATATCGTTAATGATTAGAGAAATGCAAACCAAGACTACAATGAGATATCAACTCATACCAGTCAGAATGGCCAGCACTTAAAAAGTCTGCAAATAATGAACGCTGGACAGGGTGTATTCTCCACACCCCCTACATTGTGGGTGGGAATATAAATTGGTGCAGTCACTATGGAGAAAAATATGGAGGTTTCTTAAAAAGATAAAAGCAGAATTACCATATGATCCAGAAATCTCACTCCTGGGCATATATTCAGAGAAAACTCTAATTTGAAAAGATACATGTACCCTAGTACCCCATAGTGTTCACACGACTCAGCGACTTGACTTTCACTTTTCACTTTCATGCACTGGAGAAGGAAATGGCAACCCACTCCATTGTTCTTGCCTGGAGAATCCCAGGGACGAGGGAGCCCGATGGGCTGCCGTCTATGGGGTTGTACAGAGTCGGACATGACAAGTGACTTAGCAGTAGCAGCAGTAGCAAGGCATAGAAGCAACCTAAATGTTCATCAACAGATGAATGGACAAAGAAAATACGGTACATATATACAATGGGATATTAACTCAGCCATAAAAAGAATGAAATAATGCTATTTGCAGCAATACGAATGGACCTAGAGATGATCATACTTAGTGAAATAAGTCGGAGAAAGACAAATATCACTTATAAGCGGAATCTAAAAAAATACAGATAGATGTATTTACAAAACAGAAATAGACTCACAGACACAGAAAACAAACTTATGGATACTAAAGGGGATAGTGTGGGTAAGGACAGGGAGAGATAAATTAGAAGTCTGGAATTAACATATACACAGTACTATATAGAAAATAGATAAACAACAAGGACCTACTGTATAGCACAAGAAACTATGTTCAATATCTTGTAAAAACCTATAATGGAAAAGAATCTGGAAAAAAATATATATATAACTGAGTCACTTTGCTGTACACTTGAAACTAACACAACATTGAGAATTAACTATACTGCAATTTTTAAAAATGGTTTAAAAAGTCTTGCCGAGGAGCAATTTCCCACAGTTAGTCAGCGAGTGAGGTCCTCTAGCTGTCCCCTCCCGGGCAGGTGCCCTGGGGCGGGCTGGAAGGGGTGCGAGCAAGGAGGGCCTACACGAGTCCCTGAGGAATCAGGTGGTTACATGGCCTCTGAGTCTCGTCTTTGTGTCTGTCACCTCTCACTGCCCTCTGGTTCAGGGGTGGGGGGCCCTGGCAGACACACTATACCTGTTTGTTATTATGTGAGTCTCCCCGAGGGTATGTTCCTGTGCCTTGTGCAATGACGCTGAGTGGCTGGGCACAGGTCTGCATGCATTTCCCAGGCAGCTGGCGTGATGAAACCTGGCTGGGCCAGTTCCCCAGTGAACACTTGGCTCCCCT
This sequence comes from Bos indicus x Bos taurus, assembly GCF_003369695.1. Taxonomy (NCBI): domain Eukaryota; kingdom Metazoa; phylum Chordata; class Mammalia; order Artiodactyla; family Bovidae; genus Bos; species Bos indicus x Bos taurus. Next base: position 13,929,886 of record NC_040086.1, on the reverse strand, counting down.
CGTCTCTACCATGTTCCCTTGACAGACACCTGACCTGGTAGAGGGAACCAGCTTCAAAGATCCTTCACAACACACCTACACTAAGATCTTGCTTTGTGTGCATGTAACACAATTCCCAGGGATCAGTGAGGGTGAAACCAACCAAACTGATGTGCAGGGCAGATTGTTTGTACTGCTAATAGTAATGAATACAATAGTTATTTATTGAGCATTTGCTATGTGCCAGTCTTTGGGCTAAGGGCTTTTATGTATTAACTCATTTAAGCTTCATGAAACTGCTCTGAGTTTTAATAATGAGAAAACGGAGGCCCATGAGAGCATACAACAACCAACCAAAACAAAACACCTCCAGCAGGCCAGGAGGGCTGAAGGAGAGCTTCCAAAGGAAAGGACACGAGCTAAGACCTGAAACGTTACCAGTTTTTGTAAAGCTTATATTTGGTCAACAAACTGAATTCTTTAAATTAATTGCAATAGAGTTTTTAGTTGCTTTGCTATGGTTTGCTAACGGTACAGTTTAACCACTTGTAATATTTCTTCTTTAAAAAATATTTATATTTCTAATTAAGGACAAGAAGCAACAGTTAGAACTGAACATGAAACAATGGACTGATTCAAAATTGGGAAAGGAGTATATCAAAGCTGTATATTGTCACCCTGCTTATTTAACTTATATTTTGTACATTATGCATAATGGGGGGCTGGATGACTCAGAAGTCATGTCCGACTCTTCTGCGATCTCATGAACTGTAGCCTTCCAGGCTTCTCTGCCCATGGGATTTCCAGGAAAGAATAGTGGAGTGGGTTGTCATTTTCTTCCCCAGGAGATTTTCCCACCCCAGTGATTGAACCTGTGTCTCCTGCATTGGCACGTGTATTCTTTACTGCTGAGTCACCATGGACTATAGTCCGCCAGGCTTCTGTGTCCATGGAATTTTCCAGACAAAGAATACTGGAGTGGATTGCCATTTCCTTGTCCAGGGGATCATCTCAACCCAGGGTTCACACCCACATTTCTTATGTTTTCTGCATTGACAGGTGGGTTATACATGGGAGAGATCTGGAAAACTAAGCAACTCACTGAAATGGCTGAAGCTCTCACCGTCTTCAGCTAAAGACATACCATCATACCATCTTCAGCTGAAGACAAAGGAGGTGGTGGTTTGGGGCTTCAAAAGCAAAGGCCATTCACATGGAGATGAAAAAGCAAGTGTTTGGTAAATAAATGGTTGATGGACCATGCAGAGACAATGGGACACAGAATTTTAATTAATAGACTTTGCTAGGTTCCTCCCTGCCTACACACCTGGTTCAAACTATAGTTTTCTATGGTGATGGCTTCCTTCCTAGAAAGCTCCTCTATCTATTTCAGGCAGTTAGAGGGAAGATCAAAGTTTCTTCTTGAGTTTTTTTGGCCTTGATTGTCTTCAGCTTGAAATAATCTGCATGACAAAGAGACATTTTGGGGTGGCAAATTTTGTTGCCCTACAACCCTATTGGTTGTGGTATTTTTTCTTTAAATGGACTTCAAGTTAAAAAATCTAAAATTTCATTTAGAATTTTTCAGTGTTCATCTATAAATGAGACTGAGCTATAGTTCTCTGTTTCTCCTTCCCTAAGTTGTTTTTGAACATCTTGTTATTTTTGCTTTGAATTTGAAATGAACAGTTCTCTAAGCTCTGGAATGATTCTAATTCATTGAAGGAGAAAAGGAAGACTTTCCTAAGCAAGACAAGAAACCCAGAAGCAATTAAGGAAAAAATAGACAAAATTGACTACATACATAACATTTTTAATGCAGTATGCGTGCATGCTCATTTGCTTTGTATCTGACTCTTTGCAACCTATAGCCCACCAGGTTCCTCTGTCCATGGGATTCTCTAGGCAAAAATAATGGAGTGGGTTGACATGCCCTCCTCCAGGGGATCTTCTCGATCCCGTGATCAAACCTGCATCTCCTGTATTGCAGGTGGATTCTTTACCCACTGAACCACCTGGGAAGCTCTACCACAGCACAATACACCATGAAGTCAAGAGATAAACATGTTGGGAAAACATTTATAATACAAATGACAGAAAAATAGTTACTATCACACAAAAAGTTTCAAATTATAAGGAAAAGAAAAACAGTTGATTAAAAATAAAGAATTTGAATAATAATTCAAAGAAGAGAAAATCTAAATGGCCAATTATCATATAACAAGATGTCCAATGTCATTAATTGTCAGAAAATGTAAGTTAAAACATCACTGATACACTTTTTCACGTATTATGAGGCAGGAAATAGATGGGCCCCAGGGTAAGCAGCTGGAATTCGTTCCCAGTAGACAGAAACTCCAAAATAGCAGGAGCAAGAGAGGAGGCTGGACCCTCCCCAGGTAAAAGAGAAGAGATCACATATTTCTCATTCTCAAATTCAAGGAACACTTCCCTATGATAAAGCTCCTTGGAGGTCCAAAGTGGAGTGATGTCAAGCTAGCCATAGGTCTCTTGACTGGAATCCAGCTTGGCTAAGAGATGGGAGAGCACACACATGGGAGGTTCCTGATATACCAACTGCAGACTCAGGACCAGGCAAAGCAAGATGTTTGGCCAAAGGGACTCAAAACTCCATAAAAGCTATTCAAATTACCACAAGGCTGTGGCTCTCTCTCTGAGCCTGCCTGTGTCTATCCACACGTACTCTTTTCCCTCCTAATAAACACTTGTTTCACTACTGTCCATTTCTTTGTGGATATTCATTTTCTGCAAAACTGTACAGGCCAAGGCCTTGTCACTGGCCACTTCTAGTGTCCAGAACTCAGCAGTCTCTCAGCTGTGGCCTGACTTCAATCCCTGGCCAGGAACCGAAATCCTGCTTCAAGCCACTGCAGGCCAAGGCCAACTTAGATCAATTAGATCAGTTAAAATGGGAAAGGTTTTTTTTTTTAAACAATATATAGAGGTTGCCGGAGAAGGCAATGGCACCCCACTCCAGTACTCTTGCCTGGAAAATCCATGGACAGAGGAGCCTGGTAGGCTGCAGTCCATGGGGTCGCTAAGAGTCGGGAACGACTGAGCAAATTCACTTTCACTTTTCACTTTCATGCATTGGAGAAGGAAATGGCAACCCACTCCAGTGTTCTTGCCTGGAGAATCCCAGGGATAGGGGAGCCTGGTGGGCTGCCGTCTATGGGGTCGCACAGAGTCGGACACGACTGAAGCGACTTAACAGCAGCATAAAGGTTGCAAAAAATAGGCACTCAATCTAAAGATAGATACGTGAATTATTATAATTTATTTAGAACCAATCCTAGCACGTGTGCTGTACTGCTAAGTTACTTAAGTTCTGACCGACTCTGCGTGACCCTGTGGACTGTGGTCCGCCAAGTTCCTTTGGCCACCCAATGTGAAGAACTGATTCATTGGAAAAGACCCTGATGCTGGGAAAGATTGAACACAGGAGGAGGAGGGAATGACAGAGGATGAGATGGTTGGATGGCATCACTGACTCGACGGACATGAGCTTGAGCAAGCTCTGGGAGTTGGTGATGGCGTGCTGCAGTCCATGGGGTCGCAAAGAGTTGGACACGACTGAGTGACTGAACTGAACTGATGGCAGACACTGTTAGTTGTGTATCCAGCATCCACAGCTTTTTTCACGGAATGCTTTATCCTGTTTCCTCAATCCGGAATTTCCCTGAAGGCTCACTCTAGGTGGGCGACTACAGTGGGTTGCAACTTAAGCCTTTGTATAACTGGATAATGAGCAACACTCTGTTCTTTTTGTTCACACTAAGGATATCAGCAGAAAAACATATAAGAGCTTGGGTTTCTCAAGCAATACCTAATGTTACTTACCTCCAGACCCTTGTTATAGGAGGAAAAACAAATCCTTATTTGTTTAAGCCTTTGTTAGTAGGATTTCTGTTACTGGTAGCTAAATATACTTCTAAGCAGACACATGCAAAATTTTGACCTAGCCATTCCCATGTGAGATTCCATCCTAAAGAAATTAACATACCAGTATATAGAAATTTATGCGTAATATTGATTTTTGGAAGCAAAGTACTAAGAACAAATGGAATGTCTATCAAAAGCCATACAGCTCAATAAAATGTATTTAGTATATTCGTACAATAAAATGTATAACTATTAGAATGATTTGAACTGATATCTATTCACCTTGAGGGGTGTTCATAATGCATATTCTGTGAAAAAGAGCAAATTGAATAGTTAATACTTATAGTATAACCTATTATTTGTGAAAAAACTGTACAAGTGTATAAATGTTTGTGTATGTCTAAACAGCACAGAAAAGATAAAATGATAAAAAGATAAAAGGATAAAAATGCCTATAGGAATGAGGGAAGTAACACAATTGAGTGAAAAAAACCCAGTAGAAAAAATAATCTGCCTTAAGTTATCAAACTCTATTTTTATTGAACTGTGAAGAAAAACATCTAATGTGATATAAATATACATGAACAAATTAACGAATTTCAGATCATCACTTTTATTACTAGAAAGCTGATTTTTGTGTAGGAAAGTGAGCCATTATTTCTTTTTTTTCAAAGTTATTTCTTGTCGAATAAATTTCCCAAAGACACACTTTGTCTAGAACGAAAAAATCAAATCACACATTTGAGGAACTACAGTACTTGTGAATGCCCTTCAAAGTCGTTTTGGAGATATTATCTTGACAAAGGAAAATGCCAAGGCTTAATCCTATTTTAATTAGTGAGCAGAGGTAGGCACCTTCCTTCAGATGACGTGGGCAGTGCAATTTTTCCCCCCTCACAGTTAAAAAAATTCCATTCATATTAAGACACTAGTTAGTTACATAACTTCTGTGTAGTGCTGCAGCCCGCCATATTGTGCTGCCAATTCATTGTGTATTGAAATGTCTGGGTTAAGCCAGAGTGGGAATCTAGTATACAGAGTTAATTACTGTAGTCATCAGTCATCAAAATTACTGATGACTACAGTAATTTTTTTAGCAAACAGTAATTTTTTTAGCAACAAAGAGATTCCTGGTGAATGACACAACAAACTTAAATTCTCTTTCCATACTGAATGAGGCCTCCATCAAATTGCTTCATACGAAATGCCAGCTTAACAGCAACATCGCAACAGCACTGTTTGTAGTTATGCTGACTAATTTTGACATTTGCACATCAAACTTTTCAAGAATGTTCTCAATGCAAAATAATTTATTTCTCAACTTTGTGCTAATATGGTGATATGTCCAAACACTCTTTGCTCATGCTAACTGCCCCCGCTCCCACCTAAAGACCAAAGCAAACGATACCTTTGGATTCCATGAATAGGTTCACTTAAATGTATATTAATTATATTTATGCTCTTATCAGTTACAAGAAAAAAAAATCACAAATTATCAAATTGTTTTCACCCACTTGTCCTGAATGTTTTAAACCCTATCTTCATCATGCTGAGCAATAGTATTTTCAGTAAATGTGTATTTATGTATAGTTGAGACAAAAACAATGGAAATAGTGCATTTCTTCAGTTCGGTGATTTTTTTCATCTGTTTTTCCTTTTCTACACAATGGGGTTTTTAGTTATCTCTTTTGTTTAGTAATAGCTTTATTGAGATGTATTTGCTATACCCTGAATTTCCCCCCATTCTAAGTATACCATTAGCAGTTTTTAGTATACTCACAAAATGTGCCAATGTACCATGACTGTTGCTTTAGTACATATCTACCTTCCTCCACAAAGAAGCCCTGTGCCCGTGAGCAGACACTTTCCTCTCCCCTCCTCAGATCCTGATAACCACTAATCTACAGTTATTTATTTTACATATTAAGCATTTCATGTATATAGAATCATACCAGTGTGTGTCTACTGTGACTGGCCTCTTAGTATTGTGTTTTTAGGATTCATTTATGTTGTAGAATATATCAGTCCTCTATTTCTTTTATGGTGGCTCAGGTGGTAAAAAATCTGCCTGCAGTACAGGAGGCCCTGGGCTTGATCCCTTGGTCAGGAAATTCCCCTAGAAAAGGAAATGGCAATCCACTCCAGTATTCTTGCCTGGAGAATTCCATGCTCAGAATTCCATGAGCAGCCTGGTGGGCTACAGTCCACAGGGTTGCCAACAGTAGGACACGACTGGGCAACTGACTAATACCTTCAGTATGAATATATCACTTTAAAAAAATCTATTCATTCGTTGATTGACATTGGGTTTTTCTACTTTTTAGCTGTTATGTATAATGCTTCTATGAATATTCATGCACAAGTTTTTATGCTGACATATATTTTCAGTTCTCTGAGTTTATACTTAGGAGCCAAATTTCTGAGCCATTTAGTAATTCCATGGTTAATCATTTCAGGAATTGCTAAACTGTTTCCAGAGTGGTTGTGTCATTGTACATTTCCACCAGCTATGTATGTAGGTTTTAATTCCTCTACATCCTCATCAACACTTGTTATTATCTGACCTCTTGATAATAAAGTTTTGATTTGCATTTCTTTTTTTAATTTTTATTTTTTTTAATTACAAAAGTACGATAACACATTTACAGGAGACTTGAAAAATACAGAGCAAGATTACATATAGTTCCACTATATATTACATTTTTTTAAAGTAGATAAATTAAGACTCTAGTTGGAATTTCAATATCAAACTCTTGAAAATTAATAGAATGAATATACAGAGAAGTAAAAGGATATAATAGACCTGAAAAGCTCTGTGAACCAATTCAACATAATTAAGATTTATACAATTTTCATACAACAGTAGGATACAAATTCTAATGATTAATGATGCTGAGCATATTTTCATGTGTGTTGGCCATTTGTATATCTTTGGAGTGATGTCTATGCAAATCCTTTGCCTATTTTAAAATTGGGCTATTTTTTTGTTGAGTTGTAAGTTCTTCATATGTTACAGTATATTTGAAAATTCTTTCCTTCTGTGGAGTGTCCTTTCACTCTCTGGATGGTGTCCTTTTAAACACAAAGATTTTAATTATGATAAAATCCAATTTATCTAATTTTTCCTTTATTGCTTGTGCTTTTGATGTCTTGTCTAAGAACTTTGCCTAGCCCAAGGTCAAAGATTTACTCCTATGTTTTCTTCTAAGAGTTTTATAGTTTTAGTTCTTATATTAGGGCCAAGAGGCAACAGTTAGAACCAGACATGGAACAACAGATTGGTTCCAAATTGGGAAAGGAGTACATTAATGCTGTATATTGTCATCCTGCTTATTTAACTTCTATACAGAGTACATAATGTAAAATGCTGGGCTGGATGAATCACAAACTGGAATCAAGATTGCCAGGAGAAATATCAACAACATCAGATATCCAGATAATACCACTCTAATGGCAGAAAGTGAAGAGGAACTAAAGAGCCTCTTTGTGAGGGTGAAAGAGGAGGGTGAAAACGTTGGCTTACAACTCAAAATTTAAAAAAAACTAAGATCAAGACACCCACTCCCATCACTTCATGTGAAATAGAAGGGGGAAAAAAATGGAAAGAGTAACAAATTTTATTTTCTTGGGCCCCAAATCACTGTGGCTGGTGACTGCAGCTATAAAATTAAAAGATGCTTGCTCCTTTGAAGAAAAGCTATGACCAACCTAGACAACATATTAAAAAGCAGAGACATCATTTTTCTAACAAAGTCTGTAGAGCCAAAGCTGTAGTTTTTCCAGTAGTCATGTATGGATGTGAGAGTTGGACTATAAAGAAGGCTGAGTGCTGAAGAATTGGGACTTTTGAACTGTTGTGCTGGAGAAGACTCTTGAGAGTCCCTTGGACTGTAAGGAGATCAAACCAGTCTATCCTAAAGGAAATCAATCCTGAATATTCATTGGGAGGACTAATGCTGAAGCTGAAGCTTCAATACTTTGGCCACCTTTTAAGAGTCAACTTATTGGAAAAGACCCTGATGTAGGGAAAGACCGAAGGCAAAAGAACATGGGGGTAGCAGAGGATGAGATGGTTGGATAGCATCATCAACTCAATGGACATGGATTTGAGCAAACTCTGGGAGATACCGAAGGAGAGGGAAGCCTAGCGTGTTGCAGTCCATGGGGTCACAAAGAGTCAGACATGGCTTAGTTGCTGAACAGCAACAACAAGCCACTGTTTTAAGTTAGTTGTCATATGTGGTGTGAGATAGGGTCCAATTTCATTTTTTGCTGGTGGACATCCATTTGTCCTAGCACCATTTGTCAAAAGACTGTTCTTTCTTCATTGAATTGTCTTGGCACCCTTGTCAAAAACCAGTTAGCCATAGATGTATGGTTTTATTTATGGACTTTCAATTATATTCCTTTAATCTATTTTTAGGTCAATTTTGTTCACCCTTGTGCCTGTGCCACACTGCCTTGATTACCATTGCTTTGTTGTAAGTTTTGAAATCAGAAACAATGAGTTCTTTTTGTTCTCCTTTGTTTTAGCTATTCTAGATCACTTGCAATTTCATATGAATTTTATTTTTTAAATTTTGGCTGTGCTGGGGGATACATTAAATACATTTCTCAGAATTTTCCCTAAATAGAGTGATCTGCCTATTTAAATTTTCTGCTGGTGACTTACATTTTTAGCAAGAAATTGATCAATTTATGGAGGTTTAAAAGTCATTAGCATAATGATTAGCTTTCTTTGAAAATAAAATTATTCACTATCTATTATTATAATGCTTTATTACTTTAAATTTTGGAGTTATCTACCACTTTTTTCTTGTTTGAACTTGCTTGAGGTTTGTTCTAAGAAAACAGTCTTGAATTTATTCATTGAACTGAATGCTTTTTTCACTGTTGATTTATGTATTCCTGGTTTTATCTTTATTTTCTTCAGGCATTTAATCGACTCTTTTGTAAATTAATGAGGTGAGCATTTATTTTGTTTGTTCTTTGGTTAACTTAATAGAGATTATTTTACTTCTGAATCAATTGACTACAGCTTATACATTTTGATATGTAATGTTTTTCTGTTATTTTGTAGTTGGTTTTCAATTTTGTATTTATCCATCTGTCTCCTGGCCAAAATTATTTGAGGCTTTTTTTTTTTTTCCTTTTTCTTTTTTTATCTTTTGACTGCACTGCACAGCTTTGATCTTAGTTTTGACCAGGAATCAAACCTGTGCTCCCTGCATTGGAAGTGTGGAGTCTTAACCACTGGACTGCTGGGGAAGACCTTATTTGAGTCTTTTCTTAATGAAAAGAGTAAGTTGTTATTATTCTTGTAGATGTTCAAATTATATGATCAATTTATAATTTTAGCATATTGTCTTTAGAGAATGTAAATCATACACTTTCTGGGTCAACCTTAAAGTTTTCTCTAATTCAAAGTGCATGGCTTTATGAAAAAAAGATTGTTTCCAACTTACTTTATATATGCCCTTTACCCTATGTCAGTATTTCAAATACTCAAGTAAACACCCCAGTCACAGATTGAATGCTTTTGAGAGTGTTTATGACTTCTCAAAGTTCAACTTAAAAACCATACCATTGGCACTGGGTTCTCAGTACACTTTTACTAGAGTTACATCATCTGTACTTTCTTTTCCAGAATGAAAATAACATAGTGTTCACCTCTATAGAGTACTCATTAGTATGACTTATAGTGTGAAGCTGTTGCTACTGAATTATCTCACCTTTTGTTTGACTGCAAAACTATTTTGTCCTAATTGAAGATATTTTTAGTGGATATAGGATTTAGGTGCAAATGTCCTTAAGATCAGTGAATAGACCCCTGCAATATAACAAAATAATAACTCACTATCTAGTTAATTTATCCATTCAATTTATCTAGGAATTTAGCCATCATCCACCTATTCATTCATCCCTTCAATTAATTTAGATAACTGCTATATGTCATATTAATAAGTCTGATGTTAAATATTTAGTGGTGAAGAAAACAGACATAATTCCTGGAGCTATTATCTAGTGGGGGAGACAGACATTAATCTAGTCAAAAAATACATATATAATTAAAAACCGTGATGAGTGCAACTATTTTCCTAGTGAACATAATTCAATGATGAAGAATAATTGTAGTGAGAGGGCTAGTCAAGATAGATTGAGTGGAAAGTAAGGGCCTCTTTGTTGGGATGACATTTAACTGAGAATAAGGGATGAGAAGGAGCTGGCTACAGAAGAGTTGGAATGAGAAAGCTTTCTAGGAAAGCAAGGATGGTTCAATTTTGAGAACTATTAATATAGCTTATTATCTTACAAATAAAAGGAGAAAAACCGAGATAACAACCTCAAGAGATGCTAAAGAGGCATTTGATCTAGTCCAGGGTCTTTTGATTTTAGGAGATAAAAGTATATTCAAACTGGCTCAAGTGAAAAGAGAATTATTGTAAAAGTTCAGGGGCTCAATATAGCAGAAACTGCTGTATAGCCAGGTACCATCGGAGACTAAATTAGACAGTGCTTAGGAATGGGAATGACTTTATCTCCCTCCATTAGATGTGGCATGCTTTTTTTTCTCTTCTATGAATTATTTTTGCAACCTTTTCCTCAGTTTTGTTATCAGTTTGCTCAAAACCCATCATAGATGGCCCCATTTCCCCAACCCCATTTTACCCACCATGGTCTTTCTCCTTCCTGGTAATTCATGGACTAAACAGCAACTTATCAAAATTATTTGGCTTCTCAGAGTACTCAGGGCTGTCACAGTCTGGGGCAATAAGATGTGCTATCTTATAAGAAGGGATGCTCTCTGACAGGCATCTTGAAATGTGTTAGAGGCATAATAGAGTACACATTTGGCTGAATGCTAAATGGCTGTTTTTAGACTCAGTAGTGTACTAAACTGGAATATCTTCAAAAGGCAAAATGGGAACTTCTGGTTACAAGAAAAAAATCCAAATTTCATGAAAAAACTTGATTTTTATTACCTCTATTAATTAAAAATATTTAATTAATTATAGCACATGCCTTTTTTTTGGTCACATCATATGCTGTTGAACCATGTAGTTTCAGCTGTAGCTTTGGAAGATTTTTCCACTGTTAGCACTACACAGGTCGCTAAGATTTGTGTGTGTGTGTCTGTGTCCAGATGATGGAGGGTAGAAATGAATGATCCTATGGCAACTTCCAACCAGAGGATGATGGGAGTTGATAGATAAGTGCCCCAGATCTTCAGAGGCTCAATTCGGAGGTGACATTATATTGTTCCTCAGTGGTGACATTATGTGGTTCTTCAGTGGGAGCCCAGTAAGACTGAACGCCAATTTCACACTGTGGTAACTAGTTCAAGGTACCTGTCATTGGCCTTTTCTCATTCTTTTCCTCACTCTTTTTGGCCCTTCGCTCCTGCTTCCTGGGATTACCTCCAAAATAAATTATTTATCTTCAAGTTTTCATCTCAGACCTTGCTTTTGGGGGAATCCACATTTTAAAGTGGACAAATTTTAAAGTTTGGCATTATGGAAGGGAGATATAATTTTTTAGTGGTCAGTTGCTAGATTGCTCCTGTACTTGCTCTACTGCCTATTTCCAACATATAAAAAATGTTTCAATTGAAATAAGAGTGTAATTCACATCATTGCCTGTTTTGATTTGAGGTCTCCCTAGGAATATATAGGAATCCATAGAAATTATTACTGAATGCAAGTCTACATGCCCTACGCACAGTGAAGCAAATAATACCCAAGCGTCAGAGTTTGGAGCAGAGAAAGGTTTATTGCAGGGCTCATGCCTTAAAATCCCTGAACTCCCTCAAAAACTTTCAGCAAAGCACTTTTATAGGAAAGGTTTGGGGGCGGAGCATGGTTAGTTGTTGCAAACTTCTTTGTGTCAGATCCTTTATTCTTGAGTTCCGGTCAAGCTGAGGTTACAATGGTCCTGTAAACCTCACCAAAACAAATGTTATTCTGTGTTCTGACAAAAACGGGCAAGGTCCCAAGACTCGACTTTCACCCTCTGAGGTCCGTGTCTTGGCTAAGAGGAGGGGTCCCTGCACAGGCTGGTTACCTTGCCCAAGAACATTCACCCAGCACCCAGTCTGGGTCTTCCTGCCAGTGCTGAGGCCTGGCTGAGGAGGCAGATCTCAAGGCCAGGTTCCCCAGATCCCCCTCGGCAATCTTCACTGAGAGAGCCAGGCGCCCAGGACTCAGCTGGCCCTCAGGCTCCTCAGGCAACCCAAACAGGGGCTGGATCCTGCAAACTGCCACTCCTGGATACTATCACCACCATCAGGTCGAAGTGGTGGGGATAAGGGAAAGATTCAGCTGCTTTGAGGTCTGAGCCCAGCCAATGTACAGCCATGGCCAGGGCTCTGGAGCTCTGCTGGACACAGCCCTCAGCCTGCCCCTGGGGCCCCCAGCTCACTCACTGGCCCGAGGCCGTGCAGCCTGGAGGGCCCTGGGGAGAAGGTTGAAACCCACCTCTCACTGAACCTTCTGTCAGGACCATGGTGAGGCTGACAATTGGCTGAGTGGCTAAGTGTCTCATACCATTCATTGCATGCTGCAAGCCTGCTCCATCCCTATTACAGACAAACTCAAGAATGACTAAAGCCCTAGGATAAAACCCCTCCCATCATTCTCCTCTTATCTATACATATCTTCTCATTCCCAGTCAGAAGATGCTCACAGGGCTCCGGGCCTAGTAGTTAATTTACTAGACTAAAGGAAGTTTACTGGATACAGACTATCAGTGAGAAAATAAATGGAGCCATGGAGAGAGTGAACATTCTCCAAAGGCTCTACTCTTTTGTATGGGACTAACCTAGAGAGTAGAATGGTACAGGATTAAAAAATTCCTGTCACATTAAGTAGACACATAGACCAACGGAACAGAATTTAGAGCTCAGAACTAAAGTCTGCCTATACAGTCAACTACTATTTCACAAGGGAACCATGAATACTCAATGGAGAAAGGATAGTTTCTTCAACAAATATTTTTTAGAAAACTGGATAAAAACATGTAGAAGAAGGAAATTGGACCCCTATCTTATTACACTCACAAAAATTAACTTGAAATGGATTAACAGCTTAAATGTAAGATCTGAGACTGTAAAACTTTCAGAAGAAACCATAGGGAGAAAGGTCTTTGAATTGTTTTTGGCAATAATTTTTTGGATGTGACCCGAAAGCAAAGCAACAAAACCAAAAATAAATAAGTGGGAGTATATTAAACTAAAAAGCTTCCACACAGTAAAAGAAGAATAAAATGAAAAGGCAACCCATGGAACAGGAGAAAATATCTGCAGACCATCTATCTAATAAGGGGTAGATTCCCAAAACACATAAGGAACTCATGCCATGCAATGCGATCAGATTCAAAAATGGGCAGGGGATTTTAATAGATATTTTTTCCAAAGAAGACATGCAAACAGCCAATAGATACCCAAAAAAACACTTGACATCCCTAATCATCAGGGAAATGCAAATTTTAAAAAATTTTTTTCTAAAAAAATTAAAAGCAGAACACCCATTTATTTTAGCAATCCCACTTCTTGGTCTATAACTAAAGAAAATGAAGCCTGGTTGTCTTTCTTGTGCACTGCAGCATTATTCACAATAGCCAAGCTATGGAGACAACCCAAGTGTCCACCAGTGAATGAATGAATGAATAAAGAGGTACCCTGTACACACAATGGAATATTGTTCAGCCATGAGAAAGAAGGGAGCCCTGTCATTTGTGACAAGATGGATAAGCCTCGAGAGTATTATGCTAAGTGAAATAAGTCAGAGAAAGACAAAGACTGCATGCTCTCACTTCTATGTGGAATCTAAAAAAGTTAAATTCAGAGAAACAGAGCAGAGTAGGGCTGCCCAGGGCTTGGGGTGGAGTGGGGGGAGAAGGGGGAGAAGTTTGTCAAAGGATACAAACTCACAGTTGTAAGATGAATGAGTTCTGGGGATACAAATGTACACAGCATTGTGACTATAGTTAAAAATACTGTATTGTATACTTGAAACTTGCTGAGAGATTAGATATTGAATGTCTTCACTGCACACACAAAAAAATGGTATCCATGTGAGGGAGTGGAAGTGTTCATTTCTCTACTGTGGTAATCATTTTGCAATAGATACGTGTATCAAATCATTGCATTGTGTACCTTAAACTTATGTCATATCTCATTTCTATCTCTATAAACCTGGGGGGAAATATTTCTGTCAAATTCACCTGGATTGTGACAAAGTTCATGGTAAGATACTGGTCAGAAAATGTATTTCTGCCTGGAATCAAAGCTCTTACGATAGATAGGAAACCAGGGAGAATCCCAAAGACCTATCTGACCTGTGAGGTGCCTAATGGTAGCATAGCATCCAGGTCTGGATAACCTAGCCCCACAGGACCCAGTGAGCCCACATGACATTGGTCTCCTGCCTCCAGAGACAGACATTGGTCCAACTAAAGCCCTGTATAGCTGAGGATCTTGCTTAACAAAAAGTTATTGCATCACCTTGCTTCAGCCATCAGGCTAAATGCTCAGGCTACAAAGATGTATAGGAAAGAGGTTGTTGACCTTGAGAAGCTCATGACCTGGGACACAAGATGATCCTAGGTACAGGACAACTTGTGGAGAATTTGCTAACAAACAGTGGCAGCAAAGTGAGATGACTGTCTTAACATGAATATTAACACGTACAAAGTATTCTGGGTGCCTAGGGAAGGCGCTGCATGGCGGCTTCAAGAAGGCTCCAGAGAGAAAGTGAGGTGTGAGCTTGTTCTTGAAGGACCACAAGTTTGCTCAGGCCAAGAAGCAGAAAAAGCCATTCCTAGCAAAGAGAGCCGCAAATGAAGAGAGGTGCGAAGGGGCCTGGCAGACAAGCGAACAGCTTGAGACTGAAGGCTGCAAACGAATGGTGACCCGCAGACAGATTTCACTGGGGCCCCAGGGTGGTTTATGAATTTGAGCCATATTTAGAAATGGAAATATTTCATGAAAAATACAGATTTTCTGCTTCTTTTGAAAAAAAAAAGAAAATCAGACCACCTTGCTGGATACTCATCATGGGCTGGAACTGCGACATGATCACCCCCTTCAGAAGAGGCCTGTGCACCCCAGTTTATCCCAATGTCCACCTCCCACGCCAAGTTCAATCTACTCATGGGCATTTGTGCTGCCACCTAGCAGTTGCGCTAATTCAGATTAACAGCGTCACTCCTGGTGGCATTTGAATTTTTAGCCTCTCGTTAAGCACTCCTAGAAATTACAGAGCAAGGTGGAGGTTGAGGGGACCAAGATTGGCAGAATTAAAACTAGCAACTGTGGGGAGCCATTACCACTCAAAGCCAAAGGGACAAGGGGAGGAAGTTGTGTAAATGAAGTGTGATGAGAGCTGGGAGGAGGAAGGGCCCTGGAAGCCCAGGGCTTGGGGTGTAATTATTGGAAACACAGCCTTGGAACTGGAAGGGGGGTGGTTGAGACACTCATGTCTGACTCTTTGTGACCCTGTGGACTGTAGTCCAGAGGCTCCTCTGTCCATAGGATTTCCCAGGCAAGAATACTGGAGTGGGTTGCCATTTCCTTTGCCCGGGGATCTTCCCAACCCAGGGATTAAAACCAAGTCTCCTGGATTACAGGCAAATTCTTTACCCACTGAGCCACCAGGAAAGCCCTAGAAGGGAGTGGGGATAAAATACCTGTCTCAGATAAGCAATAAGAATATATTGTACAGCACAAGGAAATACGGCCATTATTTTGTAGGAGTTTTTTATAAGTTTTTTTTTAATGTGGACTTTTAAAGGCTTTATTGAATTTGTTACAATATTGTTTCTGTTTTATGTTTCGGTTTTGGGTTTTTGGTTGTTTTTTTTTTTTTGCTGTGAGGCCTGTGGGATCTTAGCTCCCTGAGCAGGGATTAAACCCATACCCCTCTGCGTTGGAAGGCGAAGTCTCAACCACTGGACCACTGAGGAAGTCCCTGATAGTCAGTTCAGTCGCTCAGTCGTGTCCAACTCTTTGCGACCCCATGGACCACAGAGCACACCAGGTTTCCCTGGCCATCCCCAACTCCCGGAGCTTGCTCAAACTCACGTCCATCAAGTCGGTGATGCCATCCAACCATCTCATCCTCTGTCGTCCCCTTCTCCTCCTGCCTTCAATCTTTCCCAGCATCAGGGTCTTTTCCAAGAGTCAGTTGTTCACATCAGGTGGCCAAAGTATTAGAGTTTCAGCTTCAGCATCAGTCCTTCCAATGAATGTTCAGGACTGATTTCCTTCAGGATGGACTGGTTGGATCTCCTTGTAGTCCAAGGGACTTTCAAGAGTCTTCTCCAACATCACAGTTCAAAAGCATCAATTCTTCGGTGCTCAGCTTTCTTCATAGTCCAACTCTCACATCCATACATGACCGCTGGAAAAACCATAGCCTTGACTAGACAGATCTTTGTTGGCCAAGTAATGTCTCTGCTTTTTAATATGCTATCTAGATTAAATGGAATATGATGTATAAAAATATTAAATCACTATGCTGTACACCTAAAACTAGTATAATGTTGTAAATCAACTATAGGCAAGTTTAATAAAACAGATGAGAATTGCACCATAAAAACAAGCAAATAACCTTGATCTCTCCTTCAGAGCCTCCCACAAGCTGAACCGGAAGCCAGAGGGCAAGAGAGCCCTACAAAGGCTGTCCACAGCCAGGCACAGGGAGAGAGGGGTGGAGAGTGGCTTGGGAAGGCACCAGTATATCTAGGCATGTGGGGATGGAGAAGAGCCAGGAAAGGCCCTCTCCTGTGATCCCTGCATAGGGGCCCTCCTGAATATGGTTAAGCCACAGACTCTGAAGCCAGCAGGCAGAAGGGAAGAGGGTTGGACAGGGCCTGAGATGCCCCTCCATCACCAAGAAGCTCCAGGAGGCTACAAGACGCACAGCAAAACAGGGGGAAGACAGAGGCTTAGGTCTGGATTCCCAAAGACTATTCTAGACGGGTGCTGTGGGTCAAACCTGTGTCTCTTTACCACTAGCACCACTTGGGAAACCCAATATCTCGCGGTTTTCTAAATGTCTTTGTTACTGAGTTTTAATTTAACTCCACTGTAGTCAAAGAACATGTTTTGTTATAATTTGAATCTTTTTCAGTTAACTGGGATTTGTTCTGTTATCTGATCTATATCATTGCTAGGTCTTTTTCTATGATTCATTTTTCTCCTAACGATAAGTAATATTTTTCTCCCTCACATGCCTGGTAATATTGAACTGGAGGTTAGACATTGTAAGTTTTATTTTGTTGAGAGTCTAAGCCTTGTTCTGGGATAGAGTTATGAAGAAATGTTCACTCTTTCCAGATCTGCCGTTCATCTTTATCAGGTGAGACCAGCACAGGCGAAATGGTCCTTCTGAGGACCAAGGCAGTACTCTTCTGAGTGCTCAAGCCCTGTTATCCCAATGTTTCTCAGCTCTGGTTGTGGAGAATGGAAACTGTCCCCAGCCCTCTGTGAGGCTTGGGAATTATTCCTCCTGCTCTTTCCCAGTGTTTCTTTTCCTTGCCCTCAGGAATTTTCTTCACATGCCGATTGCTAATCAACTAAGCTAACAGGCAAATTGCTGCAGCCCTCACCTCTCGGATTCTCTGCTTTGCACTTTCTCCCTACCTTGACTTCCCTAAATTCTCAACTCTCTCCTCACATCTCAAGGTGACTACTGTGCTCTGTTTAGGTTTCTCCTCCCTGAACTTCTGCCTGAAGATGCAACTGTAGATTTCCTTTATCTCCTTCTCATCTATAAGAGCATCATTCTCCTGTATTGCATTGCTGTTTAGTGTCTGAAAACCAGTCTTATTTTTTTCTTTTTTTTTTTTTATTGGAGTATAACTGCTTTACAAAGTTGTGTTAGTTTCTGCTGTACTACGAAGGGAATCTGGAGAAGGAAATAGCAACCCACTCCAGTATTCTTGCCTGGAGAATCCCATGGACAGAGGTGCCTGGCGGGCTTACAGTCCCTGGGATTCCAAGAGTCAGACATAACTTAGTGACTAAACCACCACCACCTCCACCTGAAGTCAGCAGGTGGGAGGGAAGGGGACCGGGCAGGGCCTGAGATGCCCCTCCATCACCAAGAAGCTCCAGGACGCTACAAGACCCACAGAAAAACAAGGGGAAAACAGAGGCTTAGGTCTGGGTTCCCAAAGACTATTCTAGAAGGGTGCTGTGGTAGGTGAAGGTTTGGAGTGCTGGGATAACACAGGAACTCTTGGGCTGGAGATGGTGGTCAGGATGCTGGAGGAAGATGGCCCCCAGAGGTCTTCTGGCTCACGTTGTAGCTCACCAGGGCACCCACTATGTCCCTGCTGGTGACCCAGTCTCTGCTTGATCACTTAGGTGTTAGGGAGCACAGTAGTCCAGGGGATGGCTCTAACCATGAGAAAGACCCGCTGCTGAGCTGAAGTCAACCTCTTTGTCTCTGGCCCGGCAACTTGAGGGCATATTGAATACCTTCCTATGTCCAAGGACACTCTTTCTCACTCCTCTGGGTCCTTAACCATCTCTCAAGGTGCTGCCCTGGGACCACGACCCTCTGAATGTGGCCCCTTTCGCCATCGGCTCTCTGGAAATATTTCTCCTACGCTCCTCCCCTATGCCTGCTTTTACCTTGAATTGAATGCCACTAGAGAATGGAGGAGGCCTCCCTTGAGCTGGACAGTTTATCAATGGCATTAGTTTTATTTCAAGAATCAGGCTGAGCAAGTGGGTGTTTATAAGTTTTATCTCAACAGCTCCCTGAGCTAAACAGGCAGGGACTGGAGGCTCAGAAAGACTCAACACCACCCCAGGTGACACAGCCCAGAAGTGAGGCTGTAACCATGCCCCGGTCTGCAGCTCCAGGCCTCTTTCCACCACAGGGACCCAGAGCCCCTGGGCTCTGTCTGGGGAGCTTCTTGTACAAAGGCAGGGGGAGACCACGCTGGAGGGCTGGGGCACCACTGTTCTGTTCTGATGGGACAAGGTTTAAATGATGCCAGCTTGTCACAGCACAGTCCTTCTGGGACGTCACATTTCTAGACCTGGGGAGAGTCCTTCCCTGGAATATGCAGGGCAGTTAAGCCCCGGAGTGGAGCTCTTCTCCTGCCCAGTTCTCAACCCCACTCCCCTGACCCTGAGAGGGGCTCCAGTGGCAGGCCTGGACTTGCCCTAGAGGGCCTCATGGCAGCGGGGCTCCTCCTGTCCTGGGGCACTTCGTGCTGCTGCGCCTCAGGGCCTGAAGCTTCCATTGAGTAAATGTGCCTGGAGAGAGGTTTTGTTTTTTTTCCTTCTCCCCAATCTCCTTTTTATTTTCAGGATAAATGTCACCACATTTTAATCTCACATCTGAAATCTGGCTCCTGAAAAGCCATTGTCCAGGCTTGCATGACCTCAAGTACCCTGCAGTACTCCTCAGGGGCCCCTGTTCCCACAGGTGTTCTCTCTGTTGCTTGCTTTAGATCATCTCCCTTGAAAGGAGGGCCCAGCCTCCATGTTTCCCCAGGGCTAACATCTGCTGGGTATTAAGGGATTCTTAAGCAGGGACTAGGGTGGCAAGCCCTGGGAGGATATCTCAGCTCTGGGCATCAATGCTCTCTTATGCTAAAGGCTCCCTGGGGCTTGGTGTATTCCAGAAGTCAGTAGGGATAGGATTAGAATCATGGGGAGAGATTTTAAAAGATGTTCAAGCTCCACCCCAACAGATTCTAGGATTCAATTGATTTGGGGAGAGAGATGCTAGCCTAGTAGAACAGGCATTGCTAGACCCAAAGTTGTGTGACCATGGGCATGTCATTTCCTATTTCTGAGGATAAAAGGCAGAGGCATAAGGCTCAAGACCTTGGAACCTAGTCCTGGGGAGAGCAAACTGGAAGACGGAATTTCAAGAGATGGGGAAAGAGAGTTGGGGTTAGAATTCCAGGCTGCTGCTGGGCAGGGAGCTCCAAGCTAGGGAGGGCAAGGCTAGGCCACACTTCAGCACCCAAAACTGGCCAGGCAGGAGGCAGGACACAGAGCAACCAGGCAAAGCAGGGGTCTGAAGTGTGGGCCGACAGCATCCACAAAGACCAGGCCCCAACTATGCACAGCATGGATGCGAGTGGGCATCCGCACATCACCTAGATAAATGAGGGAAGGTCTGGTTGATTCCAAGTTCAAGGGAGCTTTTTCCTGGGATAGGTCCTTCCCCACCACCCTAGATAGTCCAGCATACCAGACACCAGAAATGGAAGAGGGAGCCTTGGCAGGAAGGCTTGGAAATTAGGGAGAAGAAAGGGGCCAACTAGAAAATTCAGTGGTTTAGAAAGCGGGCCTGGAGATGTCCCTGAAGACTGATTAAGGTCATGAGGGGGACACTGAGTTCAGGTAGAGGTCTGTCCCCCCCTCCCCTCAGAGGTGGGTAAAGGCCTCCTGAGGGACAGATACCAGACAGGACACTCAGAACAAGGAGTTGCCTGGGTGGCTGTCTTCCCATGAAGCCAATGCTAAGACCTTTGAGGCCTGGACAGTGGGCTCCGCAGGCACCTCCTTCACTTCAGAGAGCTGGATTTGCCTTTCGACCTAGCTCTTGCTTCTCACAGCGACGGTTTCACTTTCCCCTGCTTCACCTTGCACACCAGCGGCCCATGCATGGGTTAGAATGGCAGAGGCTTGTATGGGAATTTAAGTGCAGTGAGGCTTGTAAGAACTGGGTTGACAGTTTTAGAACAAGTGCTTACAGTCAGAAACTGAGCAGAGGGGAGTGGGGGTGGGTGTGAGCAGTGGTGTGGAAGGAGATGGACAGGCCTGTTTTTTTTTTTCAACTAGGCTGAGAAGATCCAAATAAATGCAAGCCTTACCTCAAGACTGTACTACCTGATGGCTGTTAACCTTGAATGCTACGGGGTAAATTGTGTTAAGTTTCACTTCCCCTGAACATCCTCTAGAAAACCGTTCCTAAAAACTCTAGGCCCACATGAATTTGCCCTTCCTGGAATCCTATAGCACCATGGTTCTCAAACTCGAGTATGTATCAGACTCATCTGGAAGGTAGAGAGTGCATGGCATCTTGAGAGTTTAATAGGTCTGGGGTGGGTCCTGAAAATGTGCCTTTCTTAGAAGCTCCCAGGTGATGCGATGGTGCTGGTCTGGGGACCACATGTGGAGAATTACAGCTATTAACACACACACTCCTCTACATCACAATTTCAGGCTTTATTTGTATTTTGTCTGGAATGAGTCTGGAATTATTTTCTGCACGTCAGTTGATCTCAGGCAGATTCTGATTCCTTGGGGCAGGGGTTGTCTGTTTCGTCTTCCACACTAATTAGCGTATTGTTGGACATACAGTAAATGAAATATATATTGAGAAGAACTTCAGAGAATTTGGTTTTTACAAGCATATAGGGATCAACTAAAGTTAATTTTAGGATTCCCACATTTTGCAAAAGAGCATCTATTTTTTTTTTCGCACCATTCACATTTGCAGAGAAAAATCTTAATGTACTTCAGCCATCTCCCAACCTCATGAAAGAAAAGCTTCAGTCTTGATTTAGGAAAAAAAAAAAGAGTTCATTCCTTCATCCTTCCAAACAAGGTACAGTACAACTGACAACAATACACATTACTGAAAAACACAACGGCATTTTATATTGCTCACTACTCTTTAAATAAGTATAATCCAGATATTAAAGAAAGGAACTGCTAATCACATTAATGCATTACAGAAATCAAAATTAACTTACCACACAAAATAAATTAAAACATTAAATATTAACCTTTTCAGTGCAACATATACAGAAGTCAGAGTAACAAGTTCTAAAAAAAAAAAAGCATCAGGTTTGTTATAATAAGATAGTGAAAAGTTGAACACTTCAGTATTATTACACTAGGAAGAGGCGTTGTGTTCAGTACTGTGTGTGTTTACCATGAGACCTTTTAGAAAGCCTGATAAAATCAGTGGCTAGAGAACAGGTCTTCTATTGGAACATTAAGAACAAACATACGTGTTCTTCTTGTTTTTGTGATGTCCTCCTTTGTCCTGGGCTTTTGAATCACCCCCCTGCCCCCTCCTCAGCTGAGCAGGTTGGGAGAAATCAAAGCCCAGATCCCACTATGGGATCAGGATCTCCCGAACAGTGTTGGAGCCTCTTTGAACTGTTCCTGTCAAAATGGCCTGGAAGACCAGCCAGCGGTCCACGTGCACTGAAGCAGCCTGGACCCGGTGGAAGAGCAGCCAGAGGTACATGTGCACTGAAGCAGCCTGGACCCGGGAAACCTGAAGATGCAGACACGTGCTCCACCTGCATAGACCAGGCTCCCCAAAGCTCTGGAGGTGCACCTCCTCCCTCACCAATGCGGGTGGGGGTAATGTCAATTCTACCATCTCCTTTCATGGGAAAATAGAGTCTGGGGACATTCTGCCCCTCTCCTCTGCTGGCACACAAGTCTTGCTTGTTTACCACATGTGTTCAGATGTGTCTTCCCAATCAGGACTGGCTGCTGTATATCCTTCCATCTAGAAGAAGATGTTTCCTGCCAGCATGCTTAAAGAAGTCACAGCCTGTACAGCAGTGGGAAAATCCAGGCTCCACTGAAGATTTGGAAGCAGTCTCTCTCTTCCCCTGCCCCTTTTAAATGGGGGTTTTGCATTTCTCCTGAGACAGATATTGGAAACAGCTGTGTTCCCCATCCCCTGGTTTGCAGCTGCTCACCAGGTCAGATCTTGGGAACAAGTCCCTAATCATAATGAACTTGGCTTTGTAAAAAGCAAGGAAACACAGGGAACCTACAGAGTTGGATTAGAAGACGATTTTTAACCTGAAAAGGGGGCATTTTTATATCTAACCAAAGAAGTACCAATGCCACAAATGGCATAGGAATCCAATGCTTAGTGGCCATTCTGATTTCTGAGAGAGAAATCACTAAAGAAGCAAGGTTCTCATAACCTGGACATGGACAAAGGTCCGCCTTGATCCCAGCCTCTGCCTCCAACTCTCCCAGGGTGGCACACATTTGGGCCTGTGCACTGCATGGCTATATCAGCACTGGAAGCGGGGGGCACCGGCAGCTGTGACTGGAGCATTCACAGACACTAAGTATGAAGTCCCCATGGGAAATCAAGAAGGTTCTTGGTTCTCACCTCCTCACCCTTCTGCAAAGGCCCTTAGGTGCCTACAGACTGGACACTGATCCTTCCTCAGTAGGTGGAGAAAACCCCACAAGACATTCCCAATATCAGTTCTTGCTCTTTAAAGGCAACCAGACCTCAAACAGTCTCTAAAAGACTGAGGAAAGACTGTTCTAAAGTAAATATGTGATTTCAAGTTAAAAACCAATGATGCCACTCCACTTCCATTAGTCTCTCTATACCGGAATCAGACTTTCAGGAGAGCCCGATGAAAAAAGGGGGGGGGGGCGGCAAGCTGGGGTCCACAAACCAGTGTCAACTGCATCTCTGGGGGTGAAGCCCCAGCCCGCAGATCCGCTGCTGTAGGACCTGTGTAAGGAATGCGAACTTAAGCGTATATTCTCTCATGACTAGACCCCAGAAGCTATGTCAGTTACGCTGCTGGCGAACAGATCCCATTTCTAATCTCGGTGCTTTGGGTGCAGCGTCATTCAATACAAGTGCCAGAATTGCAACACAGGTCATATAATTTTCTTAACTGTGAGAAACACAGAGAAAATGCATTGAAATAGACATGCTGGGCAGAAGAATTCCAGCAGGACAAAATGACCTGGTAGGAATTTCAAGCTCACTTGACATATTTTAAAAGTCCCTTTCATGAAGTGAGGAGCTACAGGCACTGAAGGGTTAATAGGTAGAGATCTCCCATTTTTCAAATATTGGTGAATAAGAGTTCCCTCACATAAGGAGTTTACAAATTATTTCATTGTTTCCCTGTTTGCAAATTTTAATAACAATTCCTAGGGATGAGCTCCACCACGAAGTTGGAGTGAACCGGGGTTTCCCACAAGCAGGCCCATTGGGTTGGAGAGTACCCAGGAGAACAACTTCTCCTTCTCTGAGGGAAAAGCAAGACCCACGTGATGGAGGCAGCTTATTAAGAGTTTTTGTTTTAAAACAAAAAACAAAAACCTAGCATCCTGAATGGAAAAGAAAAATAAAATTACTGGAATATTTCTCCTAGTGCTTAAAAATAAATAGGAAAGTTCAATTTGTCCTTTTCAAAATAAAGCAACAAATCAACCAAGTAGCAACATGGAAAATAAGTGACTGGTCCCCTTTCATGGGTGCAACTCCAAATGCCTGTTGCTCTCTGCTAAAGCTCTATGTCTAAACAGATTCTCGGACGGCCCACCAGAAGGTTAATAGGTTTAATAAGAGCAGTGTAGTCACTGTCGTGTTTCCTCCTTGTAGATACACACACAGACTCTCTTCCTCTTCCTCAATAAGGTGCCAGGCCTCCACTGTAAGCTCTGCTAACTTTTCAGCAGGAATGTATCGTAGGGCATTTACCAGTTTTGTGTATTAAATGGCATGATCTCTGAACCCCAATCTTTGCTCCCATCAGTAACTCCTCCTCTTCTTCCATCTCCACCCATCCTGGTGCTTCCCCCACCACCGCCCCAAGTTTTAGCTGTCCCAAAGAGACCAGGCATTTCGAATCAGTCTAGTTTTTTGGCAAGCAATACATGGATCATTGATGTAGATGTCTGAAAGGCTTTTACACTTTTTACACTGACTTAAGAGATTAAAATAAATCATCATCCATCTAATAAATAAGAAATTAGCTCTGAGGACGGCAACAGCTCAGGAAGGTCTTCAACGTCATGTGTCCATGGAAGACACTGGGCTGCTTGAGGGTTTCCTGACAGAGGACTGGCATGCCTCCTCCTCCACTGGCATCTTCATGTAGCAAAAAGCAGTGATGCTTTTTTCCACCATTTTCCCCAAGAAGCAGATAAGAAAAAAAACTGTAACAATTATAGGAACTCCAGTGTCAGGCACGATGGAGACTATTCTGGGGAGACGGGTCTGGTATCCGTAACTGGCAGAACACACCTACACACACCTGGATGCAGATGACGAAGCACATAGGTCATTAGGTAAATAGGAGGTCCACCCCGTGCCATTCATTTCTGACCAGTCTTTAAACTGTGGTCCACCGATTTCTTCTCCAGGTCACACCGGATAACCCCAAGCAGACAGAGTTCTGGACAGAATTTTGAAGGAAGGCCCACGTAAGACAAAAAGCCTGCACAGGTGATGGCAGGCAGAGAAGGAAAGGCCTGCTGGCCCAAGCCTGGCAGCCCTTGCTGTGCCGAACTCAAGAAGCCCTTTTTCCCTCTGGCTGCTCCAGGCCACCTGGCAGAACTCCTCCTCTGGGCTCTTCAGACCACTGGAAGGAAGGAAAAACAGGTTAAGCTCTGCAGGCCACACTCCAGCCAGGCTGGGAAAACTGGCATGGGACAGAAACTTGGGGATGCACCAGCCCAAGTCACTGGGTTCTCTCGGGCAGTCAAGTCCACATTCTGCTGGTTCGACCACAGGGGCAGTAGCTCCTGAATCTGTGCTTTCAGCACCAAAGGAAAGAAGGGAACAGGGACACACACTGTTGAAGGCCTTCATTCAACTGGAGGTGATTCAGCCCATCTGCTGCCAGTTCCCTCATCAGCAGCGGCTTAGTGGGCAGCTCAGGAGCTAGTCAAGGGCTCTGGCAGCAGAATGGCTTCCTCTAAGGCCATGGAAGAATAGACCCCCTTATTTCTCAATGGGTGGGCCCTGAGGGCCACCCCACTCCAGTACTTTTGCCTAGAAAATCCCATGGACGGAGGAGCCTGGTAAGCTGCAGTCCATGGGGTTGCTAAGAGTCAGACATGACTGAGCGACTTCAGTTTCACTTTTCACTTTCATGCATTGGAGAAGGAGATGGCAACCCACTCCAGTGTTCTTGCCTGGAGAATCCCAGGGACGGGAAGCCTGGTGGGCTGCCGTCTATGGGTCGCACGGAGTCGGACACGACTGAATTGACTTAGCAGCAGCAGCAGCAGGGTCCTGAGGGTATCCTCTGTGCCTGTCATGGGGAAGCAGGGTGCACCCAGTCCCCAGCAGCTCCTGAGTCCAGTCCAGCCTGGACATCTTCCTGCACTGGTCTCTCCCGGGTTCCCTGGAGGTGGAGTGTACCCATTGTCTTAAGAAGAGGGGCTTTAGCCTTGGCCATCTCTGCAAGGTCAGACCCATTGCTGGGTTTAAAGCCAACATTCTCTCAAAATGTAGGTAGAGAAGAAGTGACATTAACAAGAAATTTACTCCACCCTAAATGACTCTGCCAAGGTGCAGACTGAGGGTACAAAAATACTATCAATTTTCTTAAAAAGCCATACACAATTTTTTTCTATTGGTGTTAAAAGACCAAACAAAAATGTTTATCTTCATTAGCTCAATGCATGGTACCGCGAGGTAGTGGAGGAAACGGGAGTGGGGACTTCAGAGGCCCTGGGTCTCATCCTAGCTCCCCCAGGGACTCAGACCTTCCACACAGGTCTTTGGCAGACTCAGTTTACCCACACCCTCTTCAAGACTACTGCGAGGATCAATGAATTAGCACATTCCTAAACCAAACGAACCGCTCATGCACAATTACTATGGCTCTTGAAATGAAGATCAAGTAACAGCGGCCCCTTGCCTTCAGTTCCCTCCAGGTCAGACCACCAGGAGGCCTAAGCAGTGCAGCAGGCACTTTCTCCCTGCCCTTTCCACACAACCTTGAGCTGACTATTTAGTAGAGAAGCCACCCTCAGGTGGATGAGGCTGGGGTGATTGTCTCTTGACGAACCACTTCCTAAAAAGGAACGCTAAGTTTACGACAGTCTTTTTGGTCAAACAAGCATTCCAGAAACTCACTCATGTGTGACTTTTCAGAGCCTGTCTGGATTAATTTGCTATTTGACTCCAGGAGCCTGGAGCTAGGGATGCTTGGAGAAGGCTCTGGAGATGTGAGTCTGGCATTCTAGCCAGATGTCCAGTCTTTTTCACGGATGTTGGAGAAAATATTCATGGAACAATGGTAAGCTGAATGAAGATCACAAGATTCTAAGAGTTCAGAGTCCTTCAAGACCTTCTAAAAGCCGCATCTATCATTTCACTGCTGGGAAAGGGAAGATGATTTCTCAAGAGAAAGAGAAAGGACATCTGTTGTGTGTCTCCAGTCTGTGATACACCAGGTTCTTCATCTCAGTACTTATTTAATTTGCACGACATCTTTTTAATGAGAAAACCAAGGCTCAGAGATGTTAAGTTACTTGTTAAAGGTCACACAGTCACAGGTAAGGATAACAGAGCCACCTTCTGAGGAAAAGACACATTGGAATAAACTGAATCTGACTTGGTAGGATAAATGTCCTCTTCTTTTTCTCCCTTCTTTCTGCTTCACCCTCCAAGAACTTCTGCCCTGACTTGAAACAGGCGGTCCTTTTCTCTACCCAACAGTGTCTCCTGAGGGAAAAGTCCTCCCTCGAGGCAGCCTCCTTACCTGTTTCTGAGTGGCAGCAAGCAGTCCTTCCCTTCAGGAGGGCGCTGGGCTTCTCATGCCGGCAGATGAGCGCCCGGCACCACTCACAGTGTTTTCGGACCTCGCAGCAGCTGCAAAGGTGCAGAGAACACGGGCTGGGTAGGAGCCTGGCAGGAGTGCCCAGCTGGGGCAGTGGCTGCCGGAGGGGCCTGCTGGGCAGCTCCGGGCTCTACTTATCCTTCCCCTGGAGCTTCCGGAGGGACAATCACAGCACAGGGCTGAGGGCTTTGCAAGGAGGTAGCCTTTGGGGCCACTTGCGGAAGGATCTGTTGGCCACCCCCAAAAGACCAGCTCTATGTGGCCGCTCCTCTCTGGGTTGGCCAAATAGGCTCCAGTTGACAGAGGGGACCAGTCATTCCACACCCCCCATCCCCACCCCGGTGGCCCAGCTGTTTGCTCCATAAAGCAGCAGTTGGGTCACTTAGAACCACTGTCAGGACTGGGCCAAAAAACCACTTCAGGCTGGCAGGGCTGCGTGGGTTCAGGATGGGGTCATCCATCAGGAGCAGCCAGCAAGCAGTAAAGCAGGGACTGTAGGTAGACTGTACGGACCCACGGAAGGAATGAAAGAATAAGCCAAGCAACTCCATGGCTTCAGATCTTTTTCTGAAGACTAACACTCTCTGGTCATGGCAAACTCATCCTCTCAGAGCACCTGCTACCCATATTTCCAGGGAATATTGGGCCAGTATTCTGGCCCAATACTGGAAATACAACCCTCGGGTCTGTCCCTTTGCAGAGCAATCCAACTGGGAGATATAGGCAAGCAAATGAGGCTAAGAACACCCGGAAAGGGGCTCAGGAAGGCTTCCTGGAAGATGCCAGGCAGCAACTGAGGTCTGGAGGAAGAGCAGAGGGAGTAACAGCAACAGTGGCTTTAGGATTTGCAGAGAGGAAGTGTGGCTGTTAACTGCACACAGGAGGCTTGGAGCCTTTCCAGTTCCCTCTGGAACCCCTGCACACCCCCATCACAATGGTGAAGACTCCAAGCCTTTGGCTCTGCTTCCAGTCAAGGCCCACTTGCTGGAGATCTCCCAGGCTGTGTGCCCTTCATACCGCTCAGCTTTCACCAAAATCCTTCTTCGCTTTGTTAACACCAATCAGACATCACAGCGGTAAACTGCCAAGGTGGCCCTGCTATCTGGGAGCGCTGCAGATAGCCCCGGGAAGGCAGGCAGGTGGGGGACCCGGCCTCAGGGGCAGTGAAGACTTACTGTATCAGCACACATGTGATGATGAGGACAGCCAGGGCCACGATGGAGACCACCACCAAGGCGGTGATGGCCTGCTTCTTCTGGCTGGCAGCCACCACGGCCAGGAGGTCTGCGTGTTCACAGCGTGCACCGACGTACCCAGAGTGGCAGCTGAGGAAGACAGGGACATCAGCACGCTCTCCAGGCAGAGGTCTCATTCACTGTACTCCCCAGGAGGACTGGACTGGAGAGACCCAAGCCCTACAAAAAAGCCCAAAGGGGCCCCTCCAGCCCTGGCTATTGGAGGCAAAGGTGTCGGTAAAATCGCCCCGACTCCCCTGCATAGGCTTCTCTTGCTTGGAGAACGAGGTAACTCATCAGCTTATCTGCGGAGGCAAGGTGCTGCTGAAGCACTCTGTTATCATGGTTACTATGCCAGATCCTGGGGGAGTGAGGAAGGCAGCAAATGTGTCTAGGACGTGAAGCTCATTTTGGCAGTTCATAAAAAACCAGGTTATTTTTAAACTAAATGTGTGTATTCAGAATTCCCAGTGATGAGAGAAAGAAAACACACTAAACCATCAGGAGACAAAGACTGTGGCTTGATTTTTATATTCTTTGTCAGGGTTAATTAGTCCTGCAAGCATTTACCAGGTGATCCAGCGCACAGGGGCACGTACTGGAGTAGAACCAGCAGCACTGTCTCGTAACTGTAGGGCCTGAAAAGCCCCAGGGGTCTTACATTTGTGATTCCCTTAATCTGGGGGCTTCCAGACCCCAGATGCCAGGAGTCACAGGATAAATACAGGGTATTTCCTGGAGGATAGCTTTTGCTCCATGTTAACAAAATCTTAATCATTTTAATGTTAAAAGAACAAGTACTGTATGGGTTTAAAATTAAGGCAAACAGGAGATGTTGCAAAAATGGCTGCCTAAGGCCACAGCCTGGGATACTGGAGCATACAGCTTCAGTCTCTAAGACTGCTTAATGGTAAAGTTTCCCACTGGTGCTCTTTATTCCAAAGCTCAATCGTTATGTACCTCATTTAAAGGCATTTTTAGTTTGAATTCAGGTACTTGCTTTCAGTTAAAGATTAATTTACATTTGACCCATGTTTTCTCATTTAGTTTGCACAGAAAAGTCAAGTCATTTGCTTGTGACCACCATGCCAGGGAGGCTCAGGAGGTAAAGAATCTGCCTGCAATGTGGGAGATCCTGGTTCAATCCTTGGGTCAAAGAGATCTCCTGGAGAAGGGAATGGCCACTCACTCCAGTATTCTTGCCTGGAGAATTCCTTGGACAGAGGAACCTAGTGGGCTACATAGGGTTGCAAAGAGCCAGAAGAGAGAGAAACATATTCCCAGATCTGTGGACCCCAGGGTCTGGGTTACGGCTCACTCAGCAGCTGCTGCCCCTGTATACTATCCAGGATTGGGATAAAAACACTGCAGATTAAGCTCTTGATCTTAAAACAGTAAAGGAGACTTGAGGTTCTAGGGCCAACAATGCAGGGTTCTCCGCAGACCTAAGGAGGGAGCAGGCTCTGGGGAGGAGGAAGATTCGGGAGCTCTGGCAAGAAGACTTTGCTTGAAAAAGGATCTGGACCACGGAAGTGTGAATAACAGCGCAGACTCTCACAGGCTCAGGCTAGGAGGGAGATGACTTCGGGGTGGGGATTATGAAACAGGGGCAAGTTTTTTTTTTTTTTTGGTTGGTTTTAATAACAGGATCACGTGAAGGCCAAAGTCAGGAAACAGCTCACCCTGTACGCAGGGGAGAAAACAAAGGCACTGGTCCCTTCCCACCAGGAGAAAGCTAAAGTGTGGACTGAACTTGAGACTGAGAGGCGATAAACAGCAGGCACAGGTAATGCACAAATGAAGCTGTGAGTGTCTACAGAGAATCTTGCAAAGGGTGCCACCTCCAGCCATTGTGAGTTTTCACTCTGCACCCTGATGGCTCTCACCTGGGTTGTGGGCTTCCTCCTCTTTTCATTTAGCATCCAACACCCCATATCTGCAGGACCCTGATCTACCCCCTCTACTTTATCTTCTGTCACTTAGATTTCAGCCAACCCATCAGTCCTCCACCCCCCAGTGTCAACTAAACTAGTGCCAGCACATAGACACTCAGGACACACACCTGTTTGTGAATGAATGAGTGAATGAATGATTACCTTCCCCTTGTCCATCTCAGCTACTGCTACCTTCTCTGCCTGCAACATTATTCCTCACTTCCTTCCTCAAACTCCATCTCAAAGACCACATTCTCCAAGAAGATATAATTTGAAGACTCATTCATTCATCCATCCATCCATTTTCCAAAGCTCTTTCCATGGATCTCTATAGCCTGTCTTTCCCTAAAGGCCCTCAGGACAATGCCCACCTCTGTGACTGCCCTTCCTGCCAGCTTCACTGGAAGCCAGCATCCAGGCTCCTACAGGCAAGACGGAGCTCTACAAAATTTCTGGTGAACCACTGAACAGAAGAGGGTTGGGGAGCCTGGGCTTTGTTAGATGTCTAACCAGGAATTGTGGCCAAGTCAATGAGACGTCTCTGTAGTTGGGTGTTGGTGTTGTTTCCTCCTAGGGAGGAGAGTGTGATGACAATTTGCACAGCCATTATAAAGATCCAGGCCATAGGAGAGGCAATTTCACCCAGCTTAAACTCCTCTAATCCACAGGCTCTGGAAAGGAGGATTCAAACATCTCCTCAATTGCCTCAACTGCTTAGTTCTGGAAACCCTGCTGCTGCTGCTGCTGCTGCTGCTAAGTCACTCCAGTCGTGTCTGACTCTGTGCGACCCCATAGATGGCAGCCCACCAGGCTCCCCTGTCCCTGGGATTCTCCAGGCAAGAACACTGGAGTGGGTTGCCATCTCCTTCTCCAATGCATGAAAGTGAAAAGTGAAAGTGAAGTCGCTCAGTCGTGTCTGACTCCTAGCGACCCCATGGACTGCAGCCCACCAGGTTCCTCCGTCCATGGGATTTTCCAGGCAAGAGTACTGGAGTGGGTTGCCACTGCCTTCTCCGCTGGAAACCCTATGAACTAACAAATCAATGCTGGGGACTCCAAGAAATCCTATTTAAATAAAAGAGTGGGAGCCTAGTGCTAATTACAACATTAGCTTATTGAAGGCTATGCTAAACTCCTACATGAATCATCTCTGTTAATCCCAACAGTAACAACTGCATGGGGAAAGAGGGTGGGGAGTGGATTCTAGAGTTTAAAAACTAAGGATCTTAACTGTGAAGGAGACCTTTCTGGTGTAATGCAAATTGATTTGGAAGATACTCTGGGATATTGATTCAATGGCAAACTCACAAACCACATAGCAAAAGGGAAGATGGGCTGCTGACTGCCCTGTAAAGAGGTCTTTCTGCTGTGGGTATAGCAAATTGCAAAGATGCCCCCAAACAATGCCATCTTAACTCATCAGGAAAGACAGCCCCCAGACTGAGTCACACTTTGCTGACTTTCTTGTTCTTCCTAACATGTGAGTGCTGGGCCCTTCACAACCAGCCTTGCTTCAGAACTGCTCCAGTGGAGGTCCGAGCCTCTTTGTCCCCTTAGGGTCACAGCTGCAAACATTCAAACCCCAGTCTCATTGAAATAGGGTGCTCAGCGTGTTTATGAATGAAACCTTCCCTGGTGAGGCACAAGAATTACATGAGTTGTTGCCAAATATTGGGTTGGCAAAAAAGTTCATTTGGATTTTTCTGTAAGACCTTTTGGCCAACCCAGTACATGAGACTCTAGGTCACGGCCTAGGTGAGCTCTTAGAGTGGCGAGTCTTAGCACCAAGCAGCCCAACTGCAGTGGGAGGCAGAATAGCCTGTGGCCTAGATACTCAAGCTCTTCCCAGGACCTCGAAGATCAAAGCCTCTGAAAACGGGGCCTGGGTGTCTTAAAGAAAAGGCTGAAGGTATTCTGATGAAGCCAAAGTTGAAAGCCACCATGAAGGCTGACCAGTGAAATCAACTCTAGCTGCACATTGGAATGGCCTGGGGAGCTTGGAAAAAAAAAATCTTGATGTCCAGGCCACACCCCAGACCAACTAAGTCAGAGTCCCTGGGAGTAAGGACTGGCATCAGTATTTTTAAAGCTCCCAGATGATTCCATTGGGCAGCCAGGGTTAGACTTTCTAAGGCAATTTAGACTTGCTGGTTTGGGGATGGACAGAGGTCCTTTTTTTCCCCCATCACTCATTTGGAATATAGGCAGCCTTCTCAGTTGCTCTTTACTGGGGTGGGGGGGGGGGCCAAGAAAAGGTTTGGTTACAAACATTTTTTTTAAATTTCCTAAGCTTCTACTAATATTAGGCTTAATTATGCCAATTATTGTAGCATAAATCACACAGTGAGGGGAAGCATCACCTCACCTGGTCACAAATGACTCACGCTTGACTCAGCTGCTGTCTTGACCTTAGGTAGGTACCAGATCCCACCTGGCTGCACATCAGAATCACCTGGGAAGCTTTGGAAAATGCCAAGGCCATGGCCACACCCTTGGAGATGCCCCTGACCAATTGGTCTGGGCACCCAAGTGACTCTAATGTGTGGCCAGGCCTGAGAACCACTGAGGCAGAACGGTCATTTAAGCTATAGACTCGAGAGCAACACTCCAAAGTCTGCCCCTTTCCCCTCTCTCCCCTCTCTCCCCTCTTCCTCTCTCTCTGGGCATTTCCCTAGGGTGGGAGCTGTACAATGGGTCTTCTCATTCAGGTGCAGGAGAAACCCGAGATGCAGCACCTCTGTTTAAGAAAGGAATCTGAATAAAATAGGAATTATTCTGTCACCACGGGGAATGGCAAATGTGTAAGCCTGAACATTTTTTTATACCATTTGATTATTCAATTTCATCTGTTGAGAGTGGGTATTGTCAAACACAAGGAATGCTGAGTTTGTCTTCATAATTTTGAAAATGAGCCTCTGGAATCATATACAGGCTGTTTTCCCCAAATAAGAACCGAAAAGAAAGTAATGCCCCAAAAAAGACAGGGCAAAGTGCAGCACAGGAGGGGCAAGGATCCTGTCTGAGCTGAGAAGCCGTGGTGGCTGAAGATGAGGGGCAATGTGCTCCAACCAGGGGGTCCCTGGGACCTTCTCTGCTGTGTGCTGATTCAGTCTGGAGGTGGCTTTGGTGTTTTCTTAGGAGCAAACGACAATAATTAAATTATGAACAATATGCCTCTCTTTCTCCTCTGTTCAGGGCTTTCAGACCTTCTAGCCCTGTCCAGTTGCCCAGTTTTTCCCCCTAAGTCCCCTTTGCACCTGGTTCACAGTGCCTTTTAAAATTTTAAGGAAATGGTGATAATGCATGTAAGCTGTGCTCTTACAATTTTTTTTTCTTCTTAAGGAAAATATCCTCTAATTAGAAAAATAATGGTTCTAAGCAAATTGGAAAGTACATAAATTATAAGAGAGTGGAGAGAAAAAGAAAGTTCACATTACTGCACATCCGACCACCTCAAAGTCGGACAAGTAAGTACTTCTATATAGTTTTCTTAACATAGTTAAGATTTTTTTACAAATATTATTTTGTATCAATTTTTCAATTGATCAATCAATTGTATACAAATTGTACAATTTGTATCAATTTTTGTATCAATTTGACATCTCTTCACCATTTTACTATGTCATTAGAAACATTCAGGAGCTGTTTGAAATGGTTGTAAAGTAATTTATACAGAGTTTGCTTCACTGAACCCTTACCATTTAGACTGCATCCAATTTTGATTTCATAAATAATGCCAGTGGCTTATCTTTGTGTATATACTTTGCTTGCATTTGAGATTACTTCCTCGGGATAGGATCCCATAAATGGGCACAGCATGGTATATAGACTTGGAGCCAAATTGTCATGGGTTTGAATCCCATTCCCCACTTTATGCCTGTGTGACCTTGAGCAAGTTACTTAACCTCTCTGTGCCACTGATTCTGTGTCAGTAAAACACAGAGTAACAAAACTTACCTCATAGAGTTATGAGCATTAAACGAGTTAACATCTTGTGAAGTGCCTGACACAAAGGAAGGGCTGTATGAGTGCTAAAAATGTAAATAAAAGAAAGAGAGCATTTTAAAGGCTCTTGAGAGACACTGTCTTCATAAACAATGATGTACTCTCTGGCTGGAGGCTAGTGTTCTGAATTTCAGTCAAGGCTTTTGGCATGGACCCTAAGATAAAGTCTTTAATATGGGGGCCAAGGACAAAGTTGACCAACAGTTAGGGACTAAGGTTTTAGAAAAATATTTATACCAACTTGCCTTAACCGTGGAGAAAATCCACAGGGTTGCGGTAGGAGTGGGGACACTGAGCCGCAGGACACTTGTACTGGGTTTACCCATCCTTGGCCTTGGGGTTTCCCTGCTAGCTCAGCTGGTAAAGAATCCTCTTGCAATGCAGGAGACCCTGGTTTGATTATTGGGTTGGGAAGATCCCCTGGAGAAGGGATAGGCTACCCACTCCAGTATTCATGGGCTTCCCTGGTGTCTCAGATGGCAAAGAATCCACCTGCAATGTAGGAGACCTGGGTTCCATCCCTGGGTTGGGAAGATCCCCTGGAGGAGGGCATGGCAAACCACTCCAGTGTTCTTGCCTGGAGAATCCCCATGGACAGAGAAGCCTGGCGGGCTACAGTCCAAGGGGTCGCAAACAGTTGGACACGGCTGAGTGACTAAGCACACATTCTTGGCCTCAAGAACAAGATTTGCCATGACCTATAGCCTCTCTGCTTGGGGCACTTGGGGAGGAGTGTACTGGAGGGGTAGGGGCTTCCTCATGGCACATGGTCTACTCGACTTTCACTGTCCCTTCAGCAGGACCTGAATCCTTCAGCTGTGGTCATGGTTAACAATGTACTGATCACAATGGTGATGGTGCTGATGAAGGCTGCTCTTATACTCTGCTGGGAACTGGGCTTGAATGTTCTCCAATGCTGTAACAGCATCTTATGTAGTAATTCAACAGATGAATGGATGAAGATGTGGCACATATATACAACAGAACACTACTCAGCCATAACAAAGAAATAAATAAGTCATTTGCAGGAACATGGATGCAACTAGAGGTTATCATACTAAGTGAAGTAAGTCAGAAGGAGAAAAGGCAAATACCATATGATATCCCTTATATGTGGAATCTAAAATACGGCACAAATGAATTTATCTACAAAACAGTAACAGACTCAGAGACAGAACAGACTTGTCTGTTGCCAAGGATCAGCGGGTGGGAGAGGGATGGACTGGGAGTTTGGGGTTAGTAGAGGCAAACTATTACACAAAGAATAGACAGACAAGTCCTACTGTATAGCACAGGGAGCTCTATCCAATATCCTGGGATAAACCATAATGGAAAAGAATATAAAAAGAATACAAACATGTATATAACTGCTACTCTGCTGTATAGCAGAAATTAACACAATACTATAAGTCAACTCTACTTCAATAAACAATAAATTTAAAAATAACTTTCTGTGATGATGCAAATAGTGTCTGTATGTGTGGCATCTAATATAGTAGCCACTCGCTGCCCAGAAGTACTAAGTTCCTGAAATGTGGCTAGCGAGACTGAAAAATGAAATTTTAATTAAATAAGTTAAATAGCCTCACATGGCTAGTGGCTCCTATCTTGGACAGCAAAAACTCTACATGCGTTATGGTCACTGGGGCCTCCTTACAATCCTGAGAAATACTCATCTCCCCATTTATTTTTTAATTTTAAATTTTATTTTATTTTTAAACTTTACAAAATTGTATTAGTTTTGCCAAATATCAAAATGAATCCACCACAGGTATACACAAAGAAACTGAGGCTTAATGGTCCTAGGTCACTTGGGTCTGTCTGACCTTGAAATTTATGCCTTTAACTGCTGTGTGACCCTCAGTATCTGCTTCCGGTGAGGGCAGAGAGAAGGCGTGCACTTCCTCAAGATCTGTGGTTGGGTGATGTCCTAACTTCTCCCCCGAACCCCACCACCTGCTGGTTGTTGAGGTGAAAGATCTACATGAAGTGGCTTAAGTACCAGCAGGAAAACCGCCCCCAACCCCAGTCTCTCGGGAGGCATGTTCCCATTTGCACGGGCAGCCTGCGGGCTTACTGAAGGCGGTCACCCCTCTCTGGGTGTTCGACTGTTCAGATCCCAGTGGATGGCTCTGTGGCCAGAGCCAGGTGGAATATTTTCCTTGGCCAACAGCAATGT
This sequence comes from Bos indicus x Bos taurus, assembly GCF_003369695.1. Taxonomy (NCBI): domain Eukaryota; kingdom Metazoa; phylum Chordata; class Mammalia; order Artiodactyla; family Bovidae; genus Bos; species Bos indicus x Bos taurus. Next base: position 13,893,089 of record NC_040086.1, on the reverse strand, counting down.
GCTTTCACACTTTGCTGTGGGAAAGTCAGGGAGTTCAGTCACCGAGGGGCAATTTGGGCTGTGAGACACTTCAGCAAATTGCCACGGGCTCCCAACACTGGAACCCTGAAAACCTGTCACCTGGGTGGCTTTCTTCAACTGTTTTCCTTTGTTTGAAGGTTCCTGCAAGCAGCAGACCAACACTTTGCAGAAATTGCCTCAGGGGAAAAAAATGGTGCTTGAGTCCTAACCTTGCATTTCTCTGGTTTTACTAACTGCCTTTGGAAATTCTTCGCCTATTTGTTTTCTAAAGTGGTTGGTGCCTAGCAGGGATTTATTAAAGAGAGACCAAAAAAATGCAATCTAGGGTTCATGTGGAGCATAAATATTTCAGGATGATGTTCACTACCTTTGGCAATTTCTGACTAGTTATTTAACTTTTTTTCTTAATTTCATATTTTAGTGTGAGATGCCATTTTAACTCTGGAGACCCAAATACTAGTGTTCTTATGGAAAACAAAGCTTAAGAGCCTACAGTATTTTAGAAAGAACTCCCTCTTTTCAGACTATAATCTTTGGCCCCTGTGGGTTTTCCTTGTAAATTCATGACTGACATGCCCTTAACCTCAAGGTTTGTGAGTTTTACTGATAGAATGAGTGTGTCAGTTCCCCCAGAGCTAGGGCGGTTCTTAAGAGCAGGAACAGCAGGCTTTGCTTTCTCTGCACAGACACAGAATTTCTGATCTAGTGGCAATGAATGAATTAGAACACTCTTCTAAGTACTGAAAGTACAAAAAGGTATAAGGTATGGTCCTGCCCTCACTGAGCTTAGAGGCTCATGTCGCGACAGAAATGATCAAAGCTGGCAGTTGTGAGCAGAAAAGAAGGGCGACAGGATGATGGACTGGCCGCAGCTTCCGTGTCAGGGAGCAGTGGGCAGAGGTAGAAACTGGGGAACCGGAGAGGGCAGGCTGTGCTCCAGAGAAGCTGGGTATCTGCTTGGAGTTGTAAACCTGACTTCCAAAATGCAAGCAATTAATTAAAACCACCAAAGAATAATTCAGGTTCATCTACTGCTACATGAAACACGTCTGCGTGCCAAGACCCAATGGGGAAACTGAGGTAAAGACAAGGTAAAATCTTGCATGGCCATGCCTCCCCAGAGACGGTCAGCTTCCCCAAACTGCAAAAGCAGATTCTATAGACTCTGCCCTTGACCCAGAGGAAGGAATCCTTGAGAGTCTGTGCTCAGGGCAACAAGGTTGGGAATGACCCTGACGTTCCCCTGGAGGAAGGTTTGCCTGCAAAGGGGCAGTGCCAGTACCCTTCCTGGAAACAAAAGCTTAGCTTTTTGAGGCGAACTCTGTGAGGCTGAGGCAGAAAGAGTGCCCTCTGGGGCAACAAAACAGAACATGGGTTTGGGGGGCTAGAACTGATGGGACTGAATCCCAGCTCCACTGTATATGGGCTCCGGGACTCTGGGCAAGTTGCCTAACTTCTCTGAGCTTTAGTCTTCTGATTTACACAATAAGGGCGAGAATCTCTACTTGAGAGGAAGGATGAGAGAACGGCATGCGTCACTGTATGCAGAGCTGGGGCTGGCACACAGCCACAGTTTTTACCCAGAGCTCACTATTATCATTTATAGTAATAGTTACAGTGTGAGTGGGGAGAGAGGCGGCCAGCTGTCCAGAAAACCAACATTGATGGCGTGTAAATGTGATGGACAATGATCTCCTTGAGCCAAAAGCAGAGCTTGGCACCCAGACTGAGGAGAACAAGAGCGCCCCCCACGCCCCACTCTCAGAAGGCTTCCACCAGCCAATGGGGCTCAGCCACAGGTCGGGTTATCGCTCTGGGTCTCTGCTGACCCAGGCTCAAGGCTGCCAGCTCTCAACATTTAGAACAGCCCCTGATCTGCTGGAAACACTAACTTTCTGACACAATTTTGGCCAGAACTGTCCTCTCTCTCCAAAGAAGACCCTCTCATCGCATAGCCGGGGGTGGCCTGAGGTCTTGGCACTAGACGTGACTGGAAGGAAGAAGACCCTCCACCTGCTGCACTGGAGACTTCCTGAGATCTGGGCTAAAAAGTCGCGCTTCCTTCAGGGCCAGTGTTTTTCCACAATGATCGGGCAAGTAACAAAAACAATCCTATCAGTCCCCAAGGTTCCCATGTGTATTTTCATAAGAGTGGTAATCATGAATGACAGTGACTCTTGTCATCAGTGTGCTTTGTATTTATGGGGTGGGCAGGAGGGCTCTTGGCTCTGCAGATGTGACCTGGGGCCTTATCCAGTTCTCCTGGAGGAAGGTGGCCAGTGTGCCCCTCCAAGTGAGGCCCAGAGGCACCCCAAGGGGCCACTGCACAGTCTCACATAGCTGCACCTCAGGAAAAGGAGAGTCCTACCCACCACAGCTTACTATGGCAGGCTCTCCCAGTCCCCTCGGCTACTCCTGATATCCTTCAGCATCGTGGATAAGAAAGCAGCTTTAGGAGTCAGACCAGCCAGGTCTGAATGTGCACTCTCCTCTGTGATCAGGGCACAACCTCTCCATGCCCTAGGGTCATCATGAGAATTACATGAGTTAACATGTGGATCATGCTTAGAACAGTGACTGGCATGAAGCAAAGCTCAATAAACACTGGCTTTTTATTAACATTTAGTATTATTTACCAGTACCAGTGGCTTCCCAGGCAGCGCTGGTGGTAAAGAACCCACCTGCCAATGCAGAGACGTGTGTTTGATCCCCCAGGTTGGGAAGATCCCCTGGAGGAGGGCATGGCAAGCTACTCCAGTATTCTTGCCTGGAGAATCCCCATGGACAGAGGAGCCTGGCAGGCCATGGCCATAGGGTCAAAAAGAGTTGGACATGACCAAAGTGACTTAGCACACACACACTGGTACTATTAGGTTGGATCATATGAAATTGCTGACTTCTATTTTCCACCTATAAAAATGGCATTTTCGTAGAGATGGATGGTTCTTAAAGGGGGTGGAGGACAATTTTGCCTCCTCCACAAAGCCCCCCACCCCAGGGTACATTTGGTAATGCCTGGAGACATTTTTGATTGCCACGACTGTTGGGGGAAGTGGTACTGGCAACTGGGGGGTAGAGGCCAGGGATGCTAACATCCTTCAGCCACACAGGCGTGCCCACACAACAAAGGGTTTACCCAGCCCCAAATGTCCACAGTGCCAAGGCTGAGTACAGGGCCAACTTACAGTATTCCCCCATGTACAGGTTAACTTTCTTGAAACATCTCTTTCCCAAACTGATGGCTCCCACTGGCTAGAGAATAAAGGCTCACTTCCAACAGGCCCTGGCCTCCAACTCACCTGCAGGTTTGTCTCCTCCCTGCTGTGGCCACACTGACCCATAACAGTATAGTATAGCTAATAAAATAAGCTGGAAGTGAATGCAAAGGGTTGGGATGCATGAGTGTCAAGGCCTGGAGTAACTTCTCTGCTTTCCCCATCAGCCTAAGTCCAACACCTGCTCTAGAAGGCTTTACTTATGTGCCTTTCTTGCCCAGTTGGGCTGACCACTGCAATCACTGCTGCTGCTGCTAAGTCACCTCAGTCGTGTCCAACTCTGTGCAACCCCATAGATGGCAGCCTACCAGGCTCCCCCGTCCCTGGGATTCTCCAGGCAAGAATACTGGAGTGGGCTGCCATTTCCTTCTCCAATGCATGAAAGTGAAAAGTCAAAGTGAAGTCGCTCATGTCCAACCCTCAGAGACCCCATGGACTGCAGCCTTCCAGGCTCCTCCATCCATTCGATTTTCCAGGCAAGAGTACTGGAGTGGGGTGCCATTGCCTTCTCTGATTGCAATCACTGGTGGCTTTTAACTAATGTTATTCCTGGGTCCCATTCCTAGAGATTCTGATTCAGTGGGTGTGGGTGGGCTCAGCTATATTTTAAGAAGCAAGCCTCCCTGCACCCCACCCCCGCCCCGCCTCATGCTGGGCCTGCTATGCCCATCTTTGTTCCCAAGTTGTTCTGTCCTGTTGCCAATCAGGCATACCAACCCTTTGTGTGCCCTTCTGGCTTACTTTATTAGCTGTGCGGTAAAGATGCCGGAGGGCACAGACTTCATCTCAGAGATACTGGCCACTCAGAGGGATCTAACCCAGTGTCTTGCTCTCCAAAAATTCTAAGTAGTGAATTAAACTTGAATTCAAGATTAGGAGTTTGGGATTAAGAGATATATACTACTATATATAAAATGGGTAAATAATAGGGACATACTGAATAGCCCAGGGAACAATATTAAATATCTTATAATAACCTATCATGGAAAAGAATCTCAAGAAGAATACATGTATTATATATATAAGTATATAACTGAATTGCTTTGCTACACACCTGATACTAACACAACACTGTGAATCAACTATTCAGGTGCGCTCAGTCATATCTGACTCTTCTGCAACCCCACAGACTGTAGCCTACCAGGCTCCTTTGTCCCTGGGATTTTTTAGGTAAGAATACTAGAATGGGTTGCCATTCCCTCCTTCAGGGGATCTTCCCCACCCAGAAATGGAACCCTCATCTCTGGTGTCTCCTGCATTAGCAGGCAGGTTCTTTACCACTGAGCCACCTGGGAAGCCCAAGTCAACTTTACTTCAATTTAAAAAAAAAAGGAAAAACCTCACTTGAATCCAGGAAGTTTTAGACTTTGCTGAACCCAGGAGCCACCTGAGATGCTTGTTAAAAATGCAGACACCCAGGCTCCACGTCCTAGGAATCCAGCCTCAGTGCCTCTGGGCCGGGACCAGCAGGGTTGAAGCAAGGTGTCCCTCAGCCCACTGTTCTGATTCTCCATTATGTTTGGGTCCAGGGTTCTCAGGCGGCTCTGGCATGGCTTGTGGAGGTAAATGCTGTTTTAAGTGGTGGCTGGGATGCCTGCAGCCCCAGCACTGCAGACCATAGGGGACACTTACACACACGCTGGCTTCTCCTCCTGCACCAAAAACCTGCAGGTTCCATGGAAGCAGAACTGACTGTGGGAATCTGGGCAGTCATTAAAATGGGACACCACAGCTGCAGCCACGGGCGGGTCTGCTGGGGAGAGAGAAGACATTCGGCTCAGATTCAAGGCACAGCAAGACATCCCACAGGTCCCCACCCCCGTGGAGAAGGAGCCCGGATGGCTGGGGTTTCTAGTCCCTACCAGCATCTCCTCCTCAGCTCTCATGAATTATCTAACGGCCAGTCCAGAACCTGCTTGTGAGCTTTCCAGGGGGCTTTACTTACTTAGCTTTGTATGAAACAAAACAGTCTCCCCCAAAGCCTCAGTGTAATTCAGATATATCACAGCAATTTTACTATTTAAAGCCTATTCCCCAAGAATGACCTAATTTTACTTCTGCAAAATGACAGAGATCATTTTTTAAAAAGACAGCCTCCATAAAAATCTGTTTTAAAGGCAAGAAACTGAAGAAAGTTACAAAAAAGTACTATTTAACCATTCAGTTGATGCTGAGGAAGAATTACGATGCAAAAAGATGTTCATGATATATAACTGTAAGAGAAGCAGTGCGTTTCCAATGTGGTCTACATAGTATGAGTCTATGCAAACACACAGAAATTTAGACCTGAAGAAGTCTGGGAACGATTTACAGAAACATGGTGGCCGGGTCTCTCTGGGGTGGTGGGATCAGTTGTGATCATGACATGAAGATGACTTAATGCATCCAAGTCCATCTGGGAGTGGCACAGGCAGGGCTGGGAAAGCCAGGGTGGCGGTAGGGAGAGGTAACAGAGTCAGGTCCACTCAGAGCTCTGTGACTCTCAGGAGCTTGGGCCATCATGAGACTTCTCAGGCTGCTCAGAAGCACTGTAAGGAACCACACGTCACCTACTGACCAGCCCAAAGGGATTTATTAGGCTCCAGTAGTCCTGTTTTGTCCAAATAACCCTTCAGACACAGTAGGTAGCTATTTCAAGATGGCATGACAGATGTTTTTGTTGCATCTTTCAAAAGGTTCTCTTATATTTGTGTTTGGGCATTTAGGGAGTAGGTCGTTTTCATATATTTTGGGGGTGGAAATATATGTGCATGAGCTCTTGTGTTTTTGAGTGAATTAAACTCCAATTTCATATTGTAAGATTTTCAACCATCATGAAATAGTAAACTCATGTTGCTATCTATTTATGATTTGCTTCTAGAAGTATCACAATTTTGGAAAACTCATAATTCTAATGGAAAAAACAGAGCCTAAAAAGTACAGCTTTGATGCTTTCAAATTATGGTGCTGAAGGAGATTCTTGAGAATCTCTTGGACTACAAGGAGAATAAACAAATCAATCCTAAAGAAAATCAACCCTGAATATTCATTGGAAGGACTGACGCTGAAGCTCCAATACTTTGGCCACCTGATGTGAAGAGCTGATTCAATGGAAAAGAGCCTGATGCTGGGAAAGATGAAAGGCAAAGGGAGAACGGGGAGGCAGAGGATGAGATGGTTAGATAGTGTCACCACCTCAATGGACATGAAATTGAGCAAACTCCAGGAGATAGTGAAGGACAGGTAAGCCTGGCGTGCTGCAGTCCGTGGCGTCACAAAGAGTTGGACATGACTTAGCGATTGAACAACAACAGAAAAAACAGCAGAATCCTTGATGCAGAGCCCTTAGAGGTCATGACCTTGGGCTGAGGAGGCAGAAAGACATGGATTAGGGTCCTACCTCTGCTGCCTGGATGCCATTCTGAGCTTCCACCTCTGTGAGACAGCGAGTCCTCTGCCTCATGGTGGCTCTGAGGTTGAGCGAGGCCAAGCGTATTAAGTACTGTGCTCACTGTTAGCTCTTCTGTTACCAGCATCCACAATCCTATGATGCTAATGAGTCCCACATGTGACCAGACCACTCTAGTATATAATCTCCTCCTCTCCCTGTAAGTTCACTGCAGTGCAACTAAAAGTCCAGGGGTGCCTTTCATTCACTGAAGATAGTGATTTTCACATGTGAAGACCAGCAGAGAAGCCCAAAGCCAGGTGAAGGTGGCAACCCAGGACAGGTGGCCAGCCCTGCTCCTGCCCGCAGCACGTCCCTGCCCAGCAGTCACCTCTAGGACACGAGGGCTGATTACAGTTACCTGCGAGTCCTGGGCCCAGGTGGTTCATGAGTGGCTTGGCCACTTGCTGACAGCAGACACTGGGATGATAAGTTGAGGCTGAAAGTGTCTGCTGCAGGTCACATAACCAGCACTTCTGTGCTCACTAAACTCGTCAAGGGGCAAATGTGGAGAGAAGAAGGGACTGGAGACCAGTGGATCTAATTTGATTAGATGTCGAAAAAGGCTTTTGATAAGCTCTATAAAAGGCCTTTTAGACAACCCTCTCCAAGTGGCTATTGCGAGTCCCTTGTCAGGGCTCACAGCCAGGCTCCTTCACGTGTGATCTGTGGGCCGACAGCTTCACATCCCTGCAGCTTGTCAGAAAGCCAAGTTGCTGGGCCCCACCCTAGACTATGGGATTAGGATCCTTGGGGTGGGGCCTAGGAATTTGTGTGACAAGCTGCCCAGCCCAAGTGATTTTTTTTTAAAGTCAGGTTTATTGAGACAGAATTGACATACAGTACCTTTTGCCCTCCAGGTGATTCTGATGGGCACTCATCACCAGAACCAAGCTAGTGTCATCAGGAAACAATGGAGAGAGACAAGAGGCCTCTCAGAAGAGTAAAACAACAGGGCTCCTGAAAGGGACACTTGTTGGAGCCGATCATCTTCCAGCTCTCCAAGCTCCTCTGTGATACTAAAGCCTAGAATCCGCTGATGGTCTTGGTGGTGAAGTGTCAGGTCAACAGAAACATATTAAAAGGAACACTTGGAATCTGTCTGTGGGAACACTACTCCCCAGAGCTGATGAGGCAGGAGGAGACTCGGTGTGGCGATCTTGTTTAACCTGTATTTATGGATATTTTGCCTCATCTCATAAATGACTTGAGGCTTTATAAAAATAGGTACCACAGAAAGGAGATGCAAGTGGGAAAGGTGTGTGTGTGTATGAGAGAGAAAGAGAGAGAGAGAGAGATGGAGAGGGAGGGAGGGACTATTGGGTGGGTCGGGGGGAGGAGAAAAGATACACGGAAAGGACACAGGGAAGGAGAGACAGAGATGGAGATGGGGGGCGGAGGAGGGAAGTGGGGGAAAGAGGAAGAAACAGAAAGAGACAGACTGGCAGTGAGAATGGGAAGGGCAGAGCAGACAAAGGAATACAAGGGCAGGGGTCTAAAAGAACCAAGAAGTCAGGTATCAGGTTACACATGAAGACACATCAGAGGCCTGAGCACATGCTGATGTTCCATGCCTCCAGTCCATCTAAGCAAGGATGCATACAGTCCATTAGATAGAAATGCACCCATTTTGCTGGAGAAGGCAATGGCAACCCACTCCAGTACTCTTGTCTGGAAAATCCCATGGATGGAGGAGCCTGGTAGGCTACAGTCCATAGAGTCTCGAAGAGTAGGACACCACTGAGCTACTTCACTTTCACTTTTCACTTTCATGCATTGGAGAAGGAAATGGCAACCCACTCCAGTGTTCTTGCCTGGAGAATCCCAGGGACAGAGGAGCCTGGTGGGCTGCCGTCTATGGGGTCACACAGTTGGACACGACTGAAGTGACTTAGCAGCAGCAGCAGCAGCACCCATTTTGCATATGCAGGACAGGGTCAGCTTTGCCCAAGTCTATGGTCAGAGGGTAATTTCTACAGCTGCTTTTGAAGGGGACTTCAGGTGTTATGGGGAACGACATCTTCCAGGAAGACAGGGCAGAGACACTTGCCAATGTCACCGTCTGCTGTTCAACAGCTAAGAGCCAAAGAGCCCAGGCGATGGGGAAACTCCCTGCCCTTGTCACAGTGATGAAGACGAACACCTGCTGGTTTGCTCCCTGCAGTCAGAGAGCAGGATGAGGTGGGGAGTCTGATGCTTAGAAGGTAGCCTCCTGGTCTTCCACAACCCACTGTTCTGACTCAACCCCCAGTGCTGAGGGGACCAAGGGATGCTAGGTGATGATCATGATCACTAAAATATTGTTTATTTTAAACCCCCTTTTCCTGACTACAAAAATGATACATCACTGTGGAAACCTTTTGTAAGTGCCAATGTAAAATAAAAAACATTTTCGAGAATAAAACTCATCCTTAATCCACCACTTTGGGAGAACTGGGCTTGCCTGGTGCCGTCGTTGTTAAAGAATCTGCCTGCAATGCAGGAGACCCCGGGTTGATCCCTGGGTTGGGAAGATCCCCTGGAGAAGGAAATGACAATCCACTCCAGTATTCTTGCTTGGAGAATTCCATGGACAGAGGAGCCTGGTGGGCTACAGTCCCACATTGCCTGTGCGCCTGCACACACACACACACACACACACACACAGAGACATACTCATGAAAACTTTTTATTTCTATTCTGTCACATGAGCTTGACCTCACATGACATCCCAAACATTTTAAGAGTGAGCATTTAGTTTAAGGTCTGCATTGGGTGCCATCCTGGTGCTTAACCCCGAGCAGCTCAATGTGTGCAGTGAGGGTGGGTCCTGTTTCCAGTCCAATGGTTCTGGGGGTGTGTGACCTGTGCTGGGGAAATGGATGGAGAGGACGAGACCAGACATGGTCCGAGGCTGGGCCACCTCCTGGCCCTCTGCACTTGCAGCAACCTCAGGGGGCAGCCTGGCTAAGCCTCCTGGGCTGAGAACCCTAAAAGCCCTATGCAGCATGCGAAGTTCCCTACAGGTCAGGGGGAGATTTTATTCCTGTTTTGGGGCTTTTATAGGTATTTGCCTCAGGTACCACTAGAATCTGCACTGAAAACCCCAACACCGCAGCACGGTATGCTCACAGACGAGACCTGTCCTACTGACGCGAACACCAGCTCCAGGGATGCTGTGGAGAAAAGGGGCTCTGGGCGCGGCTGGGAGGGGAGAAGACGGCTTTGCTTTCTGAGTGTGCCTTACATGCTGGTTGCTGGCCTTATAGCCAGGCAGGGTGGGCGGTCACATCAGGTGGAGGATTTGCTGGTGACTTACATAACTATGGGACTTCCCTGGTGGCTCAGATGGTAAAGCATCTGTCTACAATGTGAGAGACCTGGGTTCGATCCCTGGGTTGGGAAGATTCCCTGGAGAAGGAAATGGCAACCCACTCCAGTCCTCTTGCCTTGAAAACTCCATGGACGGAGAAGCTTGGTGCAGACTACTATCCATGGGGTCGCAGAGAGTCGGGCACGACTGAGCGACTTCACTTTCTTTCTTTCACTTACATAACTATGAGGGGCTTCCCTGATAGCTCAGTTGGTAAACAATCCGCCTGCAATGCAGGAGACCCCGGTTTGATTCCTGGGTCGGGAAGATCCACTGGAGAAGGGATAGGCTGCCCACTCCAGTATTCCTGGGCTTCCCTTGTGGCTCAGCTGGTAAAGAAACCGCCTGCAATGAGGGCGACCTGGGTTTGATCCCTGGGTTGGGAAGATCCCCTGGAGAAGGGAATGGCTACCCACTCCAGTATTCTGGCCTGGAGAATTCCATGGCCCATGGGGTTGCAAAGAGTCGGACACGACTGAGCAACTTCATTTTCACACATAACTATGAGCCATACAAGGAAACTCCCCGACTCCCAGCATCTTCCCAGAGAAGGAGTCTTTCAGCCTGCCTCTGTCCCTCTGTTTCCCTTCCCCCTCTTCTCTGTCCTTGTTTTTGCTCTACCCTCCTCTACTTTCTCCCTCTTAGTTTTTCTTTCTCTTCTTTCTGGAAACTCCAGTAAATATCAAAGTGAAGGAAGGAAAGGTCTAGACACTTAAAACAGAAAACCCCACCTCACTTGGAAAAGAAAGGTGAGGCCAATAGAAACTCCAAGGAGCCCCTGGGGGGTCCAGGCAGGGAGGAGTGAGTAGGCTGCCCCTCCCTTGGGCTCCAGACCCTGCCCTCCTCTCCTCCATGCATTGGGTCTGATGCACATGTGATTGTGCTGATTGGAAAATCAAATGCTCTGGTTTGCGGAACAGACCTCATACCAAGCCCATCTGCAGTTGGAGTTTTGAAGCCCTTCAGTTCCTGTTGCTCTGAAATTTATGAGAGGCCTCTGCAGCTTGTTAACCAAACGCGTATCTCACAGACACCGCTGTTCTCTCATGAAGCTATGAAAGCTTTGCCTAGAGACCACAGACCCACTAATAGGGCCTGGAACCCCTGCCCCACTCACAGGAAGAAGGTCTGGAATAGCAATCTAGAGGGTGTGGAAACCGCAGATTCAACTCAAGCAGGGGTCTCTGCAGTCAGAAGGGTCGGAGGCAGCCGTCTGAACACCGCCTTCTAACACCCCTGCTCCCCCAGGGGTGTGGGGAGGGGGCGTCCACACCACTGAGGACAATCACCCCCTTGAAAAGCAGCCCTAATTGGACTTTCTGCGGGGCTGGTCCCTCGGAGCCGACTCCTCAATTCTCTTCTCCAGACATCAGCAGTTGCAAACACGTTTGCCTGTTGTGAAGCTTACATCATTTACAGCCATTTCATTACTTCCTCAAATATGGCTAACCTTCTGACAGTTTAAGAATGACACCTGTTTTTTTAGTAGGAACTTTCAGACAGGTTTTTCACCTGGGGCTGAGTATTTTCTCTTCAGACACTAAAGTGTCTAAAGCCAAGTAATGCTTCTGGAATGTCTAGGAGAAAAGGCAATAGATGAATTTTATGAAGATGGGAGCTGGTCAGCAGCCCCTGTAAAGTTAGGGGAACGGATGGAGCTGAGTGCATCTGAGATCAGCTTGCTGGTGCTCCCAGGGCCAAGGCCAGCAGCACAAACTCCTCTGGGGCTCTGTTCCTGGGTGGAGAAGGCTCGCTTTAGGCTCCCAGTGAGCCCATTTTACAGGGATGGAACTCCAGGCTTACATGAGCCAACACATGAACCTGCAGAATTAGCCAGCATGTGAAGGGAAGGCTGGTACAGAGGCTTACACCTGGGCGGCAGAAGTGTTAAGCCAGGGCTTAGAGAAAGGGGTGGTGCAGACAGAGACTGGTGAGCAGGGACCCTGGTTCCCCCGGACATTAGGGGAGTGAGAAAAAGAACTATCACAAATTTTAGAAGTGATCCTGACGAGGAAGAGCACTGTCAGCACTGAGTGTGCTAATGCTTCTGACCTTTACCACAGAGAGGAAGGCAATCAGTGAGGGCATTTCCTGTGCCAGTGTGAGGGGCAGCTGAACAGGGCGTGGTTTCAAGCCAACAGTGGGTGTCAGCAGAGTACAGGAGAGTAGTCTCAGTTACATTCACAGGAGTAAGAAGATACATCTCATTCCTAATGGCTACTAGTCATCACTTCATGGGAAATAGATGGGGAAACAGTGGAAATAGTGACAGACTTTATTTTTTTGGGCTCCAAAATCACTGCAGATGGTGACTGCAGCCATGAAATTAAAAGACACTTACTCCTTGGAAGGAAAGTTATGACCAACCTAGATAGCATATTCAAAAGCAGAGACATTACTTTGCCAACAAAGGTCTGTCTAGTCAAGGCTATGGTTTTTCCAGTGGTCATGTATGGATGTGAGAGTTGGACTATGAAGAAAGCTGAGCACTGAAGAATTGATGCTTTTAACTGTGGTGTTGGAGAAGACTCTTGAGAGTCCCTTGGACTGCAATGAGATCCAACTAGTCCATTCTAAAGGAGATCAGCCCTGGGTGTTCTTTGGAAGGAATGATGCTGAAGCTGAAACTCTAGTACTTTGGCCACCTCATGCGAAGAGTTGACTCATTGGAAAAGACTCTGATGCCGGGAGGGACTGGGGGCAGGAAAAGAAGGGGACGACAGAGGATGAGATGGCTGGATGGATCACTGACTCGATGGACGTGAGTCTGAGTGAACTCCGGGAGTTGGTGATGGACAGGGAGGCCTGGCGTGCTGTGATTCATGGGGTCACAAAGAGTCGGACACGACTGAGTGACTGAACTGAACGGAACTAGTCAATTGAGGGGAGCTCAATTCTGCTGAGTTTGGGATGTGTGTGGTGGTGGTGTGATATACTCACTCAACTCATTCACAAACCAAGGGCAGTGAACACTTTAAAAAGGACAGATATAAAGCAATCTGAACGTAGTCTGGCTTCACAGGACCATCATTTAAGGGGCGATGATCCTTTGTCACCGTTAAGCAATGGGAGAAAAGTAACTCTAGAAGCTCTGCCACCTCCTGCCATCCCGCTGATGTCACTGATTCACCGTTTTTGTCACTACCACCCCTACACTAAGACTCGTAATTTTCTGAGAGCAAATCTTATACATCAAAGATAATATACTTTTCCTATTACATGATCCCCGAATACAGATTTACTCAGTTTTAAGCAATTTTTTTTCCAACACTGGCTAATTTTGACCCTAGTTGATCTTTACCTTCCCCTGGTCTTAATCTGACTTTTACACCCTGCCCACTGCTCCACCCCCATTTAAGAGCATGGAGACCATATTATCTCCTTAGACCTCAAACCACCTGTGGGGTCAACATCACTATTCTCTATTTTTCAGATGAGGAAACAGAACTAAAGCTTAGGTAAACTTGCCAGTGCAGCTAGAAAGTACTGGAACTAGACTTTTATCTCAGTTCTCTTTGATTTTAAGAGAGTTAAGGGCTATAGAAGATTAGAACACTATTCAGTCCAGGAGACAGATGCTGAGAAGGCACATAATCAAACTCAATCAGACTCTGCAAGTCATGTGGCTGTGAGGAAGGGGAATACTTAGTTTCTTAGGCAGTTAGGAAACTAGATGACTTTCTAGTAATCAGAAAGGGGCACTTTTACGAGAAGCAAGAGGAAGTATTTCTTTATCTGGGGGAGGAGTGGGGGACGGTACATGTGAAACTTATTATTCCCATGAGGGAGCAGTGACTGCAAAACATAGATGAAAAAGAGATTTCTGTCCACAGATGATGGTTAATTGAGGAGTAGTTGCAAAGAGGGTGGGGGCTGGCCCACAGGATACTACCAAGGATCTCACAAAGCCTGCCCTCCCCAGAGCCCAACCTCTGGGCTACATGATGCTCATGTCCAAGAAATTGGGAGCTTCTGGCTCAGAGCAGGGCTAAACTGGACTCTGAATTGCTTTTGCAGCTTTAAACAAGATGCTGGGTGGGGGTGGGAGGGGAACCTAAGGGAGCATCTGAGCTCATTTAATCCCCTCTGAGCATTTCTCTCTTTAGGATAAGACTCAAGGGGAATCAGATGTGATGGAACCAAATTTAAAGAAAGGTATCGGTGAAGAAACAGACAACATATTTCCTACAAAGATATTGGCTTTAAATAACACAACACCTGTGTGCATGTGAAAGAGACAGAGAGAGAGGGAGGGGAGAGGAAAGACAGAAAAGAAAACAGATACATATTCAGAGAAAAAAATCACTCATTGGTGGTATTTGACACCAATGGGGTTCATCCTGCTTGCGGTTATTTCTAAGGCAAAGGCAGAACTTGCATTACTTTCGGTACCTTTTTCTAATGCAACAGAAGAGAATCAGATAACATGAATATAAAAACAATTTGACTGCTTCATGTCCCATCTAAGGCAGGGCTCCCCAACCTCCAGCATCTAACCTCAGCTCATCTAATGAGCTGGTATAATAATAATAGAGATAAACGAAACAATAAATGTAACACCTTGAATCATCCCCAAACCACCACCCCCACTCCCCACCCCCCCAGCCAATCCCGGTCCATGGAAAAGCTGTCTTCCACGAAACTGGTCCCTGGTGCCAAAAAGATTGGGGACTACTGACCTAAAGTACCTGGGTTTATGATGTAAAATGATTCTGAAAAAGGGACATGTAGATAAAAAAGATTTTTGACCATTGTCCTTAGGTAAAATATAAGGAGATGAGGTCCAGTGTATATGAGGTTGGTTGCCTTAGAATAGAAGCTCAGATAATGTATTTATAAGAGTCAAGAGGAAGGTAGCATATAATTGAATGGGTGCTGGCAAATTGGTAGATAGAGTTGTAGGAGTCTGGAGGAGTTCTCTTCTGATGGCTTAAATTTTCTGAGTGAAATAGGAAGCAAGTTCATCTAAAGTTTCCCAGTAAGTTTGGTGTTTGCAGCAATTTTTTTTTGACCAATACTCTCCTTGAAATTAAAGCACCATTCTATTCCTAAAAAACAAAGTACTTGGACTTAAATTTTTTAACCCAATATGGGTTTTCTGAAGTTGGACTGTGGTGATGCTAATAATGATGATTACTGTTATTATTAATAGTAGTTATAGTAGCAGTTGTCCCTCGGACAGCAAAGAAATCAAACTAGTCCATCCTAAAGGAAATCACCCTGAATATTCATTGGAAGGACTGATGCTGAAGCTGAAGCTCCAACACTTTGGCCACCTGATGTGATGAGCCAACTCACTGGAAAAGACCCTGATGCTGGGAAAGATTGAAGGCAGGAGAAGGAGACGACAGAGGATGAGATGGTCGGATGGCATCACCTACTCAACGGACATGAGTTTGAGCAAACTCTGGGAGATGGTGAAGGACAGGGAAGCCTGGTGTGCTGCAGTCCATGGGGTTGCAGAGTCGGACACGACTGAGTGACTGAACAACAATACCAGTAATACACTGTCTACTAAATGCAAGCACAATACCCAGCATTTTATACAGAGAATTCTGTTTAATCCCCACCAAAGTCCTGTGAGGTGCTCATTACTACCCCAGTCTACAGATGAGGAAAGTAAAGCCAAGGGAGGTTAAGGATGTTCAATGTTGCTAAGTTAGCAAATGGTAGAGCTAAAACTAGAACTCATGGGTTGGCAGAATCTAAAGCTCCTGAGGGTGTGTCACTTCAGAGAGGGTGTGTGTGTGTGAGAGAGAGAGAAAGGGAGAAAAAAGACGGAGACAGAGAGACGGGGTTGGGGAGAGGGAGAAAGAGCCAAAGAGTGAGGTGAGGGTTAAACCCTCATGGGCACCTTCTGCAGTTAAGACAACGCTTTCATTTGATGAGTAAACTAATTAGGAATTACCATGAAATTCTCAGGGCTATTTTAGAATTAAAAGAGCTAAAAGTCCCAAGGCAAAATGGTTTTAATTAGCAAAGAGGCTTTAGGAATCTAAAATACAATTTCATTGACATCATGTGAAGTGTGGGCTACTCATCTAAAGATGCGCAGCATTATGAATTTCAACTTGGCCTCTTACGTGTGTCCAGCTTCCACCAGTAATACCACCTCCTCCCCTAAAGTTCATGGGGAAGGGAACGAGAGGCATGCGTGAGATGCCCCCAAGTAGCCCCCAAACTGCATTTTAAGTCCATGAGTTGGAAAAAGAATGGAAATACACAGGACACAGAAGATCACCCATCCCCAGTCATCTCTTCTTTCTCTTGCAGACCCCATTCTCTAGCCCCCTGATTGCTTCTTCTCTACCTTGGCCTTCATGATTTAAAGCAAAAAACCAAACTAAGAAAATTGCCAGTCATGACTCTGCTTTGAAGACTGAAAGTCAAACCTCCCACCTCTGTTACAATTTAATAATTTGATTTCAAAGAGAGAGATCATTTCTTTATTCTACATCTCCAAACCAGAAAGCCCCTTGTTCTAATTACATCCTCTTGGGTGTCAACCAGCATTTTGAAAAGATTTCATTTCAAACTTCCGTTTACAAAGTAAACAAGGATGTCTACCTTTGGCTCTCATCAGCCAGCTCTGAATCCAGATGTGAACGGCTCTGGGAACCACAGCTGAGCCCTGCTAGATGGGGAATTCTCTTTTGACTTTGTTGAAGGAGCAGCCCCGTTGGAGCCTGGGGCTACCTGGGTTTGCAGTCTCTGTGTGTTTCTGTTCTCTTTATTAATATCAAAATTGTTAGGTGAAGAGGTTGGCAGGAAACCCTCAATTCCCCCTTAGGAAAAAATGCTTCCTCTTGTTGAGTCTTTGAAGCATAATCCCTTCAAACCCTCCACATTGAGTATATGTAAGCACTATTGGGATGACTGTTTTTCTAGAACATTCTATGCCCTCAGAACTTTTGACAGATGCCTTTTTCTTTTACAGTCTGCAGATGCAGTCTGGGTAGATGAAGGACACTCCTCATTGTAAAGTGAGGAAACAGAGGAATCCAGAGATAAATTTAAGGCAAAGCTCAACAGCTTTAAAAACTCAGATGTGATTTTTGTGGCTGGGACTTTGTCCCATAACAAATACATTACTTGTCCTTTTCAACCTGGGTGTTATATTGATGGTTTTTAGCTGTCCTTAGATAAGAGTCCTTTAATCAAGATTATATTCCAGAAGGAAAACCATGAGATGTTCAGAGAGTGGTGGGATTATGGGCAATCATTTTTTTTTTAATAATTTTTCAAATTTTATAAAGTGAACATTTAGAGTTTGAAAATAAACATAATTTAACATTAAAATTGCACAATATTAAAAAGGTAAAGTTTAAACAATTTTTATATAGAAGACCAACCTTTAGAAATTTAGATTTGAATCTGCACGGCATGTTCCTGCCTTGTGTTTTATCATTATAAAGGACGAGGAGGAGGGAGACACAAAATAAATGTTTAGAGAAGACAGATGATGCTCAGATGAAAGACGTTTAATAAAAGCTGACCTCAGGCTTGGCCTCTTAGGCACGTAAACCTCACATGCTTCCACCATCTACTCCACTTCCAACTCCTACACTCATGTCTTTTTTTTTTTAACTGAAAGAGGACAGTAAGGAAACCATTCTGTGAAGGAGGCAGGGAATGAGAAGGAAAAAATCTGCAGCAGAAACTCCCACGAGTTCCTCCAAACCTGTGTTACTTTCCTTCCTAGACACACAGACTACACTTCTTGGACTCCCTTGCAGGTAAGTGTGACCACGTTATGGCCAATGGATGTGAGCAGAAGTTATATGCACCACTTTGGTCCACAGAAGCCTCTGCAGGGGGATCTCCCTTTTTCTTTTTCCAGCTGCTGGCTAGATGTCCTTCCAGGGGCACAGAGCCTGGGTCTTTGGATAACTGCAAGGGAAGAAGTTTGAAGGGCCAGGAACACCTGCACAGACTTTGAAATACGCAGGAAGTAAACAGCTTGGAGAATCCCAAGGATGGAGGAGCCTGGTAGGCTGCCGTCTATGGGGTCGCACAGAGTCGGACACGACTGAAGCAACTTAGCAGCAGCAGCAAACAGCATTCAGGGCTTGTCTGTTGCAGCAGGGAGTGTAACTCAAGTGCTAAGTCTGAAGTATGGACAGTGTTTGGGGGTTAGTGAATTTCTGATGAGGGAAAAATCCTCTTAATAAATCACTTCCTTTTCTCCTTTTTTCCCATAGTCCTTTCTGGGAACCTCATTCAAATACTAACATATCTTACACTTAGAATCTCAAGTCCACCTGACTCTTATTGGAAGCCTCCAGTTTGAACCCTTTGCTCCTCACCTTAAGGTATGTTCTGTCCCCTCTTCAACCTACAAGGGTCAGATCAATGCTCACACCCCTTTGCAGGGTTGGTGATAGTCTTTGGGGGGCCAGGAAGGACCTGTCCTTACAGAATGTTTATGAGACCAGCATTTGTAACTGAGCAAAGGCTACTCCTTCAAGTGGAAGTCTGAGAACACGACAAAATATAAAGCACTGCTGCCACAACTTTACAGCAGCCAAGGTCCAGCTGTTTTGACTGAAATGAGACAAATGATATGTGTCAATACCAGGTTATCAAATCTCTCTGGACAAAAAATCACCAAGGCAGGATAGCACCGTGTCTACCATATCTTCAGTCCTCCTGATACAGAAGGTGGTGCCCTACAATTTCTCCAAATTGCTACCTCTTGTATCTCACCAGTCATAAAATCTTAAATCACCAGAAAAAAAAAACAAACATGACCATCTACATCAAAGGATCTCGATAATATCAATATCACTGGGGGCTTTCCACGCAGCCTTTAGTTTTACTGGTAGTGTGTTATTATAAGACAACTTTTATAACAGTGCTAGAAAGAGCTTTATAATTTGTTATTTAAAAAGTAACACATGTTCATTGTAGAAATTTTAGAAAATCTAAAAGTGCTAAGAAAATTAATTGCCTTTGCTGAGAAATAACCACTACTTTCTAAAATATTTTACAAATGTTTATTTTTTCTAGTAGTTTTCTTTTTTCTGTTGTTGCTGTCCTTTTCAGAGAAGGCAATGGCACCCCACTCCAGTACTCTTGCCTGGAAAATCCCATGGATGGAAGAGCCTGGTAGGCTGCAGTCCAAGGGGTCGCTATGAGCCGGTCACCACTGAGCGACTTCACTTTCGTGCATTGGAGAAGGAAATGGCAACCCACTCCAGTATTCTTGCCTGGAGAATCCCAGGGACAGGGGAGCCTGGTGGGCTGCCATCTATGGGGTCGCACAGAGTCGGACACGACTGAAGTGACTTAGCAGCGGCAGCAGCAGCAGCTATCCTTTTGCATCAAGAACTATGTTTCTTTGACTGTTCTCTTTTAATGATCTAGAATATACATATTCTCTTTTAATCTATTGATGGTCGTCTTTAAATTTAAAATATTTATTTTCCCTAATTATCAAAGTTAAGAATGAAACTAGACATTCTTTTAGATAAGAAATGTAGTGTGCTTTTACTTCCCCCTTTCTCTTGTCCCCAGTTACCAGTTACTACAGTCCCTGGTGGCTCAGAGGTTAAAGCATCTGCCTGCAATGTGGGAGACCTGGGTCCGATCCCTGGGTCGGGAAGATCCCCTGGAGAAAGAAATGGCAGCCCACTCCGGTATTCTTGCCTGGTGAATCCCATGGACGGAGGAGCCTGGTGGGCTACAGTCCACGGGGTCGCAAAGAGTCGGACATGACTGAGTGACCTCACTTCACTTCACAGTCTGATTTCATGTCCCTTTTAATTATTTACATATGTAACTTTAAGAATTAATTTTGACATCTGTAGTAGGGTAACTAAATCAACAACCGTTACTTGGACACACATCATCACTGCTTTTTCTACACCACATCGTCCCCATTTGGGGGCTTTTAATCCTGATACACGTGCTATCTAGCCGTAGAGGATATTTGAACATTTTCAGGAAGAGCCTGTGAGGGTATGTCTACATTGTGAAATATTATGTGTCAGAGAACACCTTTCTGTTTACTAACCCATGTTTATGGCTTTGTATGTGAATAACACTTGGGTCACAATCTGTAGCCCCTGTAAGGCCGCCTACCACTGACTTGTGGCTTGTAGTTGATGAGGGGCCTGGAAGCTGGCTTCATTGTAGTATTCTTTCTAAGAAACCTGTTTTTTGTTTTCACCTGGATGCTTATGAGACTTTTTCCTTTGTAACGAAAACTTGTCAAGTTACATTGAAAGTTAATGCTTTCATTCTTAAGGACACATCTTTTTCAGCTTGAGTGAGTGAAAGTTGCTCAGTCGTGTCCGACTCTCTGCGACCCCATGGACTATACAGTCCATGCAATTCTCCAGGCCAGAATACTGGAGTGGATAGCCATTCCCTTCTCCAGAGGATCTTCCCAACCCAGGTCTCCTGCGTTGCAGGCGGATTCTTTACCAGCTGAGCCACAAGAGAAGCCCAAGAATACTGGAGTGGGTAAGTGGGTAACCTATCCCTTCTCCAGTGGATCTTCCCGACCCAGGAATCAGACTGGGGTCTCCTGAGTTGCAGGCAGATTCTTTACCAACTGAGCTATCAGGGGAAAAGTTCTCTTTAATTAATTCATCCATGACTGTGTCAACCTTAGTTTGCTCTTTTCTTTCTTCATTTGGAAATATTATTATCTGTATATTGGATCACTTAGTTCTGTTTTTCACATTTTTCTCCTCAGTAATTTTATCTTTGTGTCCCTGAACGCCTAGTGCTATTTCTCAGGTTATTAAAAAAAAAAATCCAGTGATTTGATTTACAGTCATATCCAACCTGTTGCTCATTGGTCCATTGTGGATTCAAAATTGGTTGCCATGTTTTTTCATCTCCTTGCAGGTGTGTGTGTGTGTGTGTGTGTGTGTGTGTGTGTGTGTTTACTAATAGCTCCCTGCTGTGGTTTCATAGATGCAATGTCAGCTGCAGTCTCAAAGACACAAATTAGAGGTAATTCAACATCTTCTCCATGAAAAAGAATCTCCTGCAGATTCGATCCCTGGGTCAGGAAGATCCCCTGGAAAAGGGAATGGCAACCCACTCCAGTATTCCTGCCTGGAGAATCCCATGGACAGAGGAGCCTGGCAGGCTACAGTCCACAGGGTCACAGAGAGTCGGACACGACTGAAGTGACTTAGCATAGCCCTAGCATAGAGACACTTACTGAAATTCCTCAAGAATATTCTTCTCATATAATAAATCTTTTCATGCGGCCAGTAAAGTCTTGCATCATCATCTTTACAGACAAAGGCCTACCTTGTAGAGTGTGATGGAGAGTTAAGATAGGTTCCATTAGAGACTGTGTGGCCCTGTTCAACACTTTGGGCCCAGATAAAGATAGAAAAGGCAAAGTTTAAGTACTGGTATTAAATATCTGAGGAATCTGTTCAGTAGGAGGCAGAGCAAGTACAGCAGAGGGTTTTATCTTTGTGCCAGTTTTTTCTTCTCTTGGTTACTAGGCACCCATGCCATGGCAAGAGTAAGAGCTGACCAAGCTCATCACTCAGACTAGTGTCCTTTCTTGAGGTTTAGAGAGGATCCAGACAGACGGACCTCCCCTCAACCCACTGCACATAGCCAGCTCTCACCCACATACCCGGGTCTTCCAAGGTGTTGATTCTGCTCCTGATAATCCCCTCACCTCCTGGAGCGGGGGTTGGGGGGGGGGATGCTGCTCTGGGGCAGGATGGATCCCATCTGTACATTCACTGGCAGAAATTTTTCAGAGCTTCTAGTACTGCTGAAAGTTTAGAAATAATTTCATGTTCCGTTGATCACTCATTTCAGTGAGCGTCCAAGGGCAGATGGGAGGAAGAAGGAATGAAAATGGTATGCTCAAGCCTCCCTTCCTGTAGGAAACGGCATTTCCTACATTATGTGCACACAGGGTGACCAGTGTAACACTGTCTCACCACCCCCATCAACTACTTAAGTTTTTCCAGGAAGCTATTTTTACCATGAGTGCATTCTCAGTTCTCCCTATGGAATCCCCAGTGAAGTGTCAGCGAGTACTTTCCGCAGGCTCAGAGTGGATTGGTTTCCCCCTGGTAGATGTCTGAACCAGCCAGTACCCCCAGAACTGTATCCTCACCCCTCTCTCCAAGGTCTGCTGGGATTCCCAAAGAGAAAAACTCAGTCCTGCCCCTTCCAAGATCTAAAGCCTTTGTCTCATAAAAAGTTGAGAATTCCTGGTTTAAACCCCACAGTTCAGTTCAGTCGCTCAGCTGTGTCCAACTCTTTGCAACCCCATGGACTGCAGCACGCCAGGCTTCCCTGTCCATCACCAACTCCTGGAGCTTGCTCAAACTCATGTCCATCAGGCTGGTGATGCCATCCAACCATCTCATCCTCTGCCTTCCCCTTCTCCTCCTGCCTTCAATCTTTCCCAGCATCAGGGTCTTTTCCAATGAGTCAGGTCTTCAGATCAGGTGGCCAAAGTATTGGAGCTTCAGCTTCAGCATCAGTCCTTCCAATGAATATTCAGGACTCATTTCCTTTAGGATTGACTGGCTTGATCTCCTTGCAGTCCAACAGACTCTCAAGAGTCTTCTCAACACCACAGACTAAGTGTAAACCAACCACATCAGAACTCTGTTCTTAAAAGGAGAAATGTTAGGGGATTCCAGAAATACCAAGGTAATTTTACCTGTTAGTAGTTTTTCTAAGCCACACTGGTTCAGAAACAAAGATCTTATATTTTGATGGAAGTTCTTTTCCACCAAAAGCAAAATAATAGAAATAAGGCTGAAAAGGGTCCCATGTCCCCAGATTCTCCCCTAACCCAGAAATGAAATATTACAGAGATGGAGGTGCTCATATCTAAATTTATGGCTAGCCCAGAGCCCATCCCTCCATATGGCTTCCCTGAGGGGGGCATCCAGCTGTGCTTGACTCTTCTTATACACACTCACTACCCTCTAAGGCAACTCCTTCTACTTGGGTCAGCTTATTGCAATGAGGTTCTGCCTCAAACCAAGTTGACTTATGCCTCCCTGAAAACTCTCTGGTTATCAGTTTGACTCTGTCCTCGGAAGCCACACAAAATGTCTCCCTCTTCCAGAAAACAGTCCTTTCATGTATTTGCAGTCAGCTTCCAAATGTCTGAGACTCTGAGGTGATAACTCTCAGCAAAGCTGGCCTTCAAGATGGGTCCCAGTGATCCCCAGCTCCTGGTATCCATGGCCTTGTGAATTTGCCTCCCATACTATGTCAGGGGTGACCAATAGAATACAGATGGTATGTGACTTCAGAGGCTAGGTCACAAAAGGCACCGTAACTTCTGCCTTGCTTTCTCTCTGATCATTTACCCTGGGGGAAGCTAGTTGCCAAGTCATCAGGACACTCAATGGAGAGGTCCACATGGCAAGAAACTGAAGTCTTCACCCAAGAGTTATGTGAAGGAGCCATTTCTCAGCCCCCAGTCAAGCCGCCAGATGACAGTTCAGCCCCAGTTGACATCTTGAAAGCAACCTCTGTAAGAGACCCTGAGCCAAAACCTCTCAGGTAAGCTGTTTCATAATTCCTGAGTCTCAGAATCTGTGTGGGATAAATGTTTACTGATTAAGCTGCTAAACTTTGGGGTAATTTGTTATACAGCAATACATAACTGCTGCTGCTGCTGCTAAGTCGCTTCAGTCGTGTCTGACTCTGTGCGACCCACCAGGCTCCCCTGTCCCTGGGATTCTCCAGGCAAGAACACTGGAGTGGCTTGCTATTTCCTTTTCCAAAGCATGAAAGTGAAAAGTGAAAGTGAAGTCGCTCAGACGTGTCCAACTCTTAGTGACCCCATGGACTACAGCCCACCAGGCCCCTCCGTCCATGGGATTTTCCAGGCAAGAGTACTGGAAAGAAAGGGAAGTCGCTCAGTCGTGTCCAACTCTTAGTGACGCCATGGACTGCAGCCCACCAGGCTCCTCCGTCCATGGGACTTTCCAGGCAAGAGTACTGGAGTGGGGTGCAATTGCATAACTAATCACTCCAATTCCTATCAATGTTCTTTAAGTGGGAAAGTCTGTAAACTTTTTACCTCAGGACAGATCCTGACTTTTTTTAGTGCCCTTCTTAAAATAGGCCTGCATGATAACAACAAAAACTACTATTACAAAAACGACTTCACCAAATACTTTGGGTTTCCATGCATCATCTGAGCTAATTCTTACAAAAGCCCTGGGACATAGTTCTAGGACTCTAACCATTTAAACTCAGCAGAGGCCACAGGCCTGGAAAAGGTCAGTTTTCATTCCAATCCCAAAGAAAGGCAATGCCAAAGAATGTTCAAACTACTGTACTATTCCACTCATTACACATGCTAGCAAGGTTATGCTCAAAATCCTTCAAGTTAGGCTTCAACAGTACATGAAATGAGAACTTCCAGAAGTACAAACTGGATTTAGAAAAGATAGAGCAACCAGAGATCAAATTTCCAACAGCCGTTGGATCGTAGAGAAACCAAGGGGATTCCAGAAAAACTTCCTCATTGACTACACTAAAGCCTCTGACTGTGTGGATCACAACAAACTGCAAAATTTTTCAAGAGATGAGAATACCCAGACCACCTTACCCTGCCTCCTGTGAAACTTGTATGCAGGCCAAGAAGCAACAATTAGAACTGGACATGGAACAAAGGACTGGTTTAAAATTGGCAAGGAGTATGTCAAGGCTGTATATTGTCACCTGCTTATTTAACTTATATGCAGAGTACATCATGCGAAATGCTGGGCTGGATGAATTATAAGCTGGAATCAAGATTTCCAGAAAAAAATATCAAAAACCTCATATATGCAGATGATACCACCTTAAAGGCAGAAAGCAAAGAGGAACTAAGAAGCCTTTTGATGAAAGTGAAAGAGAAAAGTGAAAAAGCTGGCTTAAAACTCAACATTGAAAAAACTAAGATCATGGCATCCAATCCCACCACTTTATGACAAACAGATGGGGGAAAAATGGAAACAGTAGCAGATTTTATTTTCTTGGGCTCCAAAATCACTGTGAATGGTAACTGCAGCCATGAAATGAAAAGATGCTTGCTCCTTGGAAGAAAAGCTATTACAAACCTAGACAGCACATTAAAAAGCAGATACATTGCTTTGCCAACAAATGTCCGTATAGCGAAAGCTATGGTTTGACTATAGCCATGTATGAATGTGAGAGTTGGACCATAAAGAAGGCTGAGTGCCAAAAAATTGATGCTTTTGAACTGTGGTGCTGAAGAAGACTCTTGAGAGTCCCTTGGACAGTGAGGAGATCAAACCAGTCAGTCCTAAAGGAAATCAACCCTGAATATTCACAGAAAGGACTGATGTTAAAGCTCCAATATTTTGGCCCCCTGATGCCAAGAGCAGACTCATTGGAAAAGACTCTGATGCTGGAAAAGATTGAGGGTAAGAGGAGAAGGGGGCGACAGAAAATGAGATGGTTGGATAGTATCACTAAATCAGTAGATATGAGTCTGAGCAAAATCCGGGAGATAGTAGAGGACAGGGAAGCCTGGTGTGCTGCA
This sequence comes from Bos indicus x Bos taurus, assembly GCF_003369695.1. Lineage (NCBI taxonomy): Eukaryota > Metazoa > Chordata > Mammalia > Artiodactyla > Bovidae > Bos > Bos indicus x Bos taurus. The sequence continues at coordinate 13,867,500 of NC_040086.1, read as the reverse complement.
GTCCATGGGGTCACAAAGAGTTGGACATGACTTAGTGACTGAACAACAACAGTAACTACTTCTTAAAAGTCTACTACTTAAAAATCCCCAACAGGGATGGAATGATTTTTCTACAAGTTTCCTTAGTACACTGAGATGTAATTCACTTGTAACCCTGAACATAAAGTCATTTACAGCACTAGGTGGTCTTTTACTAGGATCCTCTCTAGACTATTTCTTATTTGCCAAGTTTGTTTTATCTTCTCTAGTTTGAAGAGCTCTCTCCTTGACAGAAAAGAGGAAAACAAAATTACAGTCAGTGGTAGTTTTTTCTTGGTTCTGCACTAACCTCATTCCAACTGCCCCAAAGAATGGATACACTCCTTCCTTTTTGACCTGTCTGCTCCCAAACAGAGCTTTAAAATCCCTTTTTTCATGTGGCCAACAGCCATGTGCTGCTGCTGCTAAGTCACTTCAGTCGTGTCCGACTCTGTGCGACCCCATAGACAGCAGCCCACCAGGCTCCCCTGTCCCTGGGATTCTCCAGGCAAGAACACTGGAGTGGGTTGCCATTTCCTTCCCCAATGCATGAAAGTGAAAAGTGAACGTGAAGTCACTCAAGTCGTCTCCGACCCTCAACGACCCCATGGACTGCAGCCTACCAGGCTCCTCTGTCCATGGGATTTTCCAGGCAGGTGGGCAGGCCTCTATTTCTCACATCTTTCAGTTTTCCTGACATTCTTGTAGTCACCTGCCAGCACCCAGGGTAACACCTGCCACCTAGGAGGCACCAATGTGCTTGTTCACTCAACAAAGTGCCATTTAGTACTGGTCTTTGTCATATGTCTTGGGACATGTCTTTCTTTTTATCTTCTCTCCACAACTTATTACAGAGCTCACCCTCGGCAGATACACTCAGGTCTTCTTTAAATGTTTATTCCTTGTTTTTCTCATGTACCCTCTGACTATGAACTCAGAATTATCACAAGCCTTCCAACCTCCCCAGGCCACATTCCCTTCTAGAATCCTAGTCATTGGATCACTTTTGGTTTTTCTCTGAATTTTTGGAGACTCTGCTTTTCTGAAGCTGCACTATACCTAGTGTTTCCTTGTTTCCTGTTGGAAACTTTGAACTGACACAGAGACATGCTAGCCTGTTATGCTTTCTGGTCAAGGCTGCATTCAAAGAAGCAGGTGTTTCTGTCTTCTCCAGCTTCTGAGTAATCCAACAGGTATGCAAAGAATCTTTCGGGTGTTCCATTTGTGGCATACTGAGATTTCCAGAAAATGTATCAATCTGACATTTGCTGTCAAACCACATTCTATCCCTATGACTACTTTGTAATCAGGATCCATGCAATATTAATTATTTGGATAAACCATCTATCTGTAGAATTGATCCATGATGATATTACTCTTGATATTCCTTTAAAAAAAAACACACATGAATCAAACATCCACGCCTCTGTTAAGCTTATGGTCAACAAATTTAGGGCTGACTGACAAATATTTCTCCACTTTCAAGCAGCACCCAGATTTTCTTTTCCATGATGGGCTTAAACAGGTTTATGGAAACACCCAGGCACCTACCCTCCCTTATGGAATTTGCATCTTGAGAAGACACAGAGATAATGCAGGTAGAGTTCATATAACACAACTGCAGCATGTTGAACACAGTTCCGTCCTGAGATGCCTGGCTTCCTGGAGGCATCTATTTCCAAGTATGATTCTCTAGCTTTCTTGCTGTTTTGTGGGCTTAACAGCCTTCCAACAAGGTTGCATTTGTTTACAGTAGCCAGAACTGATCACTGCAACCATAAAAACCCTAGTTGATATACTCCAGGACAAGGCATATTCTCCAATGACTTATTCCCATGATGTTCTTTCCACCCAGTCTGTAATGCCCACAGCATCTTGGAATCACCCATTCAATTCACTGGACTCATCCATCTATTTGTGTTTCAGAAACATTTCCCTACTGAGCCCAAATGGCATAAACTGGATTAAAATATGAAGTTTAATTTATTCATTGCCCCCAAGCAAACTCTAAGACTATAGTTACCCAAGATTTTAGGTATTGTTTATATAGTGCTGTGTTCTGCATTATTCCTGTCCTTTGTTAAGCTTTCCCTTTCTAAATTGATAAATATAACTTCACGGTCTCCTTTAATGTGTTGAGAAATTTAAAAATAAATACAATATTATAACAGAACTGAGAATCAACTCAAAGGGGCTTAGTGCAGCTTAATTTTCAAACTATACCTGCCACCCCCTCCATAGCATCTGGCTTTATATTTTTATTTGAATCTTCATCTTTCTTACCCCCAAATTTCTGTTTAAGGACATACTGACTAGCTGGGGGCCTCTTTTGCCAAACACTTGCTTATTTCCCTGTTTATACATGCTACAGTCCATCTCTTGACAAATCTTTATAGGCTATGGTCATATAGATATATAAAGTCTATACAGGCAACAATCTAATTTTGCTGGTTGTGTTGGCCCTTCTCTATCGTGTCTCAGATGGATGGTCAAGAAAGACCAGATACCTACCAATTAGCTACACGAGGGTCAACTACACGAGGGTCAGCTACACTGCACTCTTCAACAGGAAGTAACATTTCACATCTGTACTGCCTTTCCTGGAATTGAGGACTCTGAGGGTCTTCTACTCTTCCAGGTGTGGAGGTGATGGTTGGTATTCGAAAGACAAAAGCTCACATAAGTCTCCATTAACCTGTCCTGAGGATATTTTTCCTCACCTTCCAAGTCAAGAAGTCATTGCTTTCTACTACCCGATGGAGTGCAGGTGTCCTGCATGCAGCCACTTGCAAGACACTTTTTGTGAATGGGGAAGGTCTATGTTTGCCTCTGGCAACGCAGCAGAAATGCCTTCTGTAGACCTAGATGGTGAAACCACGAACATCCTGATCTATTCCACAGCGCCCTTATGGGAAGGAGGGCCTGGGAAACAAGGGCAGGACGTTTTAAGTGCCCTGATCCTGGTTTGGGCAGCTCTAGGGAGCACTCCTCCCAGTGCACTAGAGGCCACGTACATGGACTCTCAAAGACAGCTGAGCAAAGCCCACCCAGATTCTTACAACTCTACCTCCTGCCCTTCTTTTTTCCTTTGTTGTGATAACTTTTGAAATTTCCAAAAGCAACATATGTTCAAGGCAGAAAACTTGAGAGAATATAAAAAGCCCAAAGAAAGGAAAAAAACCAAGTCACCTTTAAGCCCATCACTCATAAATAACCACCACTAGCCCATCACTCAGGGATAACCCGTATCAGCACTTTGGAGGATATCCTTTGTCTTCATTCTGTCCCCAACAGGAATCAAACAATGCTCTCATGAACATTTCTCCAACCCAGTAATATTTTATTTCAATCTTTAAATTTTTTATTTTGTATTGGGGTATAGCCAATTAACAATGTTGTGGTAGTTTCAGCTGAACAGTGAAGGGACTCAGCCATACATATATCCATTATCCACTATCCCTGAAACCCTCCTCCCATCCAGGCTGGCACATAATATTGAGTAGAGTTTCATGTGCTATTCAATTGGTTCTTGTTGGTTATCCATTTTGAACATTGCAGTCCAACCCAGTAATATTATTGTACAGGGTAATCTTTAATGGCTGAATTCTTTGACACATTTTCTTTAACCAATCTCCTCTTGTTGGACATTCTGATAGCTTCCTAGTAACTCACTCTTGTAAATAATACAGAACTGAATATCCTTCTACATAGATCTTTGTTTATGCACACTTATGATTATTTTCCTGGGAGCAAAATTAGCATGACAAAGGAGTTCTCATTTCTAAGACGTGAGACATTCTGTCAAGCTGCGTTCCAGGACATTTGTAACAACTTAGACTTGTTAAGAAGCCATTGGAGAAGGCAATGGCACCCCACTCCAGTACTCTTGTTGGAAAATCCCATGGACGAAGGAGCCTGGTAGGCTGCAGTCCATGGGGTCGCGAAGAGTCAGACACGACTGAGCAACTTCACTTTCACTTTTCACTTTCATGCACTGGAGAAGGAAATGGCAACCCACTCCAGTGTTCTTGCCTGGAGAATCCCAGGGACGGGGGAGCCTGGTGGGCTGCCGTCTATGGGGTCGCACAGAGTCGGACATGACTGAAGCGACTTAGCAGTAGCAGCAGCAGCAGACTTCTTAAGAAGGAGATGAATATTTCTATTCCTTCCCAACACTGAATATTATTTTCCCTTTCCCTCTTTGTCAATTTCATGGAGGCATATTGGAATCTCATAAAAATTTGCATTTTCTTGATTACTTAGGATGCTGAATGTTTTTCTAATATGATTAGTAGCATTTGTATTTCAACTTTGGTGAATAAGCTGCTTTTATCTTTCATCCATTTTTGTGCTGATATGTTCTTTCCTGTTCATTTGTAAAAGTTACTTAAAATAATAGGAATAATAACTCAGAATCCTGTTATATACACATATTGCCAATAATCTGTGTTTTGTGTCTTCATCTTGTCAATGCAGAAATAACCTCAGCATTGTGATGAGATGCCTTCCCTTTCTTAAGATTATAAAAATATTTACCTAAATTTCTTTCTACTGTTTCATTGTTTACATTTAATTCTAAACAATCTATCATTTATTTTATAGTATGTACTTTATTATTTTCTAAACAGTTTTCCCAATGCCATTTATTGAATAGTTCATAATTTTCCTAATTATCTGAAATGTTACCTTTATCATAACTATACTTATTTTTTGGTCTTTCTATTTAGTTCCACTGAGATTCCATTTCTATATCAGTACCAAATCACTTTACTTATTGTAATGGTGTAATATGGTTTAATATGTGACAGTACAAATTTACCACTCTCTCTTGCCCCCATCACTCATTTTTAAAAAACAGATATTTTCATCTGTTTATTTATTCCAGTTGAACTTCAGAATCATTGACAAGTTCCCTTCCTAAAATATCCAAATCTTTTAGAGACTGACATTAGAAATTAGAGATAACTGGCCCATTTAAATATGAAAATTTCCTAGTCACAAACATGCTGTGATTTTCCATTTATTCAAATTTGCTTCATGCATCCTACAATCAAGTTCCAAGGAACTCTGCACTCAACAACCGTCGCTGTTGTGTAATGCCCTTGGCTTGGTGTGAACCATCCCTGATACGATCTGCAAAGGCCTCCAGCCTCACTGGCCTGCAGCAGCACTGTGCACAAGAGGCTGGAAGGATGGCAACACAAAACACTGAGTTGGCAGCCTGGGTCCCACTGGTGACTAGGACACTCACTCGACTTTGGCCAAGCCACTTCCTTCCCTGGGTCTCAGTTTGTGGTTTGTGTGTGCGTGCTAAGTCACTTCAGTTGTGCCCAACTCTGTGCACTCCTATGGACTGTAGCCTGTCAGTCTCCTTTGTCCATGGGACTCTCCCGGCAAGAATACTGGAGTGGGCTGCCACGCCTCCTCCAGGGGATCTTTCTGACCCAGGATTGAAACCACATCTCTTGCATCTCCTGCATTGGCAGACAGGCTCTTTACCACTAGCACCACTTGGGAGGCCCACAGGTCTCAGTTTACTCCTCTGTAAAAGTGATTTCCAAGGTTCCTTTCATATTAAAATTCTGATTCTATCAAAAGTGAGGTGGTGGATGAGGGAGCCCTTTAAGGATCATGGACTCTCATAGAAATGTCTATTATTAATGGTAAGCTTAGGTGCTGAAGCAGAGACGGCAATGGCAACCCACTCCAGTACTCTTGCCTGGAAAATCCCATGGACAGGAGAGCCTGGTAGGCTGCAGTCCATGGGGTCACAAAGAGTCGGACACAACTGAGCAACTTCACTTTCACTTTTCACTTTCATGCATTGGAGAAGGAAATGGCAACCCACTCCAGTGTTCTTGCCTGGAGAATCCCAGGGATGGCGGAGCCTGGTGGACTGCCGTCTATGGGGTCACACAGAGTCGGACACAACTGAAGCACCTTAGCAGCAGCAGCAGCAGCAGTAGGTGCTGAAGGAGTAACAAATAAAGGATGATTATCTTAAAATGCAGCTAGTTTAATCTGAGAAAGCTTTCTGGAGAAAAGTGAGCTTGAACACGGGATCTCCATAAGGGCACAGCAAATATGTGCAGTCAGTCCCCCAGTGTGGAGCGATGTGCAAATGTGCAGAGGCAAGAGGTCGAGGAAGCGGGCAGGGGAGGCAGAGTTGACTTGATCTGATGTGACCATCACTTCATGGGAAATAGATGGAGAAACAGTGTAAACAGTGGCTGACCTTATTTTTCTGGGCTCCAAAAGCACTGCAGATGGTGACTGCAGCCATGAAATTAAAAGATACTTGCTCCTTGGAAGGAAAGTTATGACCAAAACCTAGACAGAATATTAAAAGGCAGAGACATTACTTTGCCAACAAAGGTCCATCTAGTCAAGGCTATGGTTTTTCCAGTAGTCACGTATGGATGTGAGAGTTGGACTATAAAGAAAGCTGAGCACAGAAGAATTGATGCTTTTGAACTGTGGTGTTGGAGAAGACTCTTGAGAGTCCCTTGGACTGCAAGGAGATCCAACCAGTCCATCCTAAAGGAGATCAGTCCTGGGTGTTCATTGGAAGGACTGATGCTAAAGCTGAAACTCCAATACTTTGGCCACCTCATGCAAAGAGTTGACTCATTGGAAAAGACCCTGATGCTGGGAGGGATTGGGGGCAGGAGGAGAAGGGGATGACAGAGGATGAGATGGTTGGATGGCATCACTGACACAATGGACATAGGTTTGGGTGGACTCCGGGAGTTGGTGATGGACAGGGAGGCCTGGCGTGCTGCAGTTCATGGGGTCGAAAAGAGCTGGACATGACTGAGCGACTGAACTGAACTGAACTGATGTGACCAGAGAGTGGAAACCACAGTGGACTGAGTTTTCATATGTCTGTTACTTTTAGCTCAGTCTTGAGCAGCTGTTCTACAGAACTCACCCACTCTACAGAGAAGGCCTAGTCCAGAAATTCCAGTTCGTTACTAAGATTTCCTTGGTCCAAAGATGGCCAAAACATCCAGGTAAATTAGTTTAGGGGTCTTGGCCTTGAATCAGACCTTTCTAGGCACTGAGAGGGCATGGGGAACACAGAACACAATGACCTTTCATAGGAGACAGGACGGGGCCAGGGGACCGTTGATGGGGTCCCCAGCATGCGAGGCCAGGGCAGGAGCTGCCCCTCTAGCCCACAGCTGGGCCCCAGAGTGAAGCACAGACAGGCCACCCCGCAGAGCTCGGCTGGGGCCCTGCACCATGCTGCTTCACACTGCCTGCCTCCCCGGGCAGGTGAGCATCTTCTCCCACCAGCTGCTGGGGAGGTGGGCGTTGGAATGCTGCTCTGAGGCACCCCGGCCTCACTCAACCTGGCATTTCACACACCCATCCCTTAGCCTCATTCTCAGCCCATTTCATTCCTCTTCCCACGCAGTGTTTACCAAGATCTCTCCTCCCCACTGACGAAGCACGAGACCAGGGTTCCCGGGGCTGCATAGGGAATGTTCCCACAGCCAGGCGAGCCGCCAGAGTGCAGACACAGGTCACCACCCCATCGACAGAGGCCCTTGGCCACGCACTCAGGGGAGATGGACCCCAATCTCCACCTTGGAATGACTCACGTTCTCATGGACAAACCGTCAAGCAAGGTCTGAGAAAGAAGGGCTTTTCCTTTGGGGTTTGCAAACAATCATTAAAAAACCTCAGAGGAAAAGGAAGATGAATTCTGGTAGCTTTGCTGTTTGTTTACATGGCGGGGGACAGCAGTCAGGGGAGCAGCGAGAACCTGGGCAGCATGTCATCATGACTGTGTCTGCCATCCGGCATCTAGCTGTAGGGTCTCTTCTATAGTCTGGGACCTCACTGTTCAGTGTGGTCCATAGACCAGCAGTATTGGCACTGCCCAGGAGCTTGTTAGAATGCAGAGTGCCGGTCCCACCTGGAGCTGCTGAAACAGAACCTGCATTTTAACCAGACTCCCCGCCCACTACATCCCCCATGGAGGGAGCATTGTATACACACTGCAGTTTGCTAAGTGCTGCTCTGGACCAGCACTTCTCAATCTTGGCCACACACTGGAATCACCTTGCAAAAGTACCTATGCCTGGGTCCACCCCCAGAGAGGACCATTTAATTGTTCTTGGGTGCTGCTGGGACCATGGGATTTTTTTTAAGACTCTCCTAGTGGTTCTAATATGCAGCAAAGATTTAAAACCACTGGTCTCATATATATAAGTAATTTAAAAGAAAAAATTAAGAAATTCCTTTTGGCATTCCTAGACTATATACAGAACCATAGAAATCTTTGCAAACAACTAAACAAAATTCACTGAAAAGAAATTGGACATATAGCCACTGATGTGATGTGCCTTGCTATATGGTGCCAATCAGTGATGTCCTTAAGCAGAGAAAAATAAAAACAAAGTTGAATCCTACTCTTTGCCTCTCTCTCATCTCCTAGTAAAATCAAACCTTCTTCATATAACAATTTTCAAACCATGGGAAGTGGGACTATTTTTGTGCTCCAGTCTTATTAAAACAATTTTACTTCTGTGTCACAAATTTTGGGTCTGATAACACGCTCTGCACTTCGGTCCCATAAGCACAGTGGAAGTTCTTGTGTTCACTTGTAGAATACAGAGTTTCCTTTTACTCACATACTCCTTTAATGTAGTTGGACATCAATCTTTCTAGCCTAGAAAGGAGGTTTTATTTCATTGCCAGGGAACAGAACTTCCAAAAAACACAAATGTCTTTCAGCATCATGTTGGGTAAATAATCAAGGAGGGATGAATTGGTCTCTCTCTGACTTCCTGCCTTATTTTGCTTTAAACTCATATGTGAGCTATGAAAAGACATCTGCCCTTGCGTTCCAGCCACCTAGGCAGGACATCAGCCTCAAAGCCAAGTCTCGGCTTACAGGGCTTCCTGCACTTCACACGTTTACCTGGCCCGGGAGCCAACATGACACGGCGTGGACATATCTGTGTACCAGTGAGTGCCTTTCCCTTCAATTCAAGCCATTCATAAAAGTGACTCAGGAAAATAAAAAGTGACTCCTGGCTCGGGTTTCTCCAACCATGGCATGTTTGACATATGACATGACCATATTCAGTGGGAACCGACAGTGGAAAAAACGGCCAGTATTCAGTAATGTCAAGCCCAGGGGCCACACAGAGTTCACCACCTACCCACCCATCTTTAATTTAACTCCTAAAGAAGGTACTGTTAGCTCCCACGCCCCATCAGAAGCCCAGCATGTTCTCTAAGAGCTGGGCTGAGGACAAGGGCCGGAGCTGCTGGATGGTGCTTCTCCTGGGCTGTTCAGCCCCAGGTGTGCAGCGTCAGCACTGGCGCTGCAATGGGGACCCAAGGACACACCCATGTTGAGGCAGGGAACAATGAGGCGTCGGCAGGTTGGTCAGGAGCGGCGGCTTACGGTGTGTGGGGGAGCCAATAACCTTCCAGGCCAAATCAGACTTTCCAGCGTGGCACAGTCCAGAAGTCACATCACCATGCAGAGGAACACCACTCTACTCAAGAGGGCCCACTTGCACTTCCGTGAGTCTCCCTGGCCTGCGGAATGACCTATAAGACAGCTGGTTTTTAAAGACATTCATTTCCTTCATCGTCTTGAGAATTCATAAGGAACATGTGTATACTGTGAGATGTCTCCCTTTTACCAGGCCCCAGCCAGCCAGGCCTCCTTCCTGGAGACAGTGGCCTAACAGCGTTTTATGCACAGGACTGTTCCTTCCCAGAAGGGCTCTACTCTGACAAGTGAAAGGCTTTCCTTACTCCCCTCTTGTCCCCTGAGTTGGACCATAAAGAAGGCTGAGTGCTGAAGAACTGATGCTCTTGAACTGTGGTGCTGGAGAAGACTCTTTAGAGTCCCTTGGACTGCAAGAAGATCAAACCAGTCAATCCTAAAGGAAATCAGTCATGAATATTCATTGGAATGACTGATGCTGAAGCTGAAGCTCTAATACTTTGGCCACCTGATGCGAAGAACTGACTTCACTGGAAAAGACCCTGATGCTGGGAAAGATTGAGGGCAGAGGAGAAGGGGACGACAGAGGATGAGATGGTTGGATGGCATCACCAACTCAATAAACATGAATCTGAGCAAACTCCGTGAGATAGTGGAGGAGAGGGAAGCCTGTTGTGCTGCCGTCCATGGGATCACGAAGAGTTGGACATGACTGAGCGACTGAACAACAACAACAATGTCCCCTGCGAAAAGGCTCATATTTAGTTTCCTTGCCATGTGGAAGATACCATGACTCTGTCTGTATCTGACCCTTAGGGACTCCTGGGGCACCAATCCACATAACCTGGACTAAGAGCTTACACAGCCCAGGAAATGAGTTGCACAAAGGTATATCTCCAGTGTCCTGGAGGTGACACTGCCAATTCTACAATTTTTTTTTAAAGAAACAAATATGAGCTATTTATCTGTGCAGAAAACTCACTACAGAAGAGAAAAACCTGGCCTACTTTCAAGGATCTTATGCTCAGTTGAGGTTACCACCCTCACTCCCAATTTGTGCTGATACAAAGCAAACAAAAATAAAGGTATCTAGAGGGCTGAGAGGAAAGGAGGAAAGCCTACAGAAAAAACCTGGGCCTCAACTCAGTAAGGGACAGAAGAAAGGCAAGAAGAGCACCAGAGGTTCTCATACTGAGGGAGCCTTCCACAGCCACCTTGGGCCTTGACAGGTACTCAAATGTGGCACTTCCTTCTCCACAGCTGGCCAAGGTAGGGCTAAGGGGAGAGGACTCTAGAGCAGATATTAATGAGCTCCATCTTGGACTGCAGTCAGTTGAGCATGGCTCTGGCATCTTCTTAGCTGAACTGTACATCTGCTGAGGTCAGGCACAAATAAGGTGAGTGGGTGCATGTGTAAGCCATCATCCCTATTTCTCACTCCCCACCAGACAAGCAAGTATTTTTCCCCATTTAACAGACAAGGAAACAGACCCAAGAGGTTAAGTGACTCGCCCAAGGTTGCTCTGCTGGTTGGCCCCAGAGCCATGACTGGTTAATCAAGCCCTGAATTTTTTCTTCCTTTCTCACTATGCAAGGGTGTTTTGTTCACCTCAGTGTTCGTTGATATCCCTTTTGATTATCGAACTGACTCTGTGTAAAGTAGGGGTTTTCCATATCCCCATGTTTAACTTCAAAACCTCAGCTCCATTTCACAATGTTTCCACACGTTGGGATAACAAGTTGTAACGACGACCCTCTGGCATGCCTCTCAATCACCAATTGTGCTTCCAATGTGCTCTGAAAAACAAGGGTGTCTTTCATGTCATTCCCTGATAAACACGACTTTACTTTTGGTGTGAATGTGCCCAATGGCGATAAGATGAATTCATTCCCATTTTAAAATGTAGCACTGATTTCTTATAGGCACAAACTTTAATTTGAAAACTGCTGCTGCTGCTAAGTCGCTTCAGTCATGTCCGACTCTGTGCGACCCCATAGACGGCAGCCTACCAGGCTCCTCCGTCCGTGGGATTTTCCAGGCAAGAGTACTGGAGTGGGGTGCCATTGCCTTCCAATTTGAAAACTACATGTATATATTTATCTTTAACACAGTCAAACTTAAATATAAATAGATATCGCTTGTGGTTCTTATGCTTATATGCAGAGGAAATAATGTATGTGATAAAACTCCAAAATACCCATGTGGTGGTGGTGGTGGTGTTAGCCGCTCAGTCGTGTCCGACTCTTTGTGACCCGACCCCATGGACTGTAGCCTGTCAAGCTCCTCTGTCCTTGGAATTCTCCAGGCAAGAATAGTGAAGTAGGTAGCCTTTCCCTTCTCCAGGGGATATTCCTGACCCAGGGATCAAACCCAGGTCTCCTGCATTGCAGGCAGATTCTTTACCATCTGAGCCACCAGGAAAGCCCCAAAGGCCCATGTACCACATTATTAAACATGCATACACTCTGTGGTATCAAGTGACAACTCTCACTGCTAAGGTTTTGAACTGTTTTCTTCAGCAACATTTACTGTGCACCTTCTGGGAGCCAAAATGCAGACCCACTCTCCCTCCTTGGCAGGTCCCATGGGTCTGCTGGACAAGTAACTATGGACACTTGGGCTGCTCTATGGCAGGACTTTGATGTGACATTATAATCTCAAACTTCTCATTCTGTATGTGCAAAACTTTGCCGCAATTTGGAATAGGGGGTCTGAGCAGGAGAGATATAGAAAATCCTTCTAGAAAGATCTCAGATCACCACAGGAGAGTCCATCAGGCCTGCATGCCCCATCTTTGACATTTTGCAATCCGTTTGTTGTAGTTCTAATGGCCTCTGACCCACTTGACTCTCAGCACTTACTGTGATATCCCAAGATCTGCACATGAGGACGCACCACACACCCAGGCACACACCCCAAAAAGCACAATGCTAACAACAGTGTAACCAGCCTCCAAAACAAATCAACTGGAATCTACTCACTAGCCTCACCCAACTTACCAGTGTCAACACATTTGTTACCTAATGACGGTAAACAAATGCTGAAGGAGGACCAGGACTTTAGAGCAAGAAGTGAACCTTAAGGATGAAGAACCAGAGACCTAGAGAGGCGACTTCCCAAGTTCATGACCAGAATCTACATCTCTGAACTCACCCATAGCATAACTAATGTATAACGTAGTAAAGCTAATGTATAACTACGGCTCAAGTAAAAGTTTGATATTTCCTCCTTTTCTAAATGTATTTTTTTCTACTGCTGCTATGCCAAATTACCACAAACCACATGGCTCTTAAAACAACACAAATTTATCATTTTATTGTTTTGTGGGTCAGAAGTCTGCAATTAGTCTTACGGAGCTACGATCCAGGTGTCACCAGGACTGGTTCCTTCTAAAGACTCTAAGGAGATCTGTTTCCTTGCCTTTCCCAGCTTCTAGAGTCAGCCAGAGGAGAAGGCAATGGCACCCCACTCCAGCACTTTTGCCTGGAAAATCCCATGGACAGAGGAGCCTGGTAGGCTGCAGTTCATGGGGTCGCGAAGAGTCGGACACGACTGAGTGACTTCCCTTTCACTTTCCACTTTCCTGCATTAGAGGAGGAAATGGCAACCCACTCCAGTGTTCTTGCCTGGAGAATCCCAGGGACGGGGGAGCCTGCTGGGCTGCCGTCTATGGGGTCACACAGAGTCGGACATGACTGAAGCGACTTAGCAGCAACAGCAGCAGCAGCAGAGTCAGCCAGAACCAGTCTTTGACTGGAGACAGCATCACTTCAATATCTGCTTCCTTCATCTCCTCTCCTGCTCTAACTTGGGGCTCATACCTTCCTCTTGTAGGGGCTCTTTTGGTGACACTGGGTTTACCCAGGTAGTCCAAGATAATCTCCCCATTTCAAGGCCCTTAATTTAGTTAATTTGCAAAGTCCCTTCTTCCATGCAAGGTCGAATATTCACAAGTTCTGGGGTTCAGGATGTGGACGTCCTCGGGGGACCATTATTCAGCCTACCACACCTAACAAAAGAATTCTATCTTCCCAGTAATCTATTGTCTGCAGAAAAATATTTGCAAGTTTGATGGGCTTCGCTGGTAGCTCAGCAGTTAAAGCATCTGCCTGCAATGCTGGAGACCCAGGTTCGATCCCTGAGTTGGGAAGATCCCCTGGAGAAGGAAATGGCAATCCACTCCAGTATTCTTGCCTGGAGAATCCCGTGGACGGAGGAGCCTGGTGTACTACAGTCCACGAGGTCGCAAAGAGTCCGAAACGACTGAGTGACTTCACTTTAAAATGTAAAAATGGGTAGAGCAGGAGGAAAGGGAAACCTATACTTTTTGTTTTTACAATCATAATCTGAGAGCCAACATAGTTAGAAATTCAATCAAATGACTATGTCCACATGTACTGAACTAACGTAAGCAAGTGTTCAACAGTTCAAAACCGTAAATGAGAAATTTGGACCCTAATTCATAGTAACCTGAAAGATACAAGCCTGAAACCCTTCCATCAAAACAGAAAAATAAAACTCTAAACATAGGCCATCGAATGTACCACTGCATTACCTGTATGCTTCGTTGGCCGCTCAGATGGTGACCTAAGCACTAACTTTTCCGTATCGTCCAGCAAAACAGACACAGGCTCTGCCCATCCACTTCAAACAACCTGAAGTCCTCCCCAGCACCTCCTACCATCTCGACATTTGGAGTTCTCCTGATAAATATCTTGCTGCAGTGAACCTCATCATAGCTAGGTCACACAAATCAACTCATGCTTATTTCCTTAGGATAAATTTTTAGAAGTGGTATTTCTGGATCAATGGGTAAGCCGGCCATTTAAAAATTTTATGATAAGTATTTCCAAAGTATTCTTGTGCAGGTGAGAGAACTTACACACCCAACAAACAGTACAAGTGTCCAACCTTATCTACTTTGCACACAATACTTATTTTTATCTTAGCTAATTTGACCAATGAAAATGCTATCTTGAGTTAATCTGCATTTCTTTGATTACTAGCAAGGCTGGATATCTTTTCTATGTTTATTGGCCATAGGTACTGATTATTTTGTGACTTCTCTATTCAAATAATTTGCTTGTGTTCTTACTGGCATATCAAAATTTCTGTTAATTTTGTAAGAGTGCTTTATGTATTAAAGACATGACTTCTTTTTAGGATTCAAATATTGGTAAATATCTATGACTTTTCTTTACAATGTTCTTTCTATGATATTCAGAAAATTATAGTTTTATATATCTATTTTACTTTATGGTTTCAGTCCTCAATGTTCTGATTAGTTTTCCTTTTATATAAATTATATATTCACCTTTATTAATATTTTTTAGATAAACTCTGTTTCCGTTTAAAAATATTCCAATCAGCTAGAACTTACTTTAGAATATCATTAAGTTTTCATATCCAGTTGTGTTTCTTTTTCAGTGTTTAGCCTAAGATCCCAGAATCATTTGTGACATCATCCTCTCTTTCCTTAGGGCTATGAAATGCCACTTTGCATCACATCAACCTGTTACATGTAATTGGCTCTCTTCTGGAGCTTTCCAGGCTGGCTCATGAATGTATCTATTCGTGTGCCAGGATCATAACGTTTTAATTAGTGCAGCTTTATATTAATTGTTAACATTTGATGGTACAAATCCCTCCACCTTTTAAATCAACATTTTCTCATGCTTTATTCTTAAAGCTAAACTTTAGAATCATTTACTCAAATTCCCCGTTCCCCATTCTGATCCCGTGTAAAGACTAACTAGGGCCTTCCCCTGGTGGCCCAGAGGACAGGAATCTGCCAGTGCAGGGGACACAGGTTCGATCCCTGCTCCAGGAAACAGCCACATGCCTTTAGGCAACTAAGCCCATGTGCCACAGCTACTGAGCCCACACACTCCAGAGCCCTTGCTCTGCAACAAGAGAAGCCACAGCAATGAGAAGCCCACACGCCATGACTAGAGTAGCTCCCACTTGCCGCAACTAGAGAAAGCCTGTGAGCAGCAATGAAAACCCAGCACAGCCAAAAAAAAAGTGACTAACTAGGACTACTTGGGTTTATAAAGTAATAACGAGCAGAACTTACAGTTCATATCATCGTGCTTTGCTATGGAGACATGGTTCTCTTTAGTCAAATCAATTACCTCAAAATGAAAGCTTTGCAGTATTCTTCAGACTGAGCACAGCTTTTAGAGTTTATTCCTACATAGTCTATAGTTTATGTTTTGTAACTATTTTGAAAGTGGCCTTCCTCAGTACACTTTTAATTGGATATTAGGAAACCACTGATTATTTCCTTGCAGAGCTGTGTGCTGTGCTCAGTCACTTTAGTCGTGTCCGATTATTTGCTACCCTATGGACTGTAGCCCTCCAGGCTCCTCTGGAGGGATTCAGTTCATGGGATTCTCCAGACAAGAATACTGGAGTGGGTTCCCATGCCCTCCTCAGATGGATCTTCCTAATCCAGGAATCGAACCCAAGTCTCCTGCGTCTCCTGTGTCTCCTGTATTGCAACCAGATTCTTGACCACTGAGCCACGGGGAAAACCTCTGATTATTTTCTTATTTCTAAAAATTAGCCTTTAAGATGTGTGTTACATCTCAAAAAAGACTCACCCACAATCCTCAGGCTCAGGCAAATGTCTGTAACTCCCTCCAAAATATGCTTCTGCTGCAACACTTCCTGGTTGCCACCAGGTTCTTTTGCACAAAAGGATGGGAAATGATCTATTTCAAGGACCATGGACAAGAAGTTTTGAGCCACAGGAACAAACAAAATACTTCCTATTCATAAACCCATGAAGGAAGAGAATAAGGCAAAAAATTGAACCATAACATCAGCAGGCAGGCAAACTGAGATCAAATCTCAGCTCTCTGTTACTAATTTTGACCTTGAGCAAGTCCCAAAAACACTCTGGGGACTCTGGGCCTGAGGTTCCCCGAGCATCAATAATGAGTGTTGTAAAGATGCAGTGGTGATGTAAAGGGCAGATTCATTCATTTCTTCATTCGCTCACTCATATAAATATCAAGTGCCTTTTATGTGCCAAGCAGATTTCTCTGGTGGATCTGTCATAAAGAATCGACCTGCCAATGCAGGAGACGCAAGAGATGCGGGTTCCAACCCTGGGTTGGGAAGATCCCCTGGAGAAGGGATGGCTACCCACTCTACTGTTCTTGCCTGAAAAATGCCATGGACATAGGAGCCTGGCAGGCCACAGTCCATGGAGTCCCAAAAGAGTCAGACACAGCCTGGCGACTAAACAACAACGAATGTGCCAAGCATCGTGCTGGGCACAGGGAACCATTACTGAACTAGCCAGACAAGATCCCTGCCCTCAGGGAACTTAGGGAGGCTGGGGGAGGCAGGCAAAGGACAAGCAAATAAAAACATGAAATCATTACAGGCAGCGGTGAGTGCTATGAAGAAAAGGAACAGAGGTGTGATGGAGAGCTGCTGTTGGAGGTCACCGTCCAGGGAAGAGCGCGTGGAGAAGGGGAAGAAGATTTGAGACCCAAAGGACAGAGATAAGAGTTATGGGAAAACTGTGGAAAGAGCACTGCAGGCAAAAAGAAGAGCAAGTGCAAAAGCCTAGCAATGAAGAAGGGTCCGACATATCTAAGAAAATGAAAGGAGGCCAGAGATTGAAGCACAGGGGTTAAGGAGGAAAGGGGTATGATCTGCAGCTGGAGAGGGAGGTGGGGGACTGCCCCCCTGGATTTGTGCAGCAGGGCCTCGAAGGGTAGGAGTGATCTGGGTCTATTGCTGCTGCTACTGTGGCTGCTGTTCTTGCAGCTGATGGTGACACGGGAGATGCTGCATTGGGTTGCAGTTCAAACCAGAGCTCAAATAGTTATTCAACTATCTTCGTTTGCAAGAAAGCATACCAAGGAGATCTGATTGAAGGAGGCTTATCTTCAGTTTGCTAAGTGTTTCTGTTTAATTCAGCGAATCTCTGAGCGACTTCACTTTCACTTTTCACTTTCATGCATTGGAGAAGGAAATGGCAACCCACCCCAGTGTTCTTGCCTGGAGAATTCCAGGGATGGGGGAGCCTGGTGGGCTGCCGTCTATGGGGTCGCACAGAGTCGGACACGACTGAAGCAACTTAGCAGCAGCAGTAGCAGCAGCTGATGTCTGTAGGAGACCTAACACCATGCACATATCAAGGGAAAATACCAACTGCACCTACCACATGGGAGATGCTGGAAATAAGGAGAAGCTGCACGCACAGCCCCTGCCGACAAGGAGATGAGTCCTGGAGCTCTTTCCCTTTGGGAACGTCTCACTCCAGCCCGGCTGACCTCAGAAAGAACTAAGGTGAAGAGAACGTTCTGGCAGATAAGCAGGACAGAAGTGGGCTCCAACTTTTGGGAAGGTTGGGGTGGCCTACAATCTGATGCCTGACATAAAACCTCCATTGCCAAGTTCCTCAGCTGTATTTGCTGGACCACTAAGAATAATTTCAAAGGATCTGTTCACAGCTGTCTAGGCTGATGGATGCTTTCAATCCTTCTACAAAGCCAACAATTCATATAAAAGCACAGGTCTATATTTTCATATGTAGTATGGCATTTATTTCCTGCAAGGTACTCCAAAGAATTGATGCTTTCAAACTGTGGTGCTGGAGAAGACTCTTGAGAGTCCCTTGGACAGCAAGGAGATCAAACCAGTCAATTACAAAAGAAATCAATCCTGAATATTCATTGGAAGGACTGATGCTGAAGCTGAAGCTCCAGTACTTTGGCCACCTGATGCAGAGTGGACTCACTGGAAAAGAGCCTGATGCTGGGAAAGATTGAGGGAAGAAGGGGAAGAGGGCAAGAGAGAATGAGATGGCTGGATGGCATCACCGATTCAATGGACATGAACTTGGGTAAACTCCAGGAGATGGTGAGGGACAAGGAAGGCTGGTGTGCTGCAGTCCATGAGGTTGCAAAGAGTCAGACATGACTTGGCGACTGAACAACAACCAAAGGTACCCTTGGCATTGTTCTGCTTTGGAAGTTGTTAGACATGAGAGGAAAAATAATTAAAAACAGCTTATTCCAGCCTAAACGCTCAACTCTGTCAGTGGAAGAAAGCCAATGTGGTACTTCTGAAACTAAAGAAAACTGACTTTGGAGACCAATCCCAGGTTACAGAACAGCAGCATTACAAGAGGTTGTTTGCAAACTCAGGATCTAACATGAAACAAAATATTAAACCACAGGAAACGAGATATTCTAAAGAGTGGGTGAGAGTGCTAGGCCCGTTGGCCTAACCAATAGCACATCTCATCTCTCAGAGTGCGGCTGAGTCAGCCAGTCCTAACAATACGGCTATGTGACAATGCCTTGAATTTGAATATCCTCAGAGTATAGATGTCTAATGCTGCTCAACTCATCAGAAAGCAGGGAAGGGGCCTCCCCAGAGCCAGGGTGCTTGCTGCATGCCCTGGCACGGGACTAGGGTGTCAGAGGGAAGAGCTTTAGGGAGAGGTTGGAGATAGGGTTGTAGGAGATTAGAGGCATAAGGTACGGAGTGACGGGTCAGTGAAGGGAGGGGCCTGGGAAAGGTGAAGGCACAATTGGCCTAGGCTAAGGGTTCTGGAACAGAGACGGAGAGGAAAAAGAAGTGGGGAAGCATTTTTTCCCTCCTTTCTCTTCCTTTTATCATGAAGATAAGCAGAAGGGGCCTTGCCACCCCCAGGTTACTGACTGAAAAGCTGGCAGAGGCAAAGGTGTGGAGGATGCTTTCCTTTCCCTCCTGGCTTTGGGGGTGCCGGGGGCAGGGGACGAGGAGGGACAGAAACCACGTGTGCATGTAGGAATGTGCCCGACTCCAGCTTATAAAAAGTCCACACCTGCCAGTGAATAAATATAGCTGATATTTGTTCAATACTGCAGCTGACAAATATTTTCACATTTGTTTGATCTTGACTGCTGCCGACAGGCATGCAAACCAAGGTTCAGTCTGCGCTAGAGTCAGGATCCAAAGGCCCTTGCTCTTTTCCCTGCACCTGTGGTTTTCTACTCTGGCCCCATAGGAGAATCCCCCAGGAAGACTAAATAAATGCTAACGCTTGC
This sequence comes from Bos indicus x Bos taurus, assembly GCF_003369695.1. NCBI lineage: Eukaryota > Metazoa > Chordata > Mammalia > Artiodactyla > Bovidae > Bos > Bos indicus x Bos taurus. The sequence continues at coordinate 13,847,948 of NC_040086.1, read as the reverse complement.
ACCTCTCCCCCAGCCTCTGCGAATGAGGATCTCTGCGGGTAGGCCCAGGGCACTGGTGTTTTTGAAACTCCCCAGGTAATTTCAATGTGCAGCCAAAGTTGAAAAGTTCTGTCCTACCCAATGGCCCCCTAATGTCAGTGTGAATACAGACCAGCAAGGAGCTAAAAATGTGGATTACCTGGCACACACATTCTGGGCACACAGGCTTGGTTTCTCCACGCCCTTGTACAAGGTGCCATATGAATTACTTCAGGCAATGAAATGGGGCACTGAAAATTGACCCATATGTGGTGAGAACATTCAACTGGAGGGAACAGACCTCACATTCCACTGCAGGTTTAACCTGAACCACCCAGGAGAGTCATCCAAGGGCCCACAGTGGACTTCAAATTCATGAGAGAATTTTTCTATGAAGGTAATGAAATTTTGTTACTGCAACATGACGTAACTTCTCCTGACCGAACCTGCTAGTTAAGAGTGAAGCCTAGGAATATTAAATTTTTATAAGCATCTGGTTGATTCTTATGTTAGCAGCCTGTAGTCTCTACTTTTAGAAGTGAACACAATGCTATGCTAATTTTCTGTGTTTCATGTCTTTATAGGGACACTGGTGTTCTAGAGCTAGTGTTCGTTACTCATTCAACCTCTACTGCGCTCCCATTGTGTCAGGCATGGAATAAAGCGTTCCTCTTATACAGAGATGAACAAGACACAGTCCCTTAACTCTGCTCAATGTTCTGTGGCAGCCTGGATGGGAGGGGAGCTTGGGGGAGAATGGATACACGTATGACTGAGTCCCTTTTCTGTTCGCCTGAAACTACTGTAAATTCTTAATTGGCTACACTCTGATATAAAATAAGAAGTTTTAACAAAATACACAGTCCCTTGTCCCCAAGGAACTACCAGAAGAGAGGAGGCAGCAGGGGGGAAAAAATATTTCCCCCCAAACCCCAAGTATTTCAAAACAAAGGAATGGGACAGAGGAAGGACAAATTAATTTTCTTCAAAGATGGTAGGGGAGCTCTAAAGGAAGAGATGTAAGACCTAGAGCTTAAAGGACAAGTCACCATTCCCTAAGCAGATCACTGTCACACGTTCAGGTACATGAGAAAGCACTAGACATGTGGGCTGGAGCAAGATCTTGGGATGAGGTTGACGAGAGATGTTCTAAGGGGCTGGCTTTTAGGGGAAGATCCAGGATGGGAGAAGTGATGTGAGCGGGAACAAATGTGCTGTTAGGCCCTGGGGGCGTGCTGTCCAGTAGCAAGTATGGTGAGCCAATGAGGTGATTTGACATTTTCTAAAAAACTAACCAAAAAAAAAACTTCATTGCCACTTCATGGCAAATGGATGGAGAAACAATGGAAACAGTGACAGACTTTATTTTGGGGGGCTCCAAAATCACTGCACATGGTGACTGCAGCCATGAAATTAAAAGACGCTTGCTCCTTAGAAGAAAAGCTATGAGCAACCTAGACAGCATACTAAAAAGCAGAGACATTACTTTGCCAACAAAGGTCCGCCTAGTCAAGACTGAAGTGACTTAGCAGCAGCAGCAGCAGTCAAGGCTGTTTTTTTCCAGTAGTCATGTATAGATGTGAGAGTTGGACTATAAAGGAAGCTGAGCACTGAATAATTGATACTTTTGAACTGTGGTGTTGGAGAAGACTCTTGAGAGTCCCTTGAACTGCAAGGAGATCCAACCACTCTCTTCTAAAGGAAATCGGTCCGGATTATTCATTGGAAGGACTGATGCTGAAGCTGAAACTGCAATATTTTGTCCACCTGATGCAAAGAACTGACTCATTGGAAAAGACCCTGATGCTGGGAAAGGGTGAAGGCAGGAGGAGAAGGGGATGACAGAGGATGAGATGGTTGGATGGGATCACTGACTCGATGGACATGAGTTTGAGTAAACTCCAGGAGTTGGTGATGGACAGGGAGGCCTGGTGTGCTGCAGTCCATGGGGTTGCAAAGAGTCAGACATGACTAAGTGACTGAACTGAAAAAAAAAAAAAAAAAATCACCTTTTGGAAAAAAAAAGTGAAATTGATTTGAATATTTTATTTTACCCAATATAATCAAAAGAGTGTCATTTCAATAAATGACAAGTATTAACATGCAGTTATAAGATAGTACATAAAAAGAATAAGAAGTCTTCAAAATCTGGTGTTTATATTTTAACACATCTCAACTTGGCTCCGTAGCCACTGGTGGCTGTTGCATTGGACAGAGAAGTTCTCAATAACTGCCAGAGGCTTCTAAAGACACACTCTCTTCAAGGGGGATACACTGAGCATTGATCACTCATCTACTTAAAGGCAAACCATGAACTGAGCATGCTCCATAAGCCAGAGTTTTGATTACATAAGCCTTTGAAGACAAATACAAATACACTGATATTTAAAAATACTGACATTGTCAAAGCCTCTCCCCAAACAACATCCTGGCTCAGGGGATTGTATTTACTCACAAAGTTATACTACTTAAACCAATTTTAAGAAAGAAGTCAACTTTCTGTAGCATTAGTGGTAAAAATGTACCTTTGAAGAATTCCTTTGACTTAATTAGCCAATGTGAGTTTTTACCAGAGTGACGATTTGGATAGCTCTGTAGTACCAACACTCTTTGGGCTTCTCTGATGTGGGTAAAAAAAAAGCTGCCTGCAATGCAAGAGAAACGGGTTCGATCCCTGGGTTGGGAAGATCCTCTGGAGGAAGGCATGGCAACCCATTCCAGTATTCCTGCCTGAAAAATCCCATGGTCTACAGTCCAGACAGTCGCGAAGAGTTGGACACGCCTAAGCACACAGCACATCAACACTCATTACCAAGATTGATATTTTAATTAGAAATTGACCAGAAGGAAACAAGGCCAGCTCAGCTGACCTCCTGCCTCATGTACAGTGAAGACAGGCTGTGTATGACTCCTCCACTGTGTACTAATCGAAGGTGCCCCTCACCTTTCTAAAGGAGCTAATGGCGGGCATGACCAGCACAAGGCACACCATGGTGCACACGGGGAACAGAAGGCCTAGACTGCACCTTATTTCAGAATTCCTAACAAATAATACATTGCATTTGCTGAAAAATGGTCTGGAGGCCATATCCTTTTCCATGGTTCACAGAAAAGAGATTCTGGACTCGAAACCTCTCAGGATCCTCCAGACACACCTTTTCAAGCCTCCTGTTGTAACTGAAGCTGATTCCAAGCTGAGAAGGCTGTCCATGGAATTCACTCCTTTAAGGCACCTTCTTCAGTCCCTTAGGCAGTGGACAGTCTGCACCTGGCCCTTCCTGACATGGATTTATTTATAATTCTGGTGGGCAAAGTCATTTAACTCAAAGAAGATTTGAAGCTTTACTCCTCACTTTTCCCAGTAAAAGGGCCCGGAGGGCAGGGACTATCCCTTGCCCATCTCTGATGCTCAGCACAACTGTCTGTAGTAAACCCTCACAGTCAATCATAAGAATCTTTTTTTAGAAAAAAATTAATAACGGGGATTCCCTCATAGCTCAGTGGTGAAGAATCCACCTGCCAATGCAGGAGACATTGGTCCCTGGACCCCTGGTCCAGGAAAATCCCAAATGCCATGGCACAACTAAGCCTGTGGCTACAACTATTGAGCCTGTGCTCTAATGCCTGGGAAATGCAGTTATTGAAGCCTGAGTGCCTAGAGCCTGTACTCCGCAACAAGAGAAGCCACTGCAACCAGAGAGTGGCCCCCGCTCACCACAACTACAGAAAACCTCGTGCAGCAACAAAGACCCAGAACAGCCAAAAACAATAACTAATGAAATCAAGAATTTTAAAAAACTAACAGAAGAAATAAAGTCAACTCAAATTGGGCTAAAGATCCTGTCCGTATCATATCCTCTTTCTCAAGGGTACCACAGAACTTTTTTTAAATTTTGAAATATTATTTTCTTCCATGTTGTTACCTGGATGGTTAATCCAAAAGTCATTTAATCCCAGTAGCTCTTATTCCTTAATTGGGTATGCTCTCTGTTTAACCATCTAATTATTTCTCCATCTTCATACATTTTTAACCTGGGCTTCCGGAGAAGGCAATGGCACCCCACTCCAGTACTCTTCCCTGGAAAATCTCATGGACGGAGGAGCCTGGTAGGCTGCAGTCCATGGGGTCGCTAAGAGTCGGACACAGCTAAGCGACTTCACTTTCACTTTTCACTTTCATGCGCAGGAGAAGGAAATGGCAACCCACTCCAGTGTTCTTGCCTGGAGAATCCCAGGGACGGGGGAGCCTGGTGGGCTGCCCTCTCTGGGGTTGCACAGAGCCAGACATGACTGAAGCGACTTAGCAGCAGCAGTAGCAGCAACAGCAACCTAGGCTTCCATTCAGATTCTAAAATCATTCAAATCTAAAGAGGAATTAGGAGTGAATGCTTCTCTTAAAATCACTACAAATAGCTCCCATGTGGGATCACCAGCCTCTTCCTGAGGCCTTCACAAGAAGGGAGGGCAGCCCATTCTCACTTTATTTTAAACAACAGTGTCAAAGGCTGTCCATGTGACTCCCTCAAGCATGTGACTGAGCGTTTCCAACTCTGTGCTCCTGGGGTCTGTGCCAGGCACCCCAAACAGGGAGCTGAGAATTTCACCTCACTTTTCAGCCCACTTGTGCCTCAACTTCTTGTGGTGGTTCAGTTTCTTGAGCTTTACTACTACTACTACTACTATTATGTCCCTCCTAAATCTCATGGCTCAGGATAGAGCACAACATCCCACGCCTCCCATCACTGCCACTGAAGGGTCAGGCTGTGTTTCCTCTGTGTTGGGTACCACAATTCTAAAAGGAGAATTTCATGGTGGGGCATCCTCGAGTGGCAGGTTCTATAGTACCACTTCCCAACAAGCCAAGGGGGGGCTTCCCTCTGACCTGTCCTCTGAGTTTCAAGGGCAAGCCCCTGGGTGTGGAATATGTGGCTCACCCCCAGCGTGGTCCTTTACAACTTTAAACTCAACTCACATCCTGGCTACTGCTGTTGCTGCTAAGTCACTTGAGTCATGTCCGACTCTGTGCGACCCCATAGACGGCAGCCCACCAGGCTCCCCCGTCCCTGGGATTCTCCAGGAGACAACACTGGAGTGGGTTGCCATTTCCTTCTCCTGCGCATGAAAGTGAAAAGCAAAAGTGAAGTCGCTCAGTCGTGTCCAACTCTTAGCAACCCCATGCACTGCAGCCTACCAGGCTCCTCCATCCATGGGATTTTCCAGGCAAGAGTACTGGAGTGGGGTGCCATTGCCTTCTCCGCACATCCTGGCTACCAACTGGCTAAGGGCATCTTGGTATTTCAGGTATCATTTCTCACATGTATATCACTGCTTTCTCAATGTTTTTGAAAAGATCTATGTGACTAATACACAGGCCTTACTATGCACTGTTTGAACATGTTACATGCCAACTCTTTAATCCTCACAATGACCTTATGAAGGACACTCTGCTGTTACCTCTACTTTACAGATGGGGAAACTGAGGCACAGAGCAATTAAGTAACTTGCCTAAGGTCAGAGTTCCCAAGGGGCGCAGTTCAGTCTTGAACCCAGGCTGACTCTAGAGACTACTGTAATTACTGTGTTATCAGCCTTATGATCTTTATTTTTAGGCACCTTTGCATCAAGCCACACTTAAACAGGTGAAAAGGCATAATTCTCTCACCTGCAAATGAGAAGCTAAAATCAAGTAAAACTGAAGCTCCAAGAATAACTGAGAATGTCTAGCCTAGAAACCTCTCCCACTGCATATACACCCAAGGCAGCGAGCAGACAGGACCACCACTTGTGCTAAAGCTGAAGGGTGGGAGGGCTGTGTTATTATCCCCATGGACTTTGTGACCTTGGAGCCCTAAAGATTTAATCCTTTGTGTTGCAAAAGCCTACTGACAGCCATCTTAGGTAAATCCGTGAAAAGCTTCCTTTAGGAAGCACCTCTCTGTGATTAGATCCAGGCGAAACACCGACAGTGCTAATAATCTATACACCTGAGAACAAAGTCCACGTGCAGTTTTGCTTAACTAGCTACCACTTTCTCCCAGCCTCACCTCCACACACCTGCAAGCACGTCCTCACCCCAAAGTCTGCCTGCCTAACTCCATCTCTTCCTTCAAAACTCAGTTCAAAAATCACTTCTTGTGAGAAGCCTTCCCTGATGCCTCCCAAAGAGCATGCTGGGGTTCCCTCTCCCCCTCCGTTCCTGGATTCAAAGCTCAGCCCTGCCACTTTCTGTGTGACCTTGGGTAAGTTACTTCTCTCTGCCTCAGTTTTGCCAACTGTAAAATGGGACTAAGAGTAGTACCTTTTCCCTAGAGTTGTAGGTATTAAATGAGGATAGGCAGAACAGTATCCAGCATATGGTGAGAATTCTGAAAGTGCTAGGTCAGGTCATGTTACTACATGAATTCTATCGTGATCAATGAAATACAAATTTAAAGAGTTCCTGAGTTCTCATAGCAACTTGTATATACGAATTTAATATTAAAGGAACAACTACTGTCTGTGGTGCATCACAGATTTTTGACGTTCAAATTGGATCTTTATTCTGAAAAAGGTTGTGAAGCACTGACCTATGGTTAAATCCTTAGGAAACTGCCTATAACGACAATGATGAAGTGATTATCTTTTGGTTAGATGTACATCTAGATTTCCAGAGCCTCTCACTGCGCTGGGCTGTGGTTATTTAAGGGAATATTAGGTGGACAGTCTGCTACATCCAGATTGTTATAGATGCTCCTGTTGACGGTCATGTGATTCATAATTATATTTCCATTTGTCATGCCCCAGAGCACCTGAGAGACTCATTAGTGGCAGATTTCTGAATAAGATCTAACATTTTTCACTTTCAAGATTCCAAAAGTGCCTTTCTAGGTCTACTGTATAAGGCAGGGAGAGATGTTTATTATATATATCCCAAGCCCCCAGTGCGTGCTTAGTCACTCAGTCGTGTCCGACTCTTTGCAACCCCAGGGACTGCAACACATCAGGCTCCTCTGTCCCTGGGGATTCTTCAGGCAAGGATACTGGAGTGAACTGTCTCCTCCAGGGGCTCTTCCCAACCCAGGGATCGAACCCAAGGGATTGAACCTTGGGTTCAATCCTCCCGCATGGCAGGGGGATTCTTTACCGTCTGAATGACCAGGGAAGTCCAAGAATACTGGAGTGGGTAGCCTATCCCTTCTCTAGGGGATCTTTCCGACTCAGGAATCGACCTGGGGTTTCCTGCATTGCAGGTGGATTCTTTACCAGTTGAGCTCCCAGGGAAGCCCCAAGCCCCCAGTAGTTGGGACAAAAAAGGCCTAGAAAGAGAGCTTCCCAGCCAGGCTGCTAAATGACAACTGGGAAGAAAAGCATCCCTCTTTGAACCCCAGCTCTATGGCATCGGTGTGAGTGAAACTGAGCCCCCCCATTCTATTTTGTTTATCCATTTTCCCCCTTGATTTGTACTAGCACGTTTCGGTATTTAAGAAACACTTTAGTCAATGCAGCCTAACAATACAATGATCAGACATGTGAAATCACCTTCTCTTATACTTAGAAAAGAGATTCAGAATGAACAGTTACTGCACTGCTAAGGAGGACATCTGAACCTGGCTCCATCAAAACAGCTAAAAAAAAAAGTGAAGTCGCTCAGTCCTGTCCGACTCTTTGCGACCCTGTGGACTGTAGCCCGCCAGGCTCCTCTGTCCATGGGATTCTCCAGGCAAGAATACTGGAGTGGGTTGCCATTTTCTTCTCCAGGGGATCTTCCCAACCCAGGGATTGAACCCGGGTCTCCTGCATTGCAGGCAGATGCTTTATCCTCTGAGCCACCAGGGAAGGCCACCAGGGAAACCCACCAGGGAGAGAGGTTGAGTCCTGCATAAATGAATCCTACATGATAGGAAAGGTGGAGAAAGGGGTGTGAAATAGCTAAAGGTCCTCCATTAGTAAATAACTAGACACTCAAGGCTGTTACCCAAACTCAGAAGCAGGCAGTTTGGGTCAGGCTCTCAGAAAACAAAGCTGAAGCCTTACCCCACAGCCACTGTGTTCATCATTTCATCACAGCAAGGATAAAGAGAAAGGGTAAGCTTAGGATAAAGAGAAAGGGGATGCTTTGAGGTGATGGCCCAAGTTCTGAGGTGTTGGATCATCTTACCAAGCTTCTGGGTGGATGCTAGAAAGTTAGTCCTGGAACACAAACATTTCACAGACTCCCATAAACCAGCTCTGTCCAGCAAAGTGGATTAAGAATTCCAGGGATGGGATGAGGTTGCTGCCTTAAGGAGAAAGCCTCTCAGCCTACAAGGGCATGTATCTACCACTCAGCTTCTTTCCCTTGGGCCTTAACCACATTTTGCTGAAAATCAGAAGTGCCGATTTCTGGGCCACAGGCTGATGAAAGTCCAGGAATCTGCATTTTAACAATCAGCAGGATGATTCTTCTGCTCATTGGAACATGAGAACCACTGCCTGACAACCAGATTGCCGGTGATAAAAGCACCATGAAGACACAGACATGCGTCGGGATCCATGCATCACCAATGATACAGTAAGAGGAGCAGCAGCACAGTACCCAAGTGTGTGTGCACACAGCTGCAGGTGTTTAACATGTCACCTTTTAATGCTCACAACAACCCTAAGAGCAGGTCCCATCATTATTCCTCTTTCATAGATAAGGAAGCTGAGGTACACAGAGGTTAGGCAATTTGCTTAAGGTCTCACAGCTAGTAAGGGGCAGGGGGAGAGTCTGAACTCTGTCCAATTCCACAGTGCTCACATTCTATCTGGAGACTGACTCTAGGGCCAGGGGCCCAGAAAAGCCCAACCTCTCCACTGAAACCCAGAGATAAAAGTGAACGGAATTGCAAGAGCAGCACTGACATATATAAACTATCATGTGTAAAACACAGAGCTAGTGGGAAGCTGCTGTTTAGCACAGGGAGCTCAGCTCAGGGCTCTGTGATGACCTAGAGGGGAGGTATTTTGGGGGGCATGAGACCGAGGCTCAAGAGGGAGGGGATATATGTATACTTAGAGCTGATTCACATTGTTGTACAGTAGAAACCAACACAACATTGTAAAGCAATTATACTTCAATTAAAGATAAAAAAGTAAAAATAAATAAAATTAACAGCTTAAAAAAAAAAAAAAAGAATGGATCAGCATTTAGGAGCCAAAGGGCCACCAAAGGAGAGTTTGGATGAGTATCCCCAGAACTTGGAGGTGAACTGGCAAGTATTCTGTTGGGGTCAACCTCCGCAGACAGCGAGGTCCCTGGAGGTGGGCGCCAAGCATGCAGGCCAGAGTGGCAGGTCCCTCTGCTCCACAAACAGCGGCACTGCCTGCACCTCGTGACGGCCTGCAGTCAGCTCACACGGGCCAACAGACCTGCAGGGCAGGACGTCAGCCACGGCCTTTTCTGTCTTTTTAAAAAGGTAGCTCCTTTTATTTCTGACTATAGTATTAAAAATGCTCACTGTAGACAGGATAGGAAAAAACAGGAAAGTACAGAGGAAATTACAATCAGCTATATTCCCATGCAGTTCAGTTCAGCTGCTCACTCGTATCCGACTCTGCGACCCCACGGACTGCAGCATGTCAGGCTTCTCTTTATATCACCAACTCCCGGAGCTTGCTCAAACTCATGTTCATCGAGTCAGTGATGCCACCCAACCATCTCATCCTCTGTTGTCCCCTCCTCCTACCCTCAATTTTTCCCAGCATCCAGGGTCTTTTCCAATGAGTTAGTTCTTGCCTGGAGAATCCCAGGGACGGGGGAGCCTGGTGGGCTGCCGTCTATGGGTTCACACAGAATCGGACACAACTGAAGCGACTTAGTAGTAGTAGTAGTAGTTCTTCGCATCAAGTGGCCAAAGTATTGCAGTTTCAGCTTCAGCATCACTCCTTCTGATGAACACCCAGGACTGATTTCCTTTAGGATGGACTGGTTGGATCTCCGTGCAGTCCAAGGGACTCTCAAGAGTCTTCTCCAATACCACAGTTCAAAAGCAGCAATTCTTTGGCGCTCAGCTTTATTTATACTCCAACTCTCACATCCATACATGGATACTGGAAAAAACATAGCTTTGACTAGATGGACCTTTGTTGGCAAAGTAATATGTCTGCTTTTTAATATGCTGTCTAGGTTGGTCATAGCTTTTCTTCCAAGGAGCAAGAGTCTTTTAATTTCATGGCTGCAGTCACCATGTGCAGTGATTTTGAAGCCCAAGAAAATAAAGTCTGTCACTGTTTCCATTGCTTCCCCATCTATTTGCCATGAAGTGATGGGACCAGATGCCATGATCTTCATTTTCTGAATGTTGAGTTTTAAGCCAGCTTTTTCATTCTCCTCTTTCACTTTCATGAAGAGGCATCAGAGATAATTAATGTTAATACTATATGATGCTTGCCTTTTATTTTTGCATCTGTGTGTACAGTGTATAAAATTGAGATGTTCTATTCAATTTTATATACACCTTTTTCTATTTATTTACATGAGATATTATATTCAATTTTATATAGAACCTTTTCTCCCATATCATTAAATATTCTTCATCAGCATGATTTTAAAGGGCTTTTATTTAAAATCTAATCACCTGTCCCATAACTATTTCCCTCTTGCTGACATTTAAACTGGCTGTATTTTACTACAGTGGATAATAACCTAACATCCTTGGTTATTTCTGTAAAACAGATGGCTAAAAGTGTAATTGTTGGATCACATGGCATGGACAATTATAAGGTTCTTACAAATACTAAGGAATCAAGTTCCCAATTAATATTAAACTCTTTCCCAGAAAGCCAACAGGCATACCCATAAGCAATATACATAGTTGTCTCACCTCACACACACCAGCACTCAAAGTTGCCATGCTCAAAAATATGCCAATTTGGTAGATTAAAATATAATAGTATGTCTATCTTTCCCAGTAGAGTATAAGGTCTTGAGAACAGAGATTTTGTTCTCATCAAGGTCTGGCACATAGTAAGTGCTCAATAAATCTTTGCTGACTGAATGAATGACTCAAAGAATGGGTCTGGACCAGGAACGCTGGTCTTTGCCCCCTCCAGGTCCCCTGAGGGACTCTGCCCTGTACAAGGCCTACCCTGCTCTTTGGCATCTTGTTACCTGCAGCCTTCCCCCCACCCCCACCCCCAACCCTGCCACAGCTGCTGGGCGACCACTCGGACCAAAGGGGACACACCGGTGCAATTCTCTCTCTTGAGACTCTGAGTTAAGAGGTACAGAGATGGAACGAGCTGGTGTTAGGATAATCTTCACTGTAGGTACAGAGTAAATGGCCACAGACCACGGGGCCCGACTACTACTGCTACTGTGGTTCTCTGCAGGCTGACTCTTTTGGCTGAGGTGTGGTTAGATTCTGCTCCTGCTATATAAGGTGCCTGCCAGAAGATGCCCTTTATGCCAGCTTCACAGAGGACAACCATAGCCCAGAAGAGTGATCAATCACATGGAAAACCAGCTCGGCATCACAAGCCAAACTCAGCAAGAAGCAATTTATTGAAGAAAAGAAAAAGTACACAGTTTGGCACTTGGATTAAAACTGGGAAGTCTGAATATAGTAGAGGCGGGTGTTTTCTTCAAAGAAATCCATATGGTGGATCACCTGTTCTGTGTTCATGATTTTCTTTGAGATGTAAAAATCATCAACATCACTGGCCTGACTCTATGCCCTCTGATGGCAGGGCTCATATTGACTTCTCATGTATATCTCCAGGGCCCAGCACAATGCCTGGTAGAAGGTAGTACTTAATAAGTGGGTGCTAAGTAAAAGTCAAGAGCTAAAGAGTAGGAGAACAGTAAGCTTCTACAGGCCTTGATTTTTAGAAATCCAGGAGTTGTGTCACTCACTCTGGTTTTTCAAAGCTGGTAGATGTTCACTTATCTGAGCTCAGCTTAAACCATGGCCTTGATTTACCCCATCCATCCTCTCCATTCCTTTGTTAAAACATCTATACCAGTGTCCTCAGCACACAAAAGCTCAATCAGTTGGCTACACTAGTTTACCACCCTTTTCTGTTTTTAACAGTGAAGATATTTATTTACCAAGACAACACATGTGTTTGTTCCCAAACCTGCTCATGTCAATCACACTCATTACTGTATTTACATAACTACATATTACATATACTAATGAAATATCTATGCATAAGGAAAGAGCTGTTGTTTTTATTTCAAGTGCAGTGTTTTGGAAACAGTTGATAAAGGTGAAAAGTATTGCTGTCAATTTAGGGGTGAATAAGATAGCTATGAAAGACTAGGTGTGGAGGGGAATGTACAGGTCTGCAAAGTTTTAAGGTGCTTACTCTGCAAGTATCTGAATTATTACACTGAAGAAACCAAATATGGAAATTATAAAGGATGCAATATGGGTGCGGCTTACACAAGTAAACAAATGCAGAATGCCAATATATAAATCCATGAGTAACTGAGAGTATTATGAGACATTATCTGACGTTCCTTCACGTAATGCACTCTGAAATTCTCTAGTCTAATTTCTTCAATCGCATTTTAAAAAAATGTTGGTTGTGACCCACTAGAGCGATTTTGTGACTCACGGTTTGAAAAGACACTGCCTTAATCCAAGTCCTTAACTTTATCCAGGGGGGAACTGGTGTTAAGAGCACTACAAATGTCACCCAGCTAGTGAGTCAGAATTATGATCCTGGATTCCACATTCTGTGGTGTGTCTACTACTCTGAGCAACCTGCCTTCTGACCCAGCACCGTTTCCTCTGCAAAAAGTAGAAGGTAAAATGAGGAATTGTGTGACAAGCAGAAATCCTAGAAAGGAAAGGAGAAACACACCCTCTTTCTCTCCTGAGGCTCCATGCTCCTCTAAGCGTCCTCCACAGTGAGCTAGTCCCCACACCGGCTGTCTGTGTTTTTCGCCCCTAACGAAATCATACCAAGTCTCTTGTGCTACAGACACATATTTGGAACTGTGAACCTTGTACCTGGGCAGAACACGTGAGCTTGCTAATTTTAGAATGACTTCAGCCCCACGTGGGAAAACTCCAGACAATGGAACGGGGAAGCAGGTTGCAATTCTGAAAAGCTTTTGTTAGGCGAGGTGAGCAATAACCAGATCCCTGGCTTGCTGGCTGACCTGTGTTCTACCTGTTTTCCAAACAAAGTAGTGTCTTCAAAGACTGCTCCCTATAATCTGATTTGCCCTCCCTCCACACCCCCAGCCCAAACTTGCCCTTAACAGTTAAACCCAAAGCCCCCACCAAATCCAACCACCGTCTCCCCATGCAAGCTGATAAGAGGGACCATCCCTCTGAATGACGCCACCATGAATGTTCCATGGTCTTTCATCATCACCTTTGAAAAGTCTCCCAGATGCTAAATTAAGTAAGGTTTCCAACATTGCCTGGTTCCAAGTGGGTGTCAGTAGACACAGGCTAGAGGAAGGAGCAGAAATTCAGAGGTTTAGAGAACCACCCTGAATCACCCAGGAATTAGGCAAAGAACAGTAGGAGCTTGGCTCCCAGGTGTCTGAGCAAGGCCCTCACCACACCCCTGAATCATTAGAATGAGTCTCATGAAAATATGAGAACCAGATGGGCAGCCTGGGAACGAGGCAACATGGTGCAGGGTTAAGCAAGCAGCCACCCAACAACTTAACCAGGGTGCATTCTGTCCCCAGTCAGGGGCATGAAAAGCTGCCTTTGAAGACAGGCCGTGACTCTTTCCTCACGAAGGTGTGAGGTTCTAAGCTGCAGGTGCTGGCATCCTCACCTCGCCTCCAGCTAATGTTCCTCTGCAAGCTTTACAAACTGACAACCAACCAGATACAAATTTTCTGTCCTGGCCCGCAGACCACCGACTTCTTAGAGCAATGATTTTCTAAATCACACACTAAGCAGTCAGCTGTGGTTGCCGTCTGTCACTGCGAGGCTCTCACTGTGGGGTCACCTTTGTGCTGGAGACAAGGACAGAGAAGTTGTCCAGCAACTACAACGTAGCCTGTGTGTGTGTGTATGCACGCGTGCACACACACTCAGTTACTCAGTCACATCTGACTCTTTGCAACCCCACGGACTGAGGCTCACCAGACTCCTCTGTCTGTGGAATTTTCCAGGTGACAGTACTGGAGTAGGTTGCTATTTCCTACTCCAGAGGATCTTCCCAATCCAGGGACTGAACACAAGTTTCTTGCGTCTCCTGCATTGGCAGGTGGATTTTTTTACCACCGCAACACCTGAAAAGCCTGTAATGTTAGAACCTGAATGTAAAGTAGCATCTGGCTCCAAAAGAACGAGACACAGGGCAGTCACACCACCACCAGCGTATCTGAGGGTCATGGCAAGTTTGACCACCGCCATACATTCCGAACATTACTTTGCCAACAAAGGTCCGTCTAGTCAAGGCTATGGTTTTTCCAGTGGTCATGTATGGATGTGAGAGTTGGACTATAAAGAAAGCTGAGCGCCAAAGAATTGATGCTTTTGTACTGTGGTGTTGGAGAAGACTCTTGAGAGTCCCTTGGACTGCAAGGAGAGCCAACCAGTCAATCCTAAAGGAAATCAATCCTGAATATTCATTGGAAGGACTGATGCCAAAGCTGAAACTCCAATACTTTGGCCACCTGATGCAAAGAACTGACTCATTGGAAAAGACCCTGATGCTGGGAAAGACTGAAGGCAGGAGGAGAAGGGGACAACAGAGGATGAGATGGTTGGATAGGATCACCGACTCGATGGACATGAGTTTGAGTAAGCTCCGAGAGTTGGTGATGGACAGGGAAGCCTTGTGTGCTGCAGCCCATGAGGTCACAAAGAATCGGACACGACTGAGCAACTGAACTGAAATGATACTTTGAAGGCTGCCTTCAAAATCCTCATCAAAGCTTTCTAAGCAGTCTCCATCAATCCATCAGAGTGGTCATGTGAAAAACTTCACAGGTCATTCCTAAGTCAAGGCCAACATCCAAACAGAAACCAGATGAATAACTTGCCTGAGGACACGGCAGAACTGAGACCAGATGGGTCTAACACGCAGAGCTCCCAACCTCCAGCCTGAGGCATGTATCCCTCCAATGTCCCACCCGAAGCAAATGTCTGAGAAGCATTTCTGATGATAATAATGCCAGTTTCCATGCCTCTGGCATCATCTACCCTCCACATTTGGGGGGTTATAAAAAGGAGGATTGAAAGAAGCCAATGAAATCTCAAACAAGAAAGCCAAGAGCAACTATGAAGTCATGAGGCCACGGGACTTTTTTGGGGGAAAAGCACAAGAATGCCACATGGGATCAGCCCCTGTTCCGTCAAGCCCATATTCCACTTTTGATTGGCATATGGAGTTTGCAATTTTCTGTCTATGCTGCTCCATCAAAATGTTAGAGCTTAATTCTGAGTAAGTCTGCAGTCCTTTGTTCCAGCACCATCAATCAGGAATGTACGAAAACCTTCTTGTGTTCATTACTATTTCTCATTGCAATTAACTCTCAGAGTGAAGAGATCTGCATGTGGTGAAGCTCTCGTAGCTTCTATCCTAAAATTACCCATCTTCACACCTAGATAGTTTCCGTAACTGAGCCCACCAACCTCCAGAGCATAAGGGTTAGGAGGGACTCCCTTCACTGCCTTCACTCCTAGATGTGAAAGTCAGTCACCCAGTATACAAATGAGTACATTTTATAAAAGCAGTGTTGACCTGAAAGGAAATATAACTAGAAAGCAAAATATGAAAACATCAAAGGCAATGTGAATTAAATAAAATGCCACAAATTTGAGTTCAGCATCATCTACCCTCCATATTTAAGAATCTAATAAAAAAGAATTACTATTGCTTTTGTTGGTATAACTGAACTATGGTTCCATTTTAAAAGTTCTTATCTGTTAGACACAAGTAATAGTCACAAGAGAAATGGATTATGTTTTTTGTTGTTGTTGTTATGCATGTAAAAGTTTATTTTAACACAAAGATTTATTTAACTTGTTAATGAAAGTATGTATTAATGCTAGCTCAAAGAAGGATCTGAGAGACTAGTATATACTGTCACTGAAAGGAAGAATGCTGAAATAAGATCGCTAAATTGCTGAAATATAAAACAGGTGAATGTCTTACAAGAGAATAAAACTATTGAAATTATCTTTTTCATGGGACAGCAATTATTTGTATTTCTACTGACAGAAATCACTGGCAACTTCTACAAGTTAACTTGCAACTGTGCAGAATCCTCACCTTAATAAATAGTAAATCAGGCAATGGCATGTTACTCTATTTTTTTATTTTTAAAAATTTTTATTAAGGAAAAATAATCCTTCTTTTTAAAATACTCTTCTTCTCTTTATTTTTCAGACCATTGTGTCCAGGGCTGACTTTCACTAGTATGAAACGCCACCCAGAAGCAGGTCACCTATCAATGGTTTAGCACCACGTTCCGCACGAATGTGTGCTGCGTGACCCACGAGGGGGCGGCCGCCTTTCAGGCCGTGCCCATGTCCTACGAAGAAGGGCACTCTGCACCCAGTCCCAACGCGTGGCAGGGCGCAGGTATGTTACTCTAGAGCAATGATTCTAGTGTGCTCCCCAGACCAACAGCACCAGCATCACTGGGATCCTGTTAGACATACAATTACTTAAGCCGCACTCAAGACCTACTGAATCAGAAACTCTGGGATAAGATGCAGCATTATGGGTTTAAGAGCCCTCCAGGGCATTCTGATGCTTAATGAAAGTTTGAGAACCACTGACCTAAAGAATTAGTAATAAATAAGTAAATAAATTAATTTTAAAAAGAATTGACCTTCAGGCAATAAGTATATTGCCAATATCCCAGTATGACTTTGCAAAGATATGTAGTCATCCTTTTGTCTATTTCTAAATTTTGAATAAATTTTTTAGCCTGTTTTTCAGTGTCACAGTTTGCAAGGGAGTCTTCAGAACATAGATTTTAATATCCCAGCCTCTGTAGCACAGGACAGGACATGAGATCAGTGTTCTTCATACTGCAGGTCATAGCACATTAGTGGATTGTAAAATTAATTTAAGGAGTTATGACTCATATTTCTCAATGAAATGGAATGAGATGGTACAGATTAGAAAACATAACAGTTTTCTAATCTAAGAAAACATCACAGTAACCTATATTCAGGGTTACTATTGTTTCATGGAAATTTGGTTGCAGTCATATAAATAGAGAGAATGTAATATGGATGGTAGTGGGATACTGTTTTAAATGCATTTATCACTACAGGTTCCAATCCAAAAAAAATTTAAATTATAGTAGCACAGTGGTTCTCAAACTTTAGCCTGCATGAGAATCCACACACATATATGTGTGTGTGGGTGCGTGTGTGTGTGGAGAGAGAGAGATCTCGCTATTTAGTTAGACCAAACTACACCAACAAAGAGCAAACTCAAAAAGGTGAGAAAATAGATGAAGGAAAAATGGCAGAGAGATGCTAGTTGTTGAAGTTGGGTGATGGATACATGGGGATTGATGTTGCTATTATTTCTTCTTTTCTATGTATGAAGATTTATATTATAAACATTAACAAATAGTTTTGCTTGCTGAATTAGCCAAGAGGTAAACACACATATATTTCAATGCTAGTGTAGTGGGTGTGACTGGTGGGGTCTCCAGTTTGAGCTGTACCCACAACAAGATTTCAGCCATGTCCGGAGAGGACAGAGTTCGGGTAGGGTTGGCAAGGCCTACAAGGGCCTGGGGAGTCTTCCAGAAAATGGGAAGGTCACCCTAAAGGGAAAGAAAGTTGAGCAAACAAGCCTGATTTAGTCACAAAGCCCTAGCTCCTGGACAAGTGGCTCTGACATGGCCATCACCATTTGGACTTGTCTACTAACTAACCCAGCTCTCTCTGGATTCATATCTTGGTCCAGCAGGGCAGGGCAGAGAGCAAGTGAACATGGAAAGAACTATTCCATTAACCTCTCTGGGGCACAAGTACCACAGCTAAGTGACCCATCAGAGAGCAGTGCAAGAGGCCAGACTGGCGGGCCCCCTGCCCGCTCCCACATGTCACCAACCAATACCAAGATCTCAATGCCCCTTGCACACTAGAAGGTGTGGCTCTACCCCAGCTCTCACCCACCACATTGGGCCACAGAGCAGCACTCAGCCAGTTACAGGGTTGTGTGCAAACGGGCAGGCCCACCTACTGTTTTCTGAACCTAAGTCCTCAGGGGGAGAGTATGTCCGATATCAACCTAAGACCGTCTCACAGAAGCAAGGCCAGAAAAGAAACACGGAGCAGAGGTCGGTCATGACCGCAGCAAGCATTTTCTGGATAAATATCATTTTCTGGATAAATATCACAGGTTTCCCACGTCTGCCCAGAAGAGCCTAGGGAACCCTAAGGGGCCTCAGCAGGAGCCATGGCAGGCCCCTAAGGGGACTGGCTCAGGTACAACGTCCCCTAGCTTTCCTGTGTGATGGATGGAATGGGAGTAGGGGGTAAGATAACCGTCTCCCTGGGGGCAGCATTAGCCTCTGCATCACCACAAACTGTCACCTACAAGTGACTCAGAGGAGAACCCGGCTGTTGGCCCACCAGGTCCTACAGTGAGGACCACGATGGGCTGGGGGTGCACCCGGAGCGTAAATGCATCCCAGGATGAGGGCTGGGTCAATTGTGAAACTAGCAAGGGTCACAAAGCTATCCCCTCCCCCCTGTATATGCACATCTGAGCCCTTTGTGATGGGGGAAGTAGTTAAAAAGTGAAAGAACTACTTCATGGAAACTCAAGTAGACCCTGGACTGCCAACGCACTGCTTTGGAACGGACGGGCGCTTCCACCCCCAGTCCCAACGAAGTATAACACACAGGGCAAGAGGCAGTTTCTTTTGTGGCATCAGACACCTTAAGGGTTCAAGTGCATCAAGGAGAACAGCTCCGGGCGGAGACTGTGGGGTTGCAGAAGCGCTAGTATCCAGTGGGAGCAGCAGCAGCATCTACTATGTTCGGACGGAAAGCTTTGGAGAAGAGCTAAGTACCAGGAACACTGTGTGGTGGTCTGAGGATGTATGAATACAGAGCACCACCTCCTGCCCTGGCACCTCCCTGAAATAACTAGGGAGACGCAGTGGGGGCCACTGCAGTAACAGATGGGAACATTATGTCAACGAGCGAACAGAGAAACTGGCAGACTGGTACACTGCTGACATAAAAACCAGCTCAATTCATTTGGAAAGCTACTTAGCAGTTTGTTACAAGAGTCGTAAATATACACTCTTGCTCCTAGAGCTATGTCCCAAGGAAAGAATCCAAAAGAAGGAAATAGTTTCTAGGCATCAAGAAGGAGCATTATAATTCAAACTGAAGACAACAAAAATATCCCATGGGAAAAGCCTAATTGTAACATGTGTCCACTTGAATGAAACATTATGACATTTTAAAAAGATACATTTCAAGACATTCTAGCCACATGGAAAAAAGCACAACTCCAAACCCTGAATTTAAAAAGCAGGCACCCAAATCACTTCTTCACCACGACTAATTGTATAAAAATATTAGTGCACATGGACAAATGCTAAGAGCTGTGAGCAAACGTCGCAGGGGACGCTTTTGTCAGCCTCTGCCCACGAGTAGTTTGCCACCAACGTTTCCCAACTTTCCAATCTGTTGACCCAGGATCTCAAAATGCAAAAAAGGAAATGCAACTACAAATGTCCAAGGAGAAACTGGAAAGTATTAATAACTAAACAAAGATTCCCAGGCAGAAGGAGACAAGAGGGTTTAGGATTCTGGGTTCTTCTTTAGATGGATTATGAGGCTCAGCTTGCCAGCAGCCTTGCCCACAGGGACTGTGCTGGGATCAGAGCTGGGAGAGGGCACACCCTCGGCGAGCAGAGCAGGGAACGGTCGCTGTGGGCCGGCGGTTAAGACCTCCCAGGAGCACTCCCCAGGCCCTGGGACAACGTGCAGGAGGCAGATGCATGGGAGCTCAGCAGGCAGGAGGCCGGGGGGAAGCTTGTAGCAGAGGCTCCACAAAGCAGCCAGGGGCTGCTCCCATCCATTCTCCATACACCACCCCACGTGGAGGGGATGGGATGGGACTCACCACTCAGGGCGGATGTGCTGTTCTCCAGGGCCTGGCACACGGCCAAGAAAATACCTGTGAAGAGGAAGAAAAGAAGACAGGTGAGAGTCTGGCCAGCAGCCAACTTCTCAGCCTTCAAGGATGGGTCCTTCTCAAGGGAAAGAGTTGATAGTTTTACAAAGTGGCCAACAGGCAGTCGAAGCAACATAATACAGAGTGGTGGTGGTTTAGTCACTAAATTGTGTCCAGCTCTTTGCAACCCCATGGATTGTAGACCGTCAGGCTCCTCTGTCCATGAGGATTCTCCAGGCAAGTGGGTTGCCATTCCCTTCTCCGGGGGATCTTCCTAACCCAGGGATAAAACCCTGGTCTACCACATTGCAGGCAGATTCTTCACCATCTTGAGCCACCAGGGAAGCTCAGTACAAAATGAGTAAGTGGGACCCTTTGTGCAAAAAGCAGGAAAAAAGTGCCTATTAGCATTACTAAAATCTCAAGCTTTTTCTTTCCTGGTCTCTCTCTCTCTCCACTTGTCATGATGTTTCTTGTTTTAAAACACCTTATAGATATGTTTTATTGTGATAAAATATACATAGAAGTTACTATCTTAACTCTCTTTAAGCGCATAGTTCAGTGGCTTTAAGTATGTACATGATGTTGAGCATGTCATGATACTTGTTACGTGCTCTTTCTGGTCTTGCTCTCTCTGGGGTGTGAGGAGACTTGCAGGGTGAGCCCAGCTCCCCAGAGGCACCCTGGGCCCCAGCAACAGTACCCAGGCGTGCACGGGATCCCAGACAGCTGGGTCCGCCAAAAGAGGGATGGATGTGCGGATGTAAGCGACCCAGCTGGGGGCAGGGAAGCCAGACAGAGGTTTCTTCTTCCCAGAAACCAGTTGCCCCAACCCACCATGGGCAGGTGACCTTGAGGGTGTCGCAACATCTACCCGGGGGTACGTGGATTAGGGGAGAGGAGAGGCTCGCCCATGTCCGTCTTCCACAGAGATGCAGCTGGGCTACCAGCCTCGATGGGGCAGCTGCCACCATGCCCTACCCAGGAGGGGCACACACCTCATTCCAGCCTTTCTGGTGTCCAGGTCCCAGGTGGCAGGGGTGAGAACCCACCCAGGGGAGGCAGGGAGGTGGCAGTAGGTGGGATCACAGGAGCCAAGGCCCCAGGGCCCTGCACACACCCCACTGTCCCATTGAACTTCATTTTCCTTTCACATT
The DNA here is from genome assembly GCF_003369695.1 of Bos indicus x Bos taurus. Lineage (NCBI taxonomy): Eukaryota > Metazoa > Chordata > Mammalia > Artiodactyla > Bovidae > Bos > Bos indicus x Bos taurus. The sequence continues at coordinate 13,826,682 of NC_040086.1, read as the reverse complement.
TATAATGTGAAAGGAAAACCATTAAGTATGTCCAGACTGCGACTGTGTGGGCATGAGCCCCCAAGCCCAGGGCCCACTTGAGCAGGAGGCTCTGGGACCACAGGGGTCGCATATTTCCAAAGCTACCCCCGGCCAGCAGATGACCTTCTGCGCCCGCACGTTACAGCCCCAGAGGAAGCAGAGCAGCATAATTTTGTCAAAGAAGGAACCTCTAGGAGTTACGCAATCAGCATGAACTAAGAATGATTCCCTAAAACTGAACTGCAAAAACATGCCGTGGTGGTCACGCAATGAGGCCGGCCTGCCTGCAGGCTAGCCCAGAGGCAGCACAGAAAGAGGCAAACCTCTGTGCTGTGACCCCACCCCAAGGCTCAGGAACAGTACACCCCTTGCCATGCAGGCTGTGAGAGCTCCTTTCCCCCATCTCTCAGGGTGTAGACACGCCAGCCCTTGACTCTCAAGGGAGAAACATGCTTGGAACAGATAAGGCAATCTGCTCAGGACTTCCTTTTAAGCCTTTGACTTGAGAAATATCTAAAAGCTTCAGGCTGCTCTCACTGCTGGCCTGGCATGAATTTCCCAAATACTCCTACAGAGTCCCGAACCTGACACTTGGTGCTGGAGTTGGGTGGGGGGAGACCAGGAGGCAGTGGCAGACGAGGACGAGGAGAGAAAGTGAAATCACATGTTGGCCTGTGTAATTCCTTCTTGCTGCCCAATAGACACTACCTTTGGAAGCAAGGTCTCAGGGCCCCCCTGGGCATTACCTAAAAGGCCGAGTGTGTAATCGACACACCAAGCACTAAACTGAGGGTTTCCTACCAAAGCAAGGAAAAGTCTCAGAGGTTTCTCCCAGTCAGCTGGGGACCTGTCACAAGCTGATTTTACTGGCATCACCACAAACCACTCGGGGCCAAAGGTGGCCAGTGACCTGTGGAACCAAAAGGAAAGACTCACAGATGCTCTGTAAACAAACCTCTTGAAAGGAAGCGCCACTGGCCTGTCACAAACAGTGTATGAACAAATGCATCTCCTTCCCCTTTCTGTCCCAGCCCCGTATCCATCCGTCCGTCCGTCAGTCAGTACAGTTCCTCGGCTGCACGCTGACCTCTGCTTAAGCAAAACCTGGACTAGACAGCAAACACTGTCCAACCTCAGCCAGGAGAGAGCGGAGGTGCTCCCCAGCATCCAGGGCGTGTGGAGAGGTGTTCCCTCAGCCTTGGGGCGAGTCCATTTGCCATCCCACCCCCCAGGTTCCTTACCTGGGAGCTCTCAGCTGCTGAACTTGCAAAGATGTTTCGGGAACTAATTAGGGGTTACAAAACCACCATGTTCCACAGAGGAAGGACACTGGGTTTTTAATCATAAGTTGAGCAGTACAAGAACAGTTCCTTTCTGTTACCCGCCACGGTCCCATGGAAAAACTCTTCGGTGCCCTGGGCTCTCTCTGCAATTTCTGTTTAGACACAACTGCAGCAGGGGCCCTGTGATGGGAGATGAGCCCTTTGCTTCTCCTTCACCATGTGGTGGGCTCCCTAGGAGGGTCCCAGATCCAAAAGACAGGGTCTGACCTCTGTCACGTCTCACGGGGGCACAGGTGCCACTTACTGGGCAGGTGGCAGTCCCAGGCCCACCACTTGGCTTTTACATGCTTTATCTTATTTAGTCCTCACCATACCCATGACACTTATTACTTATTGGAGAAGGTAATGGCAACCCACTCCAGTACTTTTGCCTGGAAAATCCCATGGACCAAGGAGCCTGGTAGGCTGCACTCCATGGGGTCGCTAGGAGTCGGACACAACTGAGCGACTTCTCTTTCACTTTTCACTTTCATGCATGGGAGAAGCAAATGGCAACCCACTCCAGTGTTCTTTCCTGGAGAATCCCAGGGACAGGGGAGCCTGGTGGGCTGCCATCTCCAGGGCCGCACAGAGTCGGACACAACTGAAGTGATTTAGCAGCAGCATACCCATGACACAGGGCTCCTCCCAGCCTCCCTGCCTTCTGGTCCAGTCTATGGAAACACCCCCATTTTACAGATGAGGAAACTGAGGCTTAGGTTGAGAAATCTGCCCAAGTTCCTGCAGCCCAATTCAGACTCAAGTCTATCCAACTCCTATGCCTGAGACAGTGTTTAATGACCACCCCACACACCAGTCCTTCTGTCATGGGCTGTCATGACACACTGGAAGGTACCAGCTATGACCACCAAAAGAGTCCAGACAACAGATTCAGGGGGCCTAGGCACCAGGTTGATCCATCTCTTCCAGAGGCTCCATCTGTTGCCTCTTGTGATATTTCCACTGCCTCCAATCCCCCCACTATGAGCAAGGTCTACCGAGAAGGAGCAAGGGTGTGAACGTCCAGACTCCCCACAGCATAACCTCCATAAGCCCAGCTGCCCAGACTTCCAGCCCCCTGGGCTTTGCTTGGAACAGCTGGACCATGTGAAGGCCAGAAACACATGGCCTTGGCAGGCTCTGAGACTCATCAGAGGCACAGGAATCCTCCCTGGAGCACCTGCTTGGGTTCAGACATAGGCATGGCCGCCGCCAGTGGCCCTGGGGAGACAACGCACAGTTCAGACGGAGACTCAGAGGCTACAGGTGCCTCTCACCTGAGGTTCAAAGCCGGGCCTTGCCTGCCCCGAGGCCATCCAGCCAGCCTCCCTCCAGGCAGGAATCCCTTCTGGGTTGCTCCTGCCATCCCATTTTGTCTAAATAGCTCCAACGAGGGAACTCTCAAGATTGTGAACTCAGTAAAGGGAGGTGGTGGCGAGGGGAAAATCTACACGTAATGGAAGAAAGACCTTGTGAAAGACGGGCCCCAGCCTCGAGGTAGAGGGAACCCAGGCGGCCCTCCAGGAAGGACAAGGTCTGCAGAGGTTTTGCTTCAGCTTTCGGGATGCAGATGGCTGCTTCCAACAGGAAGAATGGCCAGAGAGAGGACAGCCTACTTACCTGGGAGCTCCCAGGTCAGGGCCAAGGGGAAATGTTGCCGATGGATGCTGGACACCCGACCACAGAGCAGGATGCCTCGTCTGTGCAGCCCCACATGCATGCACGGGGTTGGGACCTGGCTGTACCTTGAGCACGGGACACCCTCCATCCTCTTCTACCTGTCGGCCTGGTGACCACTTCACCTCCTCTGCAGACACTCAGCTCTAAGGCCCTGACCTGGAAGAGGCATCGTCAGGCCCCCGGCCACCCCGGCAGAGGTGACCATGCCCTGCTCTCACCTCCACTACAGCTGGTATTTGCTTCCAGGCTCCCACCTACTCTACTGTGTAGATCAGCTGCTTGCCCTAGAAAATCAGGCTCCACAGCTCATCCACTTTCAAATCCCCTAAGCCAGGCTTCCTGAGCAAAGGAATGAGGGTGAGGTTTTGGCATCAGGGAGATGCGGGGAGGGTGGAGAGAGGTTGCAGCAGGTCCTTTTGGATGAAAGATATCTTAGCTTTAGTGGAGCTGGTGAGGAAAGGCCCGCGGGGAATGACCTAATGCAGGTGGAGGGGCAGGAACCAGTGGAGAGACAGGCAAAAGCGAGTGTGGCCATGTGGAGGGCAGCCAGGATCTCACTTCCTCTCCTGCCATGCTTGGGGCTGCGGGGCCATGAGGCTCAAAGCAGAAGCTCAGGAAGTGAGGATGGTACCTACAGCTCGAGGTCTTCAGGTGACACCCATGAACAGCCATGTACGGGACAAAAATATGTGGAAATGGGTCACAGGGAACCCAGGGTCTGCTGGTACTAAGGTAACTTTTGGTACCAGGTTCTAGGGTATTTTCTCTTATGAATTATATTCCAACACCTGAAATTTCTCTACAAATATGGCAGGATTTTTAACTGCAAAACCTGCAATATTGTGTGACTTAGTATTTTTCAACACAAGAGGTTTGATAGCCAGGTACAGATGCTAGCTTCAGGGTCAGAAGTGATTAGGATGAAAAAGGGAACACACAGTAGGCAGGGGCAAGGAGGGAAGCTGGCAGGACCAGTAAGACCAGGAGACCCGTGCCTGACCCTCCTGCGAGAACGGCCATAAATGTCACATCGAAAGCAGCCACGCGGCATCCTCAATCACCCCAGTGCAGAGTTTCTCCCCAAGGAAAAGGTGACAGTTCACAAGTGCCCCTGCTTACAGAGACACCGGTGACACTGGCTTCAGAGGATGGCAGGCAAAGCAGCAGAGGAATGTGTGGAGTAACTGGCCGGACGGGATCAGGAGAGCTCAGGGGAAGGCGAGGAGGGTTTAGAAATATGTGACACAGAATGAATCACTTTGGGCCGAACAGCTCACGGGACAGAGGGCTCTTTCTCTCTCCATCCCAGCATCTGGAACTCTGCCTTCAAAACACGGACTAAACTTTGCTACCCCAGGAAAGTCTTATCGAGAAATTACTTGAAATGGTTAGTGCTGGGTTTCAGGTGGTAACTCTGCAGGGAAGTGGGTAGCTCTTGTGACAAACCCATCCAAGTGAGGTTCTGACCCTGCACCCAAACAGCTCCACAGACATGTGAACCAGTATGTGAACCAGTACACACCTGTACGCAGCAGTGGGCGTGAAGACCACAGGCGTCTGACTAGTGGCCGAGAGCATTATTAACAGTAATAGCAGCAACATTTCAGCACTTACGACATGCCCTGCATCATCTCATTCAGTAAGCAAAGCCAGTCCTAGGAGCAGGTACTGTTCAAGCTCCCAGTTTGGAGATGAGAAAGTCCAGATATAGGAGATTAAGTCACTTGCCCAAGGTCACCCAGCTTGTAAGTGACAGACATGGCAGCTCATGTTACAGGGCCCAGCCAGCCACCCTCTGCTTCCCCCTATCCTGTGGAGCGCAGCCAAAGGACACAGACACTCTAGAAAAGTCTTCTCCTGGATCTAAGCCAGATGTGCTGTGATACGGAGATAAGTCCAGAGGCTAGGGTCGTCCGTGAGTGGTGTCACCTTTAGCAAGTCCCTTCACGGCTCTCAATCTCAGGTTCTTTATGTTTAAATGACAGAGTTGCGTCAGCCCTGTCCCTAACTTCTGGGATGATATGGGGCTGGCATCTTTCTAAACCATCTGTCTGGGGAAGAGGGATATGGACATACTTGGCCTCATTCCGATGCTCTGTGTGCAGGTGGATCGCTTGCCTTGAACCAGGATCAGGCAAAAGGCTGCGCGTGCTTGCCTCAGTGAGTGTGCGCAGTTTGTTATAATTTTGTCTTTCGATTTAGCATGTCCATCGAATATCAGAAGATGGGAGAGATCCGAAACTAGAACCTAAAAGGGCACTTTCCATTTCTACATTTTCAATGCAGTCTTGACGTGGGCTTGAAGATATATTCGAAGCTTACAGTCCAGGAGCTTGGGACCCTCAGCTGCCCTTCCTAATGACTCGTGGGTAGCCAGAAGCAGCAAAGTCTAACTTGATGAGTCTAAGGCAATACTTTATGACTATGACCTCCTAGAAAATAAGCCAGTGTTACTTGCATGCTCATGGTATTTTCCATGTCTGTTTGTATATCTGTGGGTGGGAAAACCCAAAGTGTTCAGGTTGAACCTTCAGGATCAGGGAGGTAGAAGAGACAGGCAGATGGGTGTCTGCACTGAAACCCTGTACCACTTTCTAATCCCAACTTAGGGTCTATTATGGCAGAGAAAAAAGGAGCCCTGCTGTCAGGACTGGGTTTGAACCCTAGCTCTGCCGCTCCTTAACTGTGAGACCTTAGCTGTGTTATCTAACCTCACTTTGCCTCTGTGTCCTCATCCATAAACAAGGACAACACTTCCTCGCATGACTTGAAAGGATTAAATAAAATGAAATAAAGTATGCAAAGTCAGAGGAAAATGGACTCTCCCATACTACATGGAAGGCAGATGAGTAAGGGCTGCTAAAGCCAGCCCACAATCCCACATTCCCATCGACACTTTCCCACTTCCAGGCCCCAAGCACTGTTTCCAACCCTGACCTTCTCCAAAGGCTTGGACCTCAGACCTCATGTCTCCTGCCCTTCTCCACTCCTCCTCTCTGGTTCTAGGTGGGGCTGAAGACCAGATACCATCATTGGCCCCTCCCTCTCCTTTGCCCCATCACCAAGCCACAAAACCTCCCACAAGTCTTGCCTCCACCTCACCCATCTTATCCATCCCTCTACATCCCTACTGCCATTGCCAAAACTCAGGCCTCATCATCTCTTCTGGGTCTTCACAATAGTTGCCTGACTGGTTTTTATGACCAAAGCATTTTCACCTCTGCTCCTCTGCCAGTGAGCTTCTAGAGCACTTGGACCACCAGACCCCTTCCCTCTAAACTCTGTTCACAGAGGCCCATCTGAAGTCCTGCCCAGAGACTTTAGGCGCATAACCTAGTCCTAAACCCCATTTCTATTTGGCTCCGCCCACCCATTCCTGGCAGGCACCAGCCACCTTCCCTGCACACGATCTGTCCTCACTCAGCTCAGTGTCTCAGACTCACGCCACTAAGGTCCTAACTTGAGTCCTTGCAGTTATGCAACCTTGGCCTGTTGCCAGCATCTCGGTCTCCTTCACTATGAAAAAGAGAGAAAGATATCCATCTCCCACACGGGATTATTGTAAAGAATGACTGCAGGGACTCAGGATAAACAGGCAGTACATGGGGTGGCTCTTGATGAGGGTGAAAGAGGAGAGTGAAAAAGCTGGCTTAAAACTCAACATTCAAAAAGCTAAGATCATGACATCCAGTCCCATCACTTCATGGCAGATAGATGGGGAAACAGTGGCAACAGTGGCTGACTTTATTTTCTTAGGCTCCAGAATCACAGTAGACTGTCACTGCAGCCATGAAATTAAAAGACGCTTGATCCTTGGAAGAAAAGCTATGACAAACCTAGACAGTGTAATAAAAAGCAGAGACATCACTTTGCTGACAAAGGTCCATCTAGTCAAAGCTATGATTTTTCCAGTAATTGTGTATGGATGTGAGAGCTGGACCATAAAGAAGGCTGAGCACTGAAGAATTGATGCTTTCGAACTGTGGTGCTGGAGGAGACTCTTGAGAGTCCCTTGGACTGCAAGGAGATCAAACCAGTCAATCCTAAAGGAAATCAACCCTGAATATTCATTAGAAGGACTGAAGCTGAAGCTCCCATACTTTGGCCACCTGATGCAAAGAACTGACTCATTAGAAAAGACCTTGCTGCTGGGAAAGATTGAAGGCAGGAGGAGACGGGGATGACACAGGATGAGATGGTTGGATGCCATCACCGACTCGATGGACATGAGTCTGAGCAAGCTCCAGGAGATGGTGATGGACAGGGAAGCCTGAGGTGCTGCAGTCCATGGGGTCACAAAGAGTCGGACACCACTGAGTGACTGAACTGAACTGAGATGGGTGGGATGGGCTAGGAGGTGGGAAGGACGCTCAAGATGGAGGGGACGTATGTATACCTATGGCTGATTCATGTTGATGTATAGCAGAAACCAACACAATATTATATTTATCCTTCAATTAAAGATAAATAAATTAAAAAGAAAAAGAAATGACTAAACGAGAAAGCCGTAGAGACCACGGTAGGACCAGGTGGGTGCTGCATTGTTGAGAAACCTTTGTTTCTTAAGGCCCGGTAGGTGTGATGCAATGCCTCACACTGCTACACACACATCTTCCTCTCTGCTCCCCACAACCCTCACCCAGGTCAAAGCCTTACAGCACAGGGCTACCTGCTAATATGGTGGTCTGAGAGGACCCCCACCCCCACACCCCGCAAAGCAGACAGCACACAGGAGCAAAATATCTCTGTAAAACAGTTAACCAGGATGCACCAAGCATCTCCTCTGGGTGAAACAGGCCCTGTGCCCACTCCCATCCATGCCCCGCTCTTTCTTATTAGGAGGAAGCAGAGTGGAAGGTTCATCAATGATCCTGGACCAGGGCTGGGGACTGAGGCAAACTTCCTCTTGCACAGGCCCTGTTCCAGTCCTAGCAGGCCAAGGGCCTCGACGGGGACTGCAGAGCAGCTGGGCGAGTATGACTGAGCTCTCCTGGAGTTTCCTGGCTGCTGAATCACCAACTCACTCTCCCAGCGCTGAGCTCTGAGGCTGCAGGAAGCTGTGACAAGCTGAGGTGCTCACACCCTGTTCCAGCCGACTGACCCTCATGTGAGGCATCAAGGTGTCAGTGCAGAGGGCCATGCTTGACTTTCCCAGAGTCCCTGAGGAAAGAAGGGATGGGAGAGTGGACCAGACACAGGGCTGGGATCCAGTGGGAGGCGCAGTGACACTCCCTGCAGGGCCAGGGTCCCACAGCTGCCAGCAAATTCAGGAATCAAACACCAAGCCCCGCCCCCTCCACGGAGGCCCACTGGCCCTGTCCCAGCTTCCCCTGGCCTTGTGGTGGCGCCCAAATGGCCATCCTCGGGGCCCAGGGTCAGCAGAGGCTCTGCCCGTGCAGACCTCAGCCCAGCAGAGGTAGCCTGTTGGCAGCCCCAACAAAGGCGGACCCATCCCTCAGCTCTGTCAAGGCCATGAGTGCACACCACTCATCACCAGTGGCTTAGAAGTAGGCTACGAGAGGGGAGGAGGTGAAAACATAAGCAATCCTTGAACTCTGCCCTATTTCCTCCACGTGATGATGACAAACTCATCCTTCCCACCACTCGGCTCGAACACCCTCAGAACCACCCTGCAGGAGGCACGGCGAGGCTGGGGTTTGAGCCAAGATAAACACCAGTGGGACTTGGCCACATTTCAGATCAGTGTAGCGTTGGCCTTGGGGGCTGGGGGAGGGCTGGACAGAGGGGACAGCCCTGCACCAATGCTCATTGCCACCATCAGGCCTCTGTCACCTTCTGGGTTCTCGGGGCTGACTCCAGAAAACCCCTTAGGAGAACTCACCTGACTGCATAAAGACCGCTGATTGAGAAGCAGAGCTCAAATGAGGACACAAATCCCCAGAAGATGCATTTTCAAGAATTAAAGGGGAAACACCCTGAAGTTCTTGGAGCCCTGCATCATAAAGCAGGCTGGGGAGAAGTCTAAGTCCTCCTCCCCTGAAAGTGAGGGGGAGGAGGAGGAAGAGAAGAGAGGAGATGAAGAAGGGCACGGAGGAGAAGAGCAGGTGCCAGCTGTGAGAAGGGCCCAGATGAGAAGTGGGTAAGAGGCACTCAGGGAATCCTCTTTCACTAGGAGAGCCTGACCAGCCCACCCCTAGCCCAGGGCTTCTGCCCACTGGCAGTGCATCCTGGGGGCAGTTGGTAACTGGTGGGGTAGGTTTTGACTGTCAACAATGACATGGGGGCTCTCCTGGTATTTAGTGGTTAAGAGCAGAGATGGTAAATTGCTGTGATGCACAGGAGCTTGTCCTCCTTAAGAGGCTAACAGTGCACCCTGTCGAGAAATTATGGACCCAGGCACGGAAAGTCTCTCAACTATAGGTCATTCAGCCTCCAACTGCATGTGCGCAGAAGCACCCAAAACTCAAGGGAGACAGAATAAGCCGGCGGTACATGAATGGACAGGGTGGCTCAGGAAAGCCTTGCCAGCGGCCTGGGGGAGCTCTCAGCGGGCTGCAGGATCAGCCTGCCTTTAGGTAACTGGGCTGCTTCCTTCCCTGACATTCAGTAATTCCCTCCATTCTGTGTTCATCTGTATGCTTCTCTATAATAACCCAGAGCATCTGGGTTGCACAATAGGAAGCCAGGCTATAAAGCAACAAGACCAACGAGCTGCCAACAAGCGTGCACCCAGTGATTTATAGTCTCAGGGCTCCAGACTGACTCCTGGGGGCCTGGAGAGGGAAGGAGGGGAGGTGTGGCGAGGAGGGCAACTGCCTCTCAGTCCACTGCCTGACTTCAGAGCCCCTGAAGTATTTCCCTCTGGCCAATGGATGTTCTTTCGGCCACACAATACAAAGCTGCTCGGTGAATGCCCCCAGTGCACTTAGTCTTATAGGAAGAGTTTCTTTTGCTGATTGGAGACACATCAGTGAGGAACAAGGCACGCCTGACCCCACAGTTTCGGGGTGAAGAGCACCATGTACCTCTCAGTGGTGTCAACTTAAATCATTTTAAAGAAAGAAAAAAAAACCACCCTGGGGAAGCATGGTAGCATTCCCCTACCAAGCCTGCTCCTGCCTGTCCCCATCTACCTTGTTAACTTTGGGGTGGGAGGATGGTAGAGATAGGAAGCAAAAGAAAAGAGGGAGGGAAGAGGAAGTTTTCTGCTCAGATGGTTTAGCTCTAGCAAGAAGAGGAAAATGACAGGAAGAAGAAGGTGGACAGCATCCCTGGAATATTCAGTGTGTTTCCAAAGCACTGCCCAGAAAAATCACTCGTCCAAGTCAAAGTAGGGCAGGAACCAGAACCAGCTGATAGAATGGTATAGCCACTCTGGAGGACAGCTTGGTGGTTTCTTGCAAAACCAGACATAGTCTTACCATTTGGTTTGACAGTCAAGCTCGTTGGTATTTACCCAAATGATTGAAAATTTATGTGTACACACACACACACACAGAAAGCTGCACACACAAATATTTATAGCAGCTTTATTCACAATTACTCAATCATGCTGCTGCTGCTGCTAAGTCACTTCAGTCGTGTCGGACTTTGTGCGACCCCATAGACGGCAGCCCACCAGGCTCCCCCTGGGGTTCTCCAGGCAAGAACACTGGAATGGGTTGCCATTTCCTTCTCCAATGCATGAAAGTGAAAAGTGAAAGTGACGTCGCTCAGTGGTGTCCAACTCTTCGTGACCCCATGGACTGCAGCCTACCAGGCTCCTCCGTCCATAGGATTTTCCAGGCAAGAGTACTGGAGTGGGGAAGTAACCAAAATATCCTTCAGCAGGCAAATGGATAAACTATGGTATATTCAGACAATGGAATATTATGCAACAATGAAAAATGAACTCTCAAACTGGAAAAAGACATGAAGTAACCTTAAATGCATGTTCCTAAGTGAAATGAGCCAATCCGAAAGGACTATGTACTGTGACTGTGTGATTCCAACTACATGACATTCCGGAAAAGACCTAACTATGGAGACAGTGGAAAAAGATCACTCGCTGTCAGGGGTTTGGGATGAGAGAGAGAGAAGAAGGGAGGAACAGGGGGAGCACAGAGCATCTGAGCGAAGTGAAACTGTCGTGTGTGATACAATGGTGGATACACAGCATCACACATTTGTCAACATTCATAGAATGCATAACACAAAGAATACACCCTATTGTAAATGAGGGACTTTAGTCTGTACTCTAGTTAAAAAAACATTAACTTTCATTAAAAATAATGTTCCAATATCAGCTCATTGATTACAACCAATGTGCCACACTCAAGCAAGATGTTAGTAACAGGGGAAGTAGATGAGAACTCTGTACTTTATGCTCAACTTTTCTGCAAGCCTGAAACTGCTCTAAAAAACACAGTCTAGGGACTTCTCTGGTGGTCCAATGGCTAAGACCCCATGCTCCCAAGGCAGGGGGCCCGGGTTCCATCCCTGGTTAGGAAACTATATCCCACGCACCACAGTGAAGGTCAGAGACCCTGTATGCTGCAACATAACTAAGACCTGGCACAGCCAATACGTCTCTTAGACAACTGTGTATTGATAGTGGCTGCCAGGGAGCAGCTTTGCTCAGCAGCTGATCTGACTAGGCTGAGCCACCTGGACCCCGCGTCTCACTCTCGTACTGGGGGGCATGTCAGGATGGGAGGAAGAGGGAGAAACCCTCTGGAAATAGGCCATGGATAAGGCAGATAGGAACCTGGAGGGGAGGAAAGGGAGGAACAATGGGTGAAGAGTCTTCAGAGAAGTCTTTCAATAGAGAGGCTGACAGGCACTGCCAGGAATCCGAGCAGCTTTTGAAACAACCAAGGAAATCCAGTGTCCCGGCTTCCAGCAGCCGGCCTTGCTTCTGTGGTTTCTGACGTAAACCAGATGCGTTCTAGATGTTCCCTCAGATGACGACAAGTGACAAATACAGCTTTCAATCTGTTGCCAGCCAGCAGTCAGCTCTGAGATGGAGGGGGCAGAATTCAAGAGTTGTTGAAGGATGGTTTAATTCTGCTTCTGGACCCTCCAGCTACATCCAAGATGGGGGTTCCCATGCGGATACCAAGCGCAGCCTTCGTCATAACGAAACTCAGCTACCACCACAGAGAGCTGGTCCATCTTCCCCTTCCTCATACTTCCTTTCTCACACTTCAGGCAGGAAAGGAATAAGAGAAATGGAGGCATTTCCACAGCCTGAAAGCATCCTTCTGTGATGACGACCTGCAAGGTAACGGAGCTCCCCACCCATCCCCTCCGCTGCCACAGCCTGACATCTTCCTGCAGGCTTGTTGGCCTATTTTGGCACCAAGCGGGGGTGGGCGAGAGATGATTTTTTTGGTTCACTGTATTTCCAGTGCCTAGAACAGTGCCTGACATATAGACGGCTCTGAACCTCCGGAATGAACTCAGGTCTTTTTTAAGCCAAACCTGGGAGACAGTGCAACAGAGATCTCTGGCAATCGTGAATCAAAGGAGGTGAGACTTGAACTCCTATTTAAGCAGAAGCACTTTCGAAGGACTTTGTGGAATTTAGGTTCTTTCATTCCAGAATAAGAAGACACCATCAGAACTTTGCTGTGATGACAGTTCTTCAAGAAATGATGCAGACACTGGGGCATTTTCTTCATCACAGGTGTGTGCATAGAAGGATAAAGTCATCACAGATGTCCTTTCTGAACAGGTGACGTCTAACAAACACCTAAATTAAGTGAGGGAAGCAGTCCTGCAAGTATGTGGAAGAAGAGCAGTCAAAGTGAAGGAAGGCAAGTGCACAGCTCCTGAGGCAGGACTGAACTTTGTATGTTCAAGAAACGGCAAGAAGGCTGGTGCGGCTAAAAGAAGACAGGGGTGGGAAACAAGGCTGGAGGGTGCTGTCTCTCAGGGGAGCGCAGGAACCTGAATTTTACTCCAAGCTGGGCAGCCTCTGCAAGGTTTTGAGAAGAGGAGCCACAGCGTCTGATTAGAGACATCACACGGGGTGCTGAGAACGGAAGAACTTATAGAGGCAAGGCCGGAAGCTAGCGGAGTGGGGACAAGGCTACCGCAGAGTCCTGATGGGAGAGGGCGTGAGGAGTGGCCAGGTGGAGAGCAGAAGCAGCCAGCAGGACTTGGGAACGCAGGAAGGCTGAGTGTGGGACCTCCTCTCCCCGCCTCATCTCTGCCTCCACTATTTCCCTTCCTTCTTTACCTTCAAGGCCAGCTCAAACACCAGTGTCTTCACAAACCTTTCCTGACCACCTCAGAGGGAGTATCCCACCTCCAACCCCACCCCACCCCCTGCCCCAAAATTAAAATACCAAGTCAATGAGTCAACAAGGACAGAGGTCTGAAGAAACCCATTAGCAAGCTCAGTGCTCACAAGCACCAAAGCCACACAAGTCAGTCTCATTTTGGTCGTGATGTTCTCGCATTTCTCTAAAGAGTGTTCATTAATGGTTCCTGTCTGGGGTCTGCCCACTACCCCCAAGATCCTCCAGGATGCTACAGGCTGGCATGAAGGTTCTGGCCCTGCTCATCCCCAGACAGGGCCTAGGAATCCCAGTCCATGGCTTTCCTGTGAGATTCACATTCAACATCCAGGATAAGTTAGCACACAGACAACAACAGTGTGCCCTAGGTAGGCTTTCTAGAGGCTCACACAGCATCTAATCCTGCTCACCACACTCCCCTCTGATGCCACCATGGGCTGGCCTATAGCATCCCAGACTCAGGAGTGAAGGACACACAAGGAGCAAAGTGAACAGACCAGGGCATGTCCAGCTGCAAAGTTACAGACCCAGAGACTATTGTCTGCTCTGGGCTTCTCTGCCTACACATCCTGCCTCTGCCGCAACCTCTATGCCCATTGTGAACACAGCCCTTCTCTCTACTTTCCTTCTTATCTGTGGGGGACAACTGAACAGGGATGGCTGTCCCCACTGATGTGGGTCTAAGGATACTGATGGCTATTGGGCGGGAGTGTCACAACGTGCTACACACACACACACACACACACACAAAAATATATATATATATCTTCTAGGGAAAGGAGTCCTTTGTTCCAGGAAAGCGAGATGTCAGTGTTCCCTTCTTACTAGCAGGCAGCCAGAACATTCCTGCTAATAACCCAACAAGCCAAGATGGGCAGATGTGAACATCAACACAGAGTTTTGCTATCCAGCGATACCTATGGTTTTCTGCTGCTTATTCTGAAAGAAGGCAAATAACCCCATGTTCTGGAGGATGTACCAGCCCACATGCCCATAGGCTCTCTACCTCGCTGGATGCTAATTCTGCCTAACAGGACTCAGTAGTACTTTTGCATGGTTATGATATGAGGTTTATGGAACACCTTTTAAAACTTGGAGTACTGTATTTTTTAAAAGGCAGGAAAGGGACTCCACTAGCGGTCTAATGGTTAAGAATCCGCCTGCCAATGCAGGAGTCATGGGTTCGATCCCTGGTCCAGGAAGATCCCACCTGTTGTGGGGCCACTTAGCCCATGTGCCGCAACTACTGAGCCTGAGTTCTAGAGCCCACAAGTTGCAACTGCTTAGTCCCAACACCTAGAGCCCATGCTCTGAAATGAGAGAAGCCACTGCAATGAGAAGCCCACGCACCACAAAGAAGCGTAGCCTCTGCTCACTACAACTAGAGAAAGAAAGCCCGCTCACAGCAACAAAGACCACAATGCAGCCAAAAATAAATAATTACTTAAAAGGCAGGAAATATAAGCAACAGAAGTGACAACATCTTCAAGTAATTCCTTAGAGATGCATGTCTTTTTATCGTTCTTAAGAAAAAATGACCCACCATCTCAAGCAGGAATGGAAATACCTGCATATGTCAGACCACCTCCAGCCTGTACCCAGAGCAGACATTACTAATTGATCACAGCATTATTTCCAACTGGACTCAGATGCAACCTCCAAATCCTTAGAAACAAACACTTTCAAATGATCGTGGTTAGCCCAGAAGATGGAACTACTTCCCACTTCAGCTCAAAAAAAACCTGCTGCTTTGTCAATGATGTTTTGAAAGTGACAGGTGGAGAGGGGAAGGGAGGAAGAGAAAAGAGAAATGAAGAGAGAGTCTGGGCATAGATTATTCGTCATCAATAAAAACGTAAGGATCAGCCATTAAATGTTAGGATTATGTGAGGCACTGCAGAAGCTGAGGATAGGGGCAAGAGGAAATCTGAAAAAAAAGCTCAAGAAGTAGGAAATGAAACCTCTAGATGAAACACATGCACACATTCTCATACCCCTGCACACAATTATTGTCAATGGAGTAAGCTGCCATTTGTTGGTATAAGGGGCAGCACCTGAGAACATCAATAGCTATTCATACCAATGTATCCACCTTCTCAAAGGAAAACGTTTTAATATAAATCAAAGCCCTTTGTTGTTGTTCAGTCACTCAGTTGTGTCCGACTCTTTGCAACCCCATGGACTGCAGCATGCCAGGCTTCCTCGTCCTTCACTATCTCCTGGAGTTTGCTCAAACTCATGTTCAATGAGTTGATGATGTCATCCAACCAGCTCATCCTGTTGCTCACTTCTCTTCATGCTTTCAGTCTTTCCCAGCAACAGGGTCTTTTCCAAAGAGTCGGCTCTTTGCATCAGGTGACCAAAGTACTGGAACGTCAGCTTCCACATCAGTCCTCCAATAAATATTCAGGCTTGATTTTCTTTAGGATTGACTGGTTTGATCTCCTTGCTGTCCAAAGGATACTCAAGAGTCTTCTCCATCACAACAGTAAGAAAGTAACATTCTTCAGCGCTCAGCCTTCTTTATGGTCCAACTCTCACATTCATTACATGACTGCTGGAAAAACCACTGCTTTGACTATACAGACCTTTGCAGATTTTCAGAAAATTTCTGCCTGTGAAGCCTCTGAAAACAGCTCAGGTGATAAACATCCCAGGTGAAAACAATGACTGAACCATTCATAAAAGAGGTTAAGGTGGAGACAACCAAGAAAAGCACAGAGCTAGGTAGTTAGAACAATGCAGATCTAACACTTTCTAATTCACTTCCTAGGAACCAAAACATGCTTATTCATAAAAGTTGACTACTTTATCTTGAAGGCCAAACAGTGAGACCATTTGCCCATTTTTGCTCTGCTTGTAGTAGAGTCAGATGATGTCACAGCCCCCAGGGGAGACTGAGGTTGAACCAAGACTAACCTCTGGGGTTACAACATGTTCAGGAATGAGACCTGGTTGGCGGGGGGTGGTCTCTCCTTAAGCCTGACCCTCTCCCCTATTCAGCAGGGCAGCCAATACTTGCCTCGTTTAAGGAAGTATGTGTTTTGCAAGGAAAGCTGCATATCATAGCCTCTTTTCTGGGATTAAAAACATGCCTCCCCACACAATCCAGTGGTTCACTTCTCAAGCCTGGGAGCTCAGATAAACTCCATCCACAGGGCGGGCTTGCGGGAGCTCCCAGCAGTGGGGGCTGCTTCTCCATCCTTGGCCCATGAATAGCCACCCACTGGAGCAGAACCCTCTCCCTGCTTCAGGCCACAAAGTGTTGCTCCCTGATTAGTCAGCGAAGCACATGTGTAAATGGTAAAGCAGATTTATTTTCTTCCTGCTAGAAAACAGTTAGGCTTATTTCACCAAAGTCTTTGCCTTGTTATCACACACCAGCCCTGCGCAGTTTTGGTTCCTTGGATTCTGAACTGCAAGCTGAAAAGATGAAGGCATTTTGTGCCTGAAGGATTGCTCTGTTCCAAAAATGTTAAATCTTTTTTCTTTCCTATTGAATGTCACAACTAAAGAGCAGCAACCGGAGGAAGAAATGTTAGATGACAGGTCACTAAGAGATTAGATGACACAAACAAAGATCAAGAAAGTCTGTAGCTGAGTGTGGAGACCTATGGAAAATTTAAGCAGGGCTTCTGCTCTGAGAACAGCAGGAGTTTTATAAGGAGTGACTATCCATGCATGTAACTCTCAGGAGAGAGTTTAGTTCCCTGACTCAGTTCAAAAATCAGCTTTTTCTCCCCCGTGACCAGCTTAGATGGGCTTTTACACAATTCCCAAGTAGTCAATGTTGTTTTGAGGGGTGCCACCACAGCAGAAGCAACCTACTTTGAACACTTTGGATTTACAAACCAATTAAGAAGAAATGGTTCTAGAAAAAGAGTATCAAATAAGGTCCTTCAAACAAGATACAGATATATATACATATTTTTCCCCAGAAGTTCACTCACTGCAAAAGTGGTGTGTCTTACTGGCTGCTTTGTGTCTTAGTAATACACTGATTGCCAATGAGTCTGACCGCATTACTTTTACCTAATGGGGAAAAAAAATCCCCTTTAATCAACCTTTGTAGACAGTCCACACCTGAGCATCTGATACTCAACCACCTATTCAGAGGTATAAAGGCCATCGAAAATGCTGCCAGCTGAATACAGTGAAGTGAAGTGGCTCAGTCGCGCCCGACTCTTTGCAACCCCATGGACAGTAGCCTGCACCAAGTCCCTCCATCCATGGGAATTTCTAGGCAAGAGTACTAGAGTGGGTTGCCATTTCCTTCTCCAGGGAATCTTCCTGACCCAGGGATCGAACCCAGGTCTCCCTCATTGTAGACAGACACTTTACTGTCTGAGCCGCCAGGGAAGTCCAGCTGAAATGAAAGAAGTTCCTATACACAACTGAAACAGTAAATGCTCTTTGTGTTCTGATCTGAGATTCCATCAGGTCCATGGAGATGCCTGTGTTGTCTGTGGGCACATGTCATCACCGCAGTTGGGAGGAAGAGTCTGAAAGTGAAGCCAGCTATTAGCAAACCTGCTAACACATATTCTATCTTTGGTTGGACTGAGAAGAACTAAAAATATAAAGTAAAAGTGTTAAAGACTCTTCCACCTTCTGCTCTTTCTTTGGGAGAAATGTCGACTGGGGAGGCGTGAAAGGAGGGTGAGGAGGGTGAAGCCAGCCCCCCAGCAGAGGCCTTCAGGCTGCAGTGCCCAGGCACTGCGACTTTCAGGCACACCACCCATTGGAGACAGGCTGCCTGCAGAAACAAGAGAGATCGCCCTTTAAAACAAACACCTTTTAAAAAATGTATGGCAGAAATGCAATCAGGCCTCTATTAGCGAATTTATTATTAGAGGCTCCGTGGTCGCAACACAATGTGTCACACACACCTCCTGTCTTCTGAACAACTGAACTTCTGATTAAAGAAGGGGAGAACAACTACCACACTTGTTTCTTTCTATTTCATGCTTTTGGAAGTAGAATGTTTCTTTTTGGCCTTCATGGCAATGACTGTCAACACGGTAAATATTTAGAGGAGCAGCTGTCTGAAAGCCTGATTACATCTAATGTCTGCTACAAAATGGCGCCCTCACAGGAGTGAAGCCAGGCCCCTCAGGAGCCACAGCCTTCCATGGATGACATGGAGAAGCAGAACAGGGAGATGGCCAGGATAACAGGCAAGGGTCCTGGGTTCAAATCCTTGTTCTGCCCTTTGCTGGCTATAGGAGCCTCAGCAATTCACTTAACATTTTTGTGTATCAGTTTTCTCATCTATAAAATGGAGATAATCACAATATCTCATAGGATTAGTAGATGGGTTAAAGGAATTTGTATAATAATAGGCACTTAAAAAAATTACCCATCACTGTTCTAAGTGATGGCCATTAGCTTCTTGAAGACTGCCATGCCCTGTCATACAAAGAACTTTCCTTTGGTGGGGGGCGGGGGTAGGGGTGTGGGGGGTGGGCAGGGATTGCACTGCACAGCGTGTGGGATTTTAGTTCCCTGACCAGCGATTGAATCCAGGCCCTGGGCAATGAGAGTGCAGAGACCTAACCACTGGTCAGCCAGTGAATTCCTTCAAGAGCCCAAGATGTTCACTGTGTATCTCATGTCATATTATGAAAACCTGTGTTTGCTTCTGCTGCAATCTACAAAGAATTCAGGGGCTGGGGGCGAGGCCAGTCATGGCTTTCTTCTGAATTAATATCACCAAACTCAGCACAAGGTTTGATACACAGTTAAATGTTTGCTGAAGTGAACAATCCAAGTATAATATAACCTAACCAAACACACAGCATCCCTCACTTTGAGCTATCAGATCTTTTTTTGTTACTCATCCTTTGGCTTTGTAAGTGAATAAAGTAGCTTCCTTGGGTGAATTAAGAATAAACGTTATGTCAGGCCCAGTTCACAAAAATCACAACTCTTTGATCACTTGGATGTATTACATGAGATGACAGATGAGATACTCCAACTGCTCCTGTTATCACTGTTAAAAGGAAAGTGTTCTGCCTTTTATCTGAAATCCAAAAAAAAATCCAACTGAGTCAGAAGAGCTTTTATTTTCCCCTTTATTCCACAGTAAGGGAAAGGGGCATTTCACAAGAGCATAAGCTCATATTACATAGTGAGATGATGCTACTTTGCTAAGTGTAAATTTCTAACTCTCACAGGATGTCTCAAAGGGACATAAGCAATTCACTGAAACCTTCTACATCCTACATTCAAAATAAGAACTGATTTGAAAGGATGCCCTCAATCAAAGAAGGCCCCACTATCTGGATCCTAACAGAGCCTTAGTTCAGGAATTTGGAGCGATGTCTTTTATGTTTTTTTCTCCCCACAAGGCAAGTTAAAATTGAGACCAGCTTATCTAAGCCAGGAATAAAACTTTCCTCATTTCACAGGTAGTAATGGAAGAAAACTTTCCTCATCTCACAGGTAGTAATGCAAGTTTTGTACCATAGGCACCACGTGGGAAGAAAGAGTTTACTAGTGAAGATCTTTAGCTGCTGGGAGATCCTGAATCATTAAAAAAGCATTAATGAATGATGAAGTTATGTAACAATATAGAACCTATATGCACCTACCAATAAAATGCCAAAATACATGAGGCAAAAATGAACAGAACTGAATCCACTATTATAGCTGGAGGTTTCAACACCCTTCTTTCAGAAATGGACAAATCCAGCAGGCAGAAAATAAGTAAGGACATAATTGCACTCAACACCACCATCAACCAGCTGGATATAATGACACCAATGAGCTATTTCATTCAACAACAGCAGAATACACACATTCTTCTCAAGTTCACATGAACATTCACCAAGACAGACGACATTCTGGGCTGTAAAACATACTTGGACACATTGAAGGGCTTCCTAGATGGCTCAGTGATAAAGAATCCACCTGCTAATGCAGGAGAGGGAGGGTTCAGTCCCTGGGTCAGGAAGATCCCTTGGAGGAGGTAATGGTAACCCACTCCAGTATTCTTGGCTGGAGAATCTAATGGACAGACAAGCCTGGAGGGCTACAGTCCATGGGGTCATAAAGAGTCAGACATGACTGAGCGCACATTGAAAAGAACAGAAATCATACCATGTCTGCTCCCAGACAATAAAGAAGGTAAACTAGGTAACAGAAATATAGCCAGAAAATCCCCACACACTGCAGATTAAACAACATTTCTAAATAAAACATGGGTCAAGAAGAAATCTTGAGAGAAGTCAAAAGTATCTTGAAGTAAAAAAACTGAAACACAACCAACTCATCAGAATTTGTGGGATGAGGTAAAAGCAGAGTCTACAGGGAAATTTTTAGCATCGAATGACTATGTTGGGAAAGAAAAAAGATCTAAAATCAATAATTAAGTTTTTACCTTAGGAAAACTTAGAAAAAGAAAGGGAAATTATATCCAACAGAAGCAGTAGAATGGTGAAGTCATTCATTTTAGTTACTATTCTGCCCTACTCTAAGTATCTGAAAATTAGTCATCCACTTGAGACAGTACTTCTCAAATTTCTCCATTAAAACCCCCAAAATGGCAAAGAGAAGGAACTCATATCTGTTCCTCTAGAGTATGGGGGCACAGCTTGAAACAATCAAAATTTTTTTAAAAATCACAATTTATTTGAAGACTTATACCTGGATAACTAATTTTGATATTTCAATCTTGCATTCTATTCACTAATATATTTGATTTGTTTTAATATAGAAAACAATGTTATGCCTGTCTAGTGAAGCTCTTTTCTGATTCTTTAATTATTTCTTTTACTATATCCTAGGAGATGTGCCAGGTTTGTCTGTGGCTCTAGGTATGCCGTGGCAGGCCCCCTGGTACTCTTGTTTGAGAAGTGGACCTGAAAATATATGGTTTTTATTAACCTGAATGTCACATGGAGGACCACAGGCCTGCCTCGTGACCCCAAATTCCTGCAAAGCACAAAGTTCCAGAAAGAACAGGAGGGCAGAGGCAAGTTCACCACACCTTTCAGGATAGTGAGACCCAAGGTCCACCCAATGCCTGCCTACTTCTCACGATTTTTCTGCCCCAGCTTCCTAGGGCAATGACACATTCCCAGCCCCAGTGAATGGTTCATTACAGGACAAGTCTCAGATTAATGGAACTGAACAGAAACTCTAAAAACAGATTCAAGTACTCCTAAGAAAGTCTCAAGTGGCAAAAATTCGAAATCTGTGAGTAGAGAATAAATTATTCAACAAATGGTGTTTGAGGAACCAGATCATTTTGACAAAAAGGCAAGTTAGATTCCTATCTCACATCTGAAACCAAAATGCACTCCCAAAGAAGTGAAATTTAAATCCCCAAAGCAACAACATGAAAGTACACAGGAAATGAGAGATCAGAGAGTTATAGAAAATCTCTTCCTACTCCAAGACAAAAGTAGAAGTCACAGAGAAATAATGAAATGATTTTAAGTCCTTAGAAATCAAAAACATAACAGAACCATATATACATGTAAATTTAATAGCAAAATGACACAACAAGGAAAATATTTCATATATCTTTTTTAAAAAGCTGCTTATGAATCAATGAGAAAATAACTCACCTACCCAAAACCTGAACTAAGGACAGAAATGGGTAAGTCTCAAGAAAATAAATTCAAATACTCAACATGAAAAAGCATGCAATTGTAGCAAACTTTGGTTTTAGCCAAAGAAGTACAAATTAAAATGAGATATCATAAGGCAGTTCTATTTCCAGTTTTTTAAGGAATCTCCACACTGTTCTCCATAGTGGCTGTACTAGTTTGCATTCCCACCAACAGTGTAAGAGGGTTCCCTTTTCTCCACACCCTCTCCAGCATTTATTATTTGTAGACTTTTGGATCGCAGCCATTCTGACTGGTGTGAAATGGTACCTCATAGTGGTTTTGATGTGCATTTCTCTGATAATGAGTGATGTTGAGCATCTTTTCATGTGTTTGTTAGCCATCTGTATGTCTTCTTTGGAGAAATGTCTATTTAGTTCTTTGGCCCATTTTTTGATTGGGTCGTTTATTTTTCTGGACTTGAGCTGTAGGAGTTGCTTGTATATTTTTGAGATTAGTTGTTTGTCCATTGCTTCATTTGCTATTATTTTCTCCCATTCTGAAGGCTGTCTTTTCACCTTGCTAATAGTTTCCTTTGATGTGCAGAAGCTTTTAAGGTTAATTAGGTCCCATTTGTTTATTTTTGATTTTATTTCCAATATTCTGGGAGGTGGGTCATAGAGGATCCTGCTGTGATGTATGTCAGAGAGTGTTTTGCCTATGTTCTCCTCTAGGAGTTTTATAGTTTCTGGTCTTACGTTTAGATCTTTAATCCATTTTGAGTTTATTTTTGTGTATGGTGTTAGAAAGTGGTCTAGTTTCAATCTTTTACAAGTGGTTGACCAGATTTCCCAGCACCACTTGTTAAAGAGATTGTTTTTAATCCATTGTATATTCTTGCCTCCTTTGTCAAAGATACGGTGTCCATATGTGCATGGATTTATCTCTGGGCTTTCTATTTTATTCCATTGATCAATATTTCTGTCTTTGTGCCAGTACCATACTTTTTTGATAACTGTGGCTTTGTAGTAGAGCCTGAAGTCAGGTAGGTTGATTCCTCCAGTTCCATTCTTCTTTCTCAAGATCGCTTTGGCTATTCAAGGTTTTTTGTATTTCCATACAAATTGTGAAATTATTTGTTCTAGCTCTGTGAAGAATACTGTTGGTAGCTTGATAGGGATTGTGTTGAATCTATAAATTGCTTTGGGTAGTATACTCATTTTCACTATATTGATTCTTCCAATCCATGAACATGGTATATTTCTCCATCTATTAGTGTCCTCTTTGATTTCTTTCACCAGTGTTTTATAGTTTTCTATATATAGGTCTGCCTTATGATCCAGCAATCCCACTGCTGGGCATACACACTGAGGAAACCAGAAGGGAAAGAGACACGTGTACCCCAATGTTCATCGCAGCACTGTTTATAATAGCCAGGACATGGAAGCAACCTAGATGTCCATCAGCAGATGAATGGATAAGAAAGCTACATATACACAATGGAGTATTAATCAGCCATTAAAAAGAATACATTTGAATCAGTTCTAATGAGGTGGATGAAACTGGAGCCTATTATACAGAGTGAAGTAAGCCAGAAGGAAAAACATAAATACAGTATACTAACGCATATATATGGAATTTAGAAAGATGGTAACAATAACCCGGTGTATGAGACAGCAAAAGAGACACTGATGTATAGAACAGTCTTATGGACTCTGTGGGAGAGGGAGAGGGTGGGAAGATTTGGGAGAATTACATTGAAACATGTAAAATATCATGTAAGAAACGAATTGCCAGTCCAGGTTCGATGCACGATGCTGGATGCTTGGGGCTGGTGCACTGGGACGGCCCAGAGGGATGGTATGGGGAGGGAGGAGGGAGGAGGGTTTAGGATGGGGAACACATGTATACCTGTGGCGGATTCATTTTGATATTTGGCAAAACTAATACAATTATGTAAAGTTTAAAAATAAAATAAAATTTAAAAAAAATAATAAAAAAATAAAAATAAAATAAAATATAAAAAAACTTACATTAAGAATAAAAAAAATAAATTAAAAAAAATGAGATATCATTTAATCAACATGATTCACAAAGTCTTGAAAATCATAATGTTCATCAAAGGCAAGTTTGCTGATAAATAGGCACTCATACCCAGGATAGAAGTATGAATTTGTCAGCCTTTTCTCAAAGGCAGATTGTCAAAACATATTAAGAGGTGGAAAAGTGTGTACCTTTTGACCTAGTAATCCATTTCTGGGGATTTGATCATAGTAAATAATTCAAAGATGCTGGTAATAATTTAGCTATAAACATTTTAATTTCAGGTTTGAGTATTTAAAAGGTTGAAACAGCATACATCTCTATCAAAACAGGTGAACAAATAACAATGCCAGAGCTGTTTAATGGAATGTGTTACTCATTAAAAATAGATGAATAGACATATTTGTATCCTTGCCACAAAAACATTTTCCCTATATACTGTTAAGTGAAAAGCAGATTTTAAAATACCCAATGCCATTTTTGAAGGAAAAAGAGTGAATATACAAATAAATCTGTAACCACACACAGAAAGCGATATGGTAAGAGCCCTGACAGTTAAGCCTCGAAAAAGAATGTGTCTGGTGAATTGAATGTGAGGGTATTTTCCAGACTCTTGTTTGTAGATTCTGATTTTCTATTTCACTGTGGAAAAAGAATGAGTAGGATTTAGCAAGGTTGACAGAGAAGGAGGGTGTCCTGAGTGGCCCACATGGGGAGGTAGCAACCAGAGGCTGTACGTGTTCCGGTAACAGTAAGTGGTCTGCTTGGGTCAGCACAAAAGGTGTGTTTGTTTGGGGGGTTTTCTTTGTGGGGGGCAGAGGGACACAGGAGTGGTTGATGAGGTTTAGGGAGTGTCCAGATCCAGAAGGATTCCCCACCTACATGATCTGTGAGTTTACCTCATCTCCCTAAAAGAAATGCTCAGGTCCAGGGCTTGCTTTCATTCTAGTTCAGGGACCTGTGAGTCATCACCCAAAACCTTAATTATAACACCCAAGGTCTGCTATGTGCAAAAACCCACCTGTCATTGTTCAAATGTGCTGGCAGGGAGTGTGTACAGCATGCAAACCAGCCTGTTGAGGTGCTCCTTCAACGCAGCAGTGGTAACCCAGAAACCCGCCCAAGGTGACAGGTTCCTGAGCCCAGAGCTTCACGCTGGGCTCAGTGACAAAGTGACCAGGTGACGTTCCTCCACAGCTCCCATGCCAATTCCTCAGAGCCACGGCCTCGGTGAAAGTTACAGGTCTTATGTGGTTTCTTTCAACCAAGAAAAGTATCTGAAGTTTGTCTTTTCCCTGTTGCCAAGGCCTGGCAGAGGGAAGCAGAGTGTGTAATTGCAAACCTCTCATTTATCAGCTTCAGCCGCTTTTGTGTCACCGCATTATGTATGCCGTTTGGCCAGTTAATCTCCCAGACCTCTTGGAAATATAATAATTACACAGAGAGGGCCTCAGCCCTAGAGAGGGATGACGAAAAAGCTGTCAAGGTACACCTAGTCTCCAAGTACCCAGGAGAATTGTTTACTAACCTCGTTCAAACTCAGATTAAAGACCTAAAATCCAAGATGAAGACATGGTCTCTTTGTAAGAACACAACATTTTTCAACTAGAAGTACTGATCTTAAAGGCAAATCAATCAATCAATCAATCAATCAACAAAAAGCAAATGAGCAAGCAATAGAAATCTCCTATCTTGTTCCAAACACTACAATAGCATCTAATGAACACAACAGTGTTTTTGGAGGTTTTGAAACTTTTTAAAACTTTTAAAAACATAGTCAAAGCTATGGTTTTTCCAGTAGACAGGTATGGATGTGACAGTTGGACCACAAAGAAGGATGAACACCAAAGAATTTATGCTTTTGAACTGTGGTGTTGGAGAAGACTCTTGACAGTCCCTTGGCCTGCAAGGAGATCAAACCACTCAATCCTAAAGGAAATCAATCCTGAATATTCATTGGAAGGACTGATGTTGAAGCTGAAGCTCCAATACTTTGGCCACCTGGTGCAAAGAGTTGACTCATTAGAAAAGACCCTGATGCTGGGAAAGACTGAAGGCAGGAGGAGAAGGGAACGACAGAGGATGAGATGGTTGGATGGCATCACCGACTCAATGCACACGAGTTTGAGCAAGCTCCAGGAGATGGTGAAGGACAAGGAAGCCTGGCGTGCTGCAGTCCGTGGGGTCGCAAAGAGTCGGACATAACTGAGCAACTGAACAACAACAACAAAAATTTTTTAAGCTTAAGAAACCATCAGGAAGCTAGTTAGCAGCCTCTGCTAGAAATTACAGTGCCATACATCATCCAAATCAGAAATGACATCATTATAACAACACTGGACGTGCCTTTATGCAAATAAACTATCAGATATGAAACTTTGACTTGAACTTGGTTAATGACTAAAATGAAGTTTTTATAATTATTAAGAAAAACAAATTAACAATGTATGTTGGGGGCCAAAGTGCTTATTTTTGTTTCATATTTGGTAAAGCCATATTAACTGAGGTTGCAGGTATAAAAAAAAATTTTAATTAAAAGGAGATCATTTATTAATCTATGCTAAAGCTTTAGAAATCTGAATTGAATAGATTGTGAGGAAAATAAATAATTACGAAAAATGATTCAAGAAGTAGAAAACTTGAACTGACCACTAAAAACAGACCAGACTCAGAAGTTTCATAAGCAATTTCTTTCAAACCTTCAGACCAACATTTGATTTCCATGATAATTCATCTACTCCAAGAATAAAACAGATGGAACAATTTAATATTTATTTTACAAAGCTGACATAACACTGATATCAAAACCTAAAAAAAGAAAAAAAGGGTTCAAATAGATCAAATCTAGCAGTAGATACAGAGAATAATACACATGGCCAAGAAGGGTTCATTCCAAGAATTTAAAAGAATGGCTTTAATTTAATTGAGTAAAATATCCTCAAAACATTTCAGGAAAAAAAAAAAAAACCCAACACATTATCTCCCCTGCCTTAAAAAACAAATCAACATACTAAATCTTTTAGTAACTTATGAAGAGAAGCATATTTTATTAAAATGAAAGTTTATATGTATGTATACACATAGAAAAATATACATAATATACATGTGTATATTATATATAAATAACTGAAAAATCAGTCTATTATTTGATTGCTAAAAGCAATCATTACAAACATTACAGTACGTCAGGAAAAATACAAGGATAGCCAACTGCTTAAAAAAAAAGTGTTGTTCTTAGAAGTTTTAGCCAGCATGATAAGAAAAAGTAATGAGATGAAAGGGCTTCTCAGGTGGCTCAGTGGTAAAGAAACCGCCTGTCAATGCAGGAGCCATGGATTCGATCTCTGAGTTGAGAAGATCCCTGGAGGAGGAAATGGCAACGCATTCTAGTATCCCTGCCAGGATAATCCCATGGACAGAGGAGCCTGGCAGGCTACAGTACATGGGGTTTCAAAGAGTCGGATGGACTGAGCACTCACATGTGCAGTGAGATGAAAATATAAAAGGAAAGAGGCAAAGTTATCGCTATTGAAGATAACGTGATGCAAGGAACCTCAGAGAATCAGCTGAAGGAATATTAAAATTAACAAAGCCTATTACAAATTACATTTGATCCTTGAATAACACACCTTTGAACTGTGTGGGTCCATTTACATGTGTGAATTCTTGACAGTAAATACCGAAGAACTCGGAGAAGGCAATGGCACCCCACTCCAGTACTCTTGCCTGGAAATTCCCATGGATGGAGGAGCCTGGTGGGCTACAGTCCATGGGGTCGCTAAGAGTAACTACACGGTCAGCGTTGATTGAGTCTGCCAGTGGGGAACCCTGGATATACAGAAACCTGTGATGTGAGGGCCAATCATGAATTAAAGGTGGATTTTTGGAGTGTTGGCCCCCTAACCTTTGTGTTGTTCAGGGATCAACTGTAAATATAATTTACAGATATCTAAAAAGCTTTTAGATATCATCAATAACCAAAGCAGGGGAAAAAGTCTCACCCACTAGATCCATGAAAACAGGAATCATTCTTGGCCGATTTCCTAGTACCTAGAAGCAGTTACAGTGCAGAATAGGTACTCAATGAAAATTTGTAGACTACATGAATGAGCAAGTTCAGAATAACGACAAAAATATAAAATAAAGGAATCAAACTGAAATTCCACAAATTCAAGTACTTAGAAGGATTTAGCATATGATAAAAAATGGAATTTCAAACCACAGTAGGAAGGAATAGATTATTCCACAAATGACAACTGAGAATATTAATTGGTTAACTGTTTTAAAAAAGTAAAACATGAGTTGACCTCACACTACACATTAGAACAAATTATAGGTAGAATAGTTCAACATAATGAGACCACAAAAGAATTAGAAGATAGGGAAGGTTTTCCTGATTACATAAGCAAAGGTAAAAAGCTTAAGGGGAAAGATTTATAGTTTCTGCTACATAAAAACAAAAACAATAGGCATGTCAAAAATACCACAAACAAAACAGTAAAAGACAATAAATGGGGACTACTTGCCAAGTATTAATAACCTTTTTTATATACAGTGTGTTATAAAGCTCTAAGAAAAGGATGAGCCATCAATAGGAAAAATTTTGAAAAGATGAAGATGCAAATAACAAGATGACGTACAACCTACTCTAACAAATATTAAAGATGAAACTGGGCTGAGATTTTTTCCCCCAGTCAAGTTGGCAAATGTTAGAACTAATGTCTGCTTATAGAAGGGCCCAAAAAGTGAGCATTCACACACTGCTAGTGGGAAAGAAGGGTAATTTCTAGAAACTTGCCCTTAAACAATCAAAAATGAGCCAAACATTTATGTACAAGAATTTCTGTTGTATCATTTATGTTCCTTGATTTTAGCCTTACAAATTTAATATATAATTGTTATAAAAAATTAATCAATTCAAACTGTAGCCCTATACTATATATCTAGTTCTAGAACCTGCCTTTTTGAATTTAAAATTTTGAAGAGACCTTTATTTTTTGAAAATAGTTACATAGGCAGAAAGTGAAAAAGAACTAAAGAGCCTCTTGATGAAAGTGAAAGAGGAGAGTAAAAAAGTTGGCTTAAAGATCAACATTCAGAAAACTAAGATCATGGCATCTGGTTCTATCACTTCATGGCAGATAGATGGGGAAACAGTGGAAACAGTGGCTGACTTTACTTTTGGGGGCTCCAAAATCACTGTGGATGGTGATTGCAGCCATGAAATTAAAAGACGCTTACTCCTTGGAAGGAAAGTTATGATCAACCTAGACAGCATATTAAAAAGCAGCAATATTACTTTGTCAACAAAGGTCCATCTAGTCAAGGCTATGGTTTTTCCAGTGGTCATGTATGGATGTGAGAGTTGGACTATAAAAGCTGAGTGCAGAAGAATTGGTGCTTTTGAACTGTGGTGTTGGAGAAGACTCTTGAGAGTCCCTTGGACTGCAAGGAGATCCAATCTGTCCATCCTAAAGATCAGTCCTGGGTGTTCATTGGAAGGACTGATGTTGAAGCTCCAACTCCAATACTTTGGCCACCTGATGCAAAAAGTGGACTCATTTGAAAAGACCCTGATGCTGGGAAAGATTGAGGGTGGGAGGAGAAAGGAATGACAGAGGATGAAATGGCTGGATGGCATCACTGACTCGATGGACGTGAGTTTGAGTGAACTCCAGGAGTTGGTGATGGACAGGGAGGCCTGGTGTGCTGCGGTTCATGGGGTCGCAAAGAGTCAGAGACGACTGAGAGACTGAACTGAACTGAACATAGGAAATCATTGTATTCATATATAAAAATACCTATGTAAGGAATCTCCTTAAAAAAAATAACCGGTACTGCCAACTTGTCACTGTTATAAACAAGTCAACAACCAACCACCATCATTTACATTTTTCTCTGCATCTTCAGGTAAGTATTTATATAAGTATAATATAAATATATATATCAAAAAGTGAAATCAATGACCCAAATTATACCCACTTAAAATTGATAGCAATTGCCACGTTGACTTCCAAGAAAAGTTGTATCAATTTATATTCCCAATAACAGTGTGTGGATTATTCATAACAGTGAGAAATAAAAATCTATATGGTCAAAGGATTTCAAAATTATAGTAAACACAATCAAGGGATTATTTTTCCCAGCTACTATGGATGATGTTATGGAAGAATATTTAATGACATAAAAGCTTTATTATGAAAGATTTTTAAGTTAAAAGGCAAATAAATTAAACAGTGTGAGTCCCTCAGAATTCATACAAGCTTTTACAGAATATTTATTGATCTATACATTCATCTGAAGGCTTCTCAGGTGGCCCAGTGGTAAAAATCTCCCGGCCAATGCAAGGAGACACAGGAGATGCCAGTTCGGTCCCTGGGTAGGGAAGATCTCCTGGAGGAGGAAATGGCAACCCACTCCAGTATTCTTGCCTGGAAAATCCCATGGACAGAGGAGCCTGGTGGGCTGCAGTCCATGGGGTAGCAGAGTCAGACACGACTAAGCATGCGTGCACACACGCACACTTTCATCCATCAGACTGTGCAACAGAATGTTAATCATAGTTATCTTTGGGTGGTGGAATTACAGGCCATTAAAATACGTTTTCTTTTATGCTATCCTAGATTTTCTATGTTCTAGAGAAAAAAATTTGCCTTTGCAGTCTAAAACAAATCATCATCTGCTGCTGCTGCTAAGTCGCTTCGGTCGTGTCCGACTCTGTGCGACCCCAGAGACGGCAGCCCACCAGGCTCCCCTGTCCCTGGGATTCTCCAGGCAAGAACACTGGAGTGGGTTGCCATTTCCTCCTCCAATGCATGAAAGTGAAAAGTGAAAGGGAAGTCACTCAGTCGTGTCTGACTCAGCGACCCCATGAACTGCAGCCCACCAGGCTCCTCCACCCATGGGATTTTCCAGGCAAGAGTACTGGAGTGGGGTACCATTGCCTTCTCCGCATCATCTACTAAAAAACAATAAAACACTATCTGAAAACAAGTTGCATACAAGCATTTATATGCAACCCAACCTTGATGATCATAATAAAGAGCTTTTCAAGATGAATGTTACCTGCCCAGCCAAGTGTTTGCCAACTGAGTCTACACTTGGATTATTCAGCACAGGGCATCCTGAGGAATCATCAAGTGCTCACTGGTCTCCCTGGAAGGTCAGCCTGTGCTCTGGGTGCCAAGGGCAAAGATGAAGACCAAGGGGTTCTGCCTTCTAGAAGCCCTCAAACCAGCAGGGAAGAGGGGGCAAGCACCAACCCACATGAGTTCAAGACAGGACATGGAGGTGTATCAGGGTTCCCGGCCAGAAAAGTCAACATGGTCAAAAATTAAAACCAAAAGAGGAGAGGCAATAGCAGGTTTGAGTTCCACAAAGTTATACAAGCTTGTTACACAAAGGAGTTATGTGTCAAATCCCTCCTTGAGGAAGCCCTAACCAGCTACAAGTACTTCAGAAATGTAAGTGGGGAAAACGGAAAGATTTTCAAGGTAAGAGGACAGCAAACTATTAAAGGCAAAAGCACTGGGCATATAATACAGCAGGCTAGTGTGTGTTAGTTGCTCAGTCGTGTCTGACTCTTTGCGACCCCAGGGACTGTAGCCTGCCAGGCTCCTCCATCCATGAGATTTCCCAGGCAAGAATACTGGAATGGATTGCCATTTCCATCTCCTGGGGATCTTCCTGACCCAGGGACTGAACCCAGGTCTCCCATCTTGCAGGCAGACTCTTTACTGTCTGAGCCATCAGAGAATCCAGTAAAGAAAAAGTTTGTTTCCTCTGACTTAAGAGAAAGAAAGTACTAGCAAATCTATACAATTCGATTTTAATGAACTTCCAACTTTTTCTAAGCCCAGATAACAACTATTTAAGTCATATTTATCCCAACTAATTCATAATGCTTCAAAAGACTTTACCCACATTTTTAGAATTGGTCTGAAGGGAAACATACATTTATGCTTGAAATGAAGAGTTCCTAAGAAATGGTTCTAGTAGTCTAGATTTCTGGCTCCTTTCCTGATTCTACAAAAGGATTTTTATATTTAACATTTCACAGATGAAAACAAAAAGCAAAACAAAAGTCACCATAAAAGTGCCCCAATCCTCTATCTAGACGCAATCTGAAACATACTAGCTTTAGCATAGAATTAAGTTTATACTTTAAATGAGATGATGAAAAACATTTGAAATGGCAGGAAAACAATGGTCAATTTTTGGTGATCAACCAAAAAAAAAGCATGGCATGATTAGCGTTGGTCTGCTGGAGTTTAATACTGAGTTGATCATTACATTTTCCATAGGTAAAGTACAAGAACATGTAGGACAGTTAAGAGTTCTCAGCATGACTTCTAACTCTGCTCTGGTCAACAGGACAGGCAGAAGTGCCTTCAATAACGCTCATAGACACACAGCAGCATTTATAACACCAAACGTACTTCAGACAAAACATAACTGGTGAAGTGAGAAGTTTCCCTAACCGCACTGATTGCACAGCTATGGCTCTCAAAGGGTCCTTTTCCTCTCTTCCCCACCAGCAGCAGTCACAAGCCACACGGGGGGAACTCTCATTAGACAGGCACACTTGCCCGCCTCCTACCCAGCCAACAGGGTACCAAGTCCTCCAAGTGGTTGTGATTTGAGGGCACTGCTGTGGAAGAGACTACAGAGGTTTTGAGGGAGAAGCAGGCACAAGACGCCCAGTTCGTTAGGCCAGTTCCATTCTGGCTGGCCCAATCTCCACTTCCCATTGCCTGTCCCTTTTAGCCGGCAGCCCAAAGAGCAGGACCCTGTTCAAAGTATACTTTCAAAAGGTCTTTAGAGATAGGTCTAATGGAAAAACCATCTATTTTTCATATGTTACCACGGAACATGAAGCATCATTTACTCCTATAAGAAAGGTCCTCTTTGCAGGGGACACTGAGTATTTGCAGAAAGATTTTCACTTTATCCTAGGAAACCAAATTTTGGAAAAGTAAATACAGGAAACTCAGCCTCTAAGTCTTCCATATACACCTTTACAGCCCTTGTTCAAAGTGAACTTTCCCTAATTATGACTGTCCAATAAGGAAAACATGTGTCCTGGGCAAAGCTCCACTGTTCACTCTGAAAGACATCATTTCTATGTAATGGAGAAGAGAACCAGCTTACTTCATGCCCCCTGCTGGTCCCTCTGCCCCAAATCCACTGGGAAGCTGACTCGCTTCCTCTCTCCCCATCCTTCATGGCATTTTGTGTCCAGGAACATGCTTCTTTAGTCTACATCTAGTCTTACTTCTGGGAGCTGCCATAAAAGTAATGATGTTTATTTCTGGATTATAAGATATATTACAAAATCAATGTCATTTTGTGTGTAGCCCTTTATTTTTAAAGTTTATAAGTAGCTTCCATATTTACCATCTCATTTGATTCTCATAACAACCCACTGTGTAGAGGTGTGTAGAGTTTCCACTTTACAGATAAGGAAACTAGAACTTAGTGCTAACTTCAATAAACAACCGACCACTGAACAGTAAGGAGGAAATACAAATGTTTTGCATCAAAAACTAAAGAATTCACTAGATTCAAGAGAACTCCCAAACTTTCTTGAATTTGTCATCTGCCAAAAGAGATTTGCCAAAATCTCTAAGGTTTTTAGTTTAGGTAGTATTTTCTGTCTTAGGAAGGGTGAGGAACTGGGAGATAAGTAAGACAAACTCTCAGTTATGGAATGGACATATCTGGAATGCTATGAAGTTCAAAGTGACAACAATAATGATTGATTAAACGCTTACTATGTGCCAGGCACCATTCGAGGTTCATTAATTATATTCAATGATCCTATTAATATCACTATTCTTTAGATGAGGAAAACAAGGTACAAGCTAAGTAACTTGCCCAAAATTACACATCTTGCTCCCTTAAGGATGACCTGGGATTGGAGGAGCCAAGACCCTAAGTAGTTTGCCCAGCTAATGAGGGGAGCCTGACATGAGAGGGTAGCCACCACAGGAACCCAGATCAAGTTCCCAATGTTGCACTGAATTAAGTCTCCACACTCTCACCACCAAAACACCAATCAAGTAATCAGAAGAATCAACAGGGAATCCTAATAGTTCCTTCTTAGACTGTCCCCACTGACATGGGGGAAGAAGGGGAAAGACCTCATTTTTCTAGATCTTGATTACTGACAGAACACTGGCTGATTCGCCTAGAACTGCCTTCAACTAATTTAAGAAAAATTAGAGAGGAAAGCAACTCTGGAGGAAATGTGCAGAATAAAGATGCATGTGGCATTTATGGGTATTCAGCAATCTATTGGAAAGTGAGGTGGGAGGCAGAAATTGTGGTCAATGCACAGAACTAATAGCCTATATATATATATATATATATATATATATATATATATATATGAAGGAATCCTTACTGGTGTAAATTACTCTTGCCTTCTTTCTCCTCTACTTTTTTCATTTGCTCATTGCTTGGAACTGTATAGGCCAGTTGATTAATCTTTGTTAAGTTTATACACTCTTTTGTTAAGGAAAGAAACAAAGATTAAGTTGAACTCGGGCAAAGAGAAAAATTCCATGATGAATGAATGCAGTCTTCATGGGCAAGTCCTATGCTGAAGGGCAGGAGCAGCTTTACAAAGCTTCCTCGAATTTGCTTACTTTCATTGTTTCTTGTTTCATTGTTCACTGAATAACCTGAGACTGCCCTGAGATCCGGTGAATCCAAAAGAAAACCCTGTTTAAAGCAAGTTCCAGGGTATTCATCCATCTCTACTGGAGAAAAAGTCCCAAATTCAGGAGATGGGACTACGGTGACCACAGTAAGTTGACTTTTAATATCAACATTCCTTCTACACTCATAATTCTGACCCAGCTACCTACTAACTGAGGGCCTATATGCTTCACTTCCCCCTTCCATAAACTGGGGATGGTAATACCGTCTTCATCATCAGGTTGGTGTGAAAATTAAATGAGCTGATACATATACAGTACTCTGAACAGTGCCTGGCACAGAGTAGGTGCTCAAATAGTGTTAGGTTATTATTATTACTTTCAGCATTTGCAAACAACATCATAACAGGGACCCGAATACAGGAGACTTCTACTGTATTGGTAATGTAACTGCTTTAAAAAAAAATCTAAAATTAGAACTATTAACACAAAAATATAAAAAGGCTTGGGAAAAGGAAAAAAAAAAACAAAAGCCACTAGGAGTCATGCCACCTGTTGGTGAGTTTCAGGTGAGGGTACACCTCAGAGCTGCTATGGAATCCGGTTCCACGGCTGCCCCGTATTTCCCTTAGATGATGCCTCCACTTCTTAATCAGCGTTTCATGGGCAGGATTACGGGCGGGTCTGTGAACCCCCTGAAACTGTACACGGAACTGGGTGGGGCTGAGGCTCTGGGCATTTAGGGGGGGAGGGGAAGGGTTCCATAGCTTTTCTTGAGCTCTAATAAATCATCCTATAGCAAGCAACTTGCTTTACAGAGGAGACAGTGACTGAACAATTCACTTCACGGAAGCTAGGCAATGACCAGGACACCTGGGCTGTTAATCTGTTCTCTCAACACCAGAGAGACCCGGCGCCGCAAGGGGCAAGAGCTGGCCGGGCAGTGACCTTCACCTTTGAAAAACTCACCGGCTCCCCAGACCCGGCCCAGGTTTGCCGGGCTTAACTTCCCCTCCCTTCCCCCATCCCTCGTTCTCTTCCAAGAACAAACTCAAAGGAAACTGGCAGCACTTCGTCTAGGGTTTCACTCCTGCCCTCGGCTGACACTTAAACCACTTCTCCCGGAGAAGTTAATCAAAAGAACAATTAATCCGCACAAAAATCCAAAACCCACCCGAAAGCTTCAGAACTCGCAAAGTTAGAAGATCGAGGCGCCGCTGCTGATGATGAATATCTACGGGTCGCTTGGGCTCAGGGGTAGGCAGAGAGTACGAAAAGGAAGCAGCCAAGGTCTGGCCGGAGGGTCGAACCCCGGCCACCCTCTCCGAATCTACGCGCTCCGTACGCTGGTGAAGACTGGCTTGGAAGCAGCCAGGTAAGCAGGTAGGTGTTGGCAAGTCTACGAGCCGCGGCGGATTAAAGTTCAAGCGCGTTCACACACCGCTCCCCCTTCCCTGGCGGGCGTTCTCACGCACGGCCCGCCGGCCACTTCCCGGGGAACGGCTGAGCGCTCGACCGTCCCCCTCTTTGGAACAGGCTCCCCAAATCCCCAGTAGACACAAGTGATTCCCCTTGCCTCCTCGCTTGCAAGCGTCGAAAAGCATTCGCCTCCCTCTCCTCTCCTACGCGAACGCAGAACACCCCCGAGACAGAGAAATGGAGGGGACGAGGGGAAAGCAGGGTGTCCCGGAGGGCAGGTGGCGCCGGGCGCGCCACAGGCAGCGTACGTACCCAGCGCGAAGAGGGCGAGCTGTCCAGCCGAGGTGACCATTTTACGGGCGGCGGGCGGCAGGCGCTCCAGCCTCCTGCCCTACCTGCGGTGCCCGAGTGGCGAAGCGGCGCCGCGGTGCGGGGGAAAAAGGCGCCGGCGAGGCAGGGCCAGCCCCCGGCGCGGGCGGGCGGAGGGAGGACCGCGCGCCTCTGCTGGCACTAGCCGCGCCGCGCCGCCGGCCGGGCGGAAATGGGAAGGCGGTTACCGTCACCTCCGCCACTCGGCGACCGGGCGCGGCAGACCACCCTCCCGCCCCGGTGGGGGTGCCCCCCTGAGGGCACGGGGTGGGGTGGGGCTGGGGCGGGGACGCGGCGCGCACCGTGCGGGGCGCGGGCGGCGGGGCGGGGCGGCGCGGGAATCTCGGAGCCCGCCGAGCCAGCCGGGCATCCAGGCCGAAGGAAAGGCAGGAAGAGCCCGATTTCAGACACCACCCTCAGACTAGCCGCTCAGATCCGAGCCCGAGCGGCCGGGCGCAGCGGCCGTTTCCAGGATCTCCACGCTGGAGAGGAGCCGCCCCGGCGTCTGTCATTTGCGCCGACGGCCGCTGCCGAGGGCTCTCCCTGGCAAGAACTGGGACGCGGCCCGGAAGGGGACCTGCGAGCTTCGCCTGCCCTTGCCAAGACGTGCCTCAGGGAAAGTGCGCCCCACAATCGAACAAATTCAACCAGATTCCCCACCTGCGCCCCCATCCGAGAGAACACTGGATTCTCCAGATGCCTCCCGCCTGGAGCGCGGCCACCCCAAGTTCTCAGGCCGACACGTTGTGAAGATCAGTAGACCTTCTTACACCTGGTCTGGTGCTGATGATGAAGATGGGTCACCTGGTATTCCATCACCACCAGTACCCCAGACCACCCCACCCCATCCTGCCACAGTCAGCTGAGGCCAAGAGCAAGGTGGCATGCAGCCCCGTGTCTGAGAGAGGGGTGAATGGGCGGGAGCTACCTGGATGGTTTTTTCAAGGATTTGTGGCCTTTAGCTGGCCCCAGGTGCTGGAATTTGGAGAAGTTAGAGAGGCAGAGGGAAGACTTTCTGGGTAGAGAAAGGAAGACTCATAGGTTCCCTGGGAACCATGGATAGGCGACAGTGTGCTCCAGAGAGGCAGTGATCAGTGTATTCTCCAGATGCCCCCAGCTCAGGGATTAGTTTAGTTCAGTCGCTCAGTCGTGTCTGACTCTGGGATTCCATGGACTGCAGCATGCCAGGCCTCCCTGTCCATCACCAACTCCCAGAGTTTACTCAAACTCATGTCCATCGAGTCAGTGATGCCATCCAACCACCTCATCCTCTTTTGTCCCCTTCTCCTCCTGCCCTCAATCTTTCCCAGCATCAGGGTCTTTTCACATGAGTCAGCTCTTCGCATCAGGTGGCCAAAGTATTGGAGTTGTAGCTTCAACATCAGTCCTTCCGATGAACACCCAGGACTGATCTCCTTTAGGATGGACTGGTTGGATCTCCTTGCAGTCCAAGGGACTCTCAAGAGTCTTCTCCAACACCACAGTTCAAAGCATCAATTCTTCAGCACTCAGCTTTCTTCACAGTCCAACTCTCACATCTATACATCACTACTGGAAAAAACATAGCCTTGACTAGATGGACCTTTATTGGCAAAGTAATGTCTCTGCTTTTTAATGTGCTGTCTAGGTTGGTCATAACTTTCCTTCCAAGGAGTAAGCATCTTTTAATTTCATGGCTGCAGTCACAATCTGCAGTGATTTTGGAGCCCCCAAAAATAAAGTCTGCCACTGTTTCCACTGTTTTCCTATCTATTTGCCATGAAGTGATGGGACTGGATGCCATGATCTTAGTTTTCTGAACGTTGATCTTTAAGCCAACTTTTTTACTCTGCTCTTTCACTTTCATCAAGAGGCTCTTTAGTTCTTCTTCGCTTTCTGCCATAAGGGTGGTGTTATCTGCATATCCAATCCCTCTACCCTACCTCCTCAGGGTAGACCCACTCTCCTTAAAGGGGAAGAGGGCAAAATCACTTGCTGTTCCCTTGGCCCAAGGCTCAGATTCTCAGAGTTGATGTTTAAGTTTATTTCATAGGAGATAGGAGAAGGCAATGGCAACCCACTCTAGTACTCTTGCCTGGAAAATCCCGTGGATGGAGGGGCCTGGTAGGCTGCAGTCCGTGGGGTCGTTAAGCGTAGGACACAACTGAGTGACTTCACTTTCACTTTTCACTTTCATGCTTTGGAGAAGGAAATGGCAACCCACTCCAGTGTTCTTGCCTGGAGAATCCCAGGGACAGGGCAGCCTGGTGGGCTGCCATCTATGGGGTCGCACAGAGTTGGACACGACTGAAGTGACTTAGCAGCAGCAGCAGCATAAGAGATAAGGGGCCTAGTTTCAAATAGGAAGCATCAGGCCACTGGCCTTGACGTTTGAGCAGAAAATACCAGTGTAGAAAAGGATTTGGGGAAACAATGTAAATTTAATTTGAGAAACCATTCCTTGTAATACATTTGTCGAAGGCTGCTTTGCTGCTTTTTCAACTCAGTGACCAGTGGTGAGGGTTTAAGTCCTGGGGTACATCTTTTCCTAAGTGCACATCTCTGCATGCACAGGGCACACACTCTGCCTTTGGTGAGCAGTCCCTGACTCCCTTCAGCATCTGTGTCTTCACCCTTCAGACTGTTCTTACCTGTGCCTGTGGCTCTTCTGTCTCCTTCCTAGGCTAGCCTGCCTTGGCTACAGGAGGAAAGAAATCAAGTGTTGTCCACATCCTTCTCCTGTTCCTCAGGACCCTCAGCTAGGGCTGGAGAATTGACCTGGCCCCTTGTTTCCTGCTGGGACACACACTTCAAGTTCAGAGTCAGGTTCAGCAGTTTCCCCTCCTCTGCCCCCTGCCTGCACATAAAGTCATGGCTTGAGGGAAGTAGCAGCAGAATCAAGACAATGAGCTTGTCCCCTTCATGGCAGTAAAAATTTATAAGTCAAGAGATAATTTGATACCTTGCAGCCTAAAGAGTACCCAAATCAAAGGACATTCTAATGCTTGGAAATCATTGATTCTTCCCCAATATTTTCAATAGCCAGTTCATATCTGTAGTTTTATCAACCTTTCAACTCACACAAGTCAAACAGATAATCAAGTGTTGAAGTTTTTTTCTAAATATCCACACCATTTTTTGTAAACTGAAAAATGATTTTTGAACATTTATAGGGCTAGGAGGAAACCCAACATACTAAAATATTAACACTCTGACTTGGGCATCTTATATATCTCATTTAATCTTTACAACAACCCTATGAGGTAAGAGTCCATCCTCCTTTTGTATGAAAACAATTGAGCTGGTTCCAGGGCCTCTGTACTGGGCTCTGTGCTATGCTGCCTCAGTTCCAATGTTTTTAACAAGGATAATACTGAACTCATTGGGTTGATACAAGGACTAAATGGAAGACTTTACTTGCATGCTTAGCACATTATTTAATATCAACGAATATCACTATTGTTTAAAGAAAAACTCTTAGTGAACATAAATTTCCCCTCTCTCAATGTTCTACCATTACCTTTTTTAAAAAAACAAACAAAACATTTCCATATCAGTTCCTTTGCTGGTGCACATGTATACCTTCCTAGAGAGGATAGTTTCAAAATCAGAAGCTATGACTTTGTTTCTCAACCTGTGGTGTGAGAGGAATGAGAAAAAAAATTACAGAATATGATTTAGAGGGAGGGTGTCATTTTTCCTAGAGGATGCTGTGATGTTTTTGTATTTTAGCAGTATGGAATACATGGCAGTCCAAGTTGATTGGAATTCCAGCAGTATCCCCTGGAATCTTCGTAGATAGGCCACTGCGGTCCTTTACCTACAGGTGCTATAGCTGTCTCCCATGGCCACTGAAGGTCCCATTTCTGTGTGTGTGGAGCCTGACCAGTGTGTAGCCTTCCTGCTAGGATGATGTCTGGGCTGCCTCTGAACACTTGATTCGGCTGGCCTTGGGCTCAAGGACAATCCCTCTGTAATGAGCCAGTCACAGCCTCTCCTCCCCACGCAAACAGGAGAACCACAGCGTGTTCTACTCAGAGGCTAGTACCACCCCACTGTCAGTTTCCCCTGTCCTTTCTTCTACCTGCTTATTACAGACAGTTTAAAGAGCCTCCTTCTTCACTGTAATCAGCCTCCCCCTCCTTCCGGATTCATTTGTGGAAGTGATTGTGGGGCCACAAGCACCGGAGTCTTCCCTGAATGATTCAGGCCAGCAGAGCCCACTGTTCAGATTGGCAATTACCCAGATGTTAGTGAGTAAACAGCCCGGACATTCTCAGGGAGGAAGCACAGTCATGGGCCACTGCCTTGAAGGAATTACAGTTCCTGCAGACAAGCCTCAGAAAGCAGTGAGCAGAGACGGCTTCGGGTGGCTGCAGGACCTGCCTTGGTGGCAGCAGTAGACAGGGGGACTCAAAGGGGAAAAGGAAGGGGTGCCTGACTCAGTACGATGTCAAAGATCTGACGTCATCTGTGTATGAGAGAGAGAGAGGTTTTGTAAAGGACTCTGGAGAGCTGTGTTTGGGCAGAATGAGACTTTAATGTGTTAAGGGATTTAGGAAAAGAAATCTAATCCAAAGTAAGGTATTGTTCCAGTACCAGCCCCCTGTGAAACCTCAGCTATTAGTGTATTCCTTATCTCCAGCCAAAAGAAAAAGCTGGAAACCTTACGCTGAGTCCATTTTTAGTTTTCATCACCAGTGTAATGGGGGAGGTAATAAGCCATCAGAGACGTTTGCTTTGTTCTCAACTACCTGAGTGGTTTTCATGCCGGTGTTGTCCGAAGATTGGTCTGACCTTCTGCTTAACATCTTCCACTCCCCTGCTCTCAGATCTACGTTGGGAATTCACATTCAAGTTGTATATTCAGCTTGAATCCTTCCTTCCCAAAGGATATGACAGGATGGCTCTAAAACCCAATATTGAAGTCTGGAGGTCGATGCTTCCATGGGTAGTCCAAGCAGCTCCAAGATGTCAAGGTACTAGTTAGAGTATCTAAGACTCAGAGTTACTGGATGGCTGCTACAACTAAAATAATCTCCTCATACAGTTCACAAGCTGTCTAGCTGACCAGCATTCAGGAGAGGTACCCAGAGTATCAACCCAGCTGATGTCAAACCATTCCATTAATCACAGTTGAAGGCAGAAGAGCTACACGTTTATAGCCAGAACATGCTAAAGACTGGGAAGATTGGCCCCCAAATCCTCAGGAGTGCCAGGGGGGAAGTTCTAAATCAAATGACCAGAAATCCTTAGGCAGGTGAAACTAATGATGATGGGAAAGGATAGTGATGACCAAGAGATGCAGAAGAGAGACAGGAAAAAGAAATGTACAGAATTGAAGAAAGAAAAGTCAAAGAGAACTGCAAAGGGGGCTTAATATTTTTAGTGATGCATCAGTCTGCCTGATAAACTCAAGAAATTCTCCCCACACTCAGAGGAAAAGGGAAAAAAATATGAGAGATAAGATATGAGGCAGAGAAACACAAAGCCAGGATATCCAAAATATTTTTAATAGAGAGCCTAAAAAGGGAGCATATTGCTGATAGAGGAGAAACTGTTCTGTGCCCCAGGACAGGAGGGGTCAGTGGTAAGAGGAGGGGGTATACATCCCATAGATCTATAAGGAGGGGCGCAGATTTTGAGATAAGAAGAGCAAGGACAGTGTTCTATGCTGTGACATACATTTGAACCATCACACTGAACTTCTCGGCCTGCCTGTCTTCCAAACCCCACTGAAACGGGCAAAGGCAAATAATAATGGGGGAGATCTGTCATTGTTCAAAACTGAAAAAGGATTCCACCCACATACCAGACATTTCAAGGAATTTCTCTAAGACAGCGCAGATGAGACCAGTTTGAGTGAAGGCTTTGACAACCTTCAATTCACCTCACAGAAAAGAAAGGCATCTCTAGGGAGGCCCCCCCGCTGGAACCCAACAATGCTTCCAAGGTTGGTTGTGACAAAGGCTGTAGAAAGAAAAAAAAAGAATCACAGGAAAGTCAGGATGGGCAAATCTCCATCCTCTTGAAGCATCCAGGAAGTGTCCTCGTACTGGGGCGCACACAGGGCAGGGACCCATCCAAATGGGGGGCTCACATTTGGTGCCTGGCACAGAGAGAGCATCGCCGAGTGGGAGCAGTGGTCAGGGCAGCCCACAGGCTCCCAGCTAGTGTTACGTGGTCACACACACTCTTCAACCTGCAGGTGAAATGCAGGGGCTCTTTCAGGAGTCCGCAGACAACCGGTTCTTTTTTTCTTTCACCCATTCATTCCACACACATGTCCATGACAAGCCTGTTATGTTCCAGGCTCTGGGTTAAGCACTAAGGATTCAACAATGGACAAATTAAGTGGTCTCTTCATTGTGAAGCCATGCAGGCAGAAGAATCAGGTAACCTCTGAAGGAAATACATCATCGTCATGTTTGCTACATAAATGCCAAAATCAACAAAGCAGTTGGCCTGGAAAATACATTGGGGGCAGGGAATGATTGTAACACAAAATTCTTTTTCTTATCCAGCTATTTCAGACAAGAAGCTATTAAAAAAAAGTAAACCATTCATGTTCCACCCTAATGGAAAAAATAAATAGACTGTACAGAAAATATTCGGTCAAGCAAATAAACTCAGTTATGTATAAGAAATAATGTAAAAGAATGATAAAGCAGTGACTGATAAAGCTGTATCAAAACTTATTGTTGAGACTTACTCCTGATTTTTAATATATTGTGGACTCACTGTTAGATCCCAATAGAATGAACATTTTTCTTTTCTTCCTACTAACAGAATCCCAATTTTGTGTGATTGACAGCAGGCTATGACCCAGAGGATGAAGCAAGACAATTCCTTGTCTGTTGATGGTTGCCTTAGGGCTGGGCATGTAACTAAGTTCTGGCCAATAAAATGTTAGGGAGAGTCTCCTATTAGGCTTCTTGGGAAGACATTTGCTGCTGCTTCTTTTTCTTTTTAATTGAAGTAGAGTTGATTTATAATATTATATTAGTTTCAGGTGTACAACTTAGTGATTCAGTAGTTTTGCAGATTATACTCCATTATAGGTTTATAATTCCCTGTGCTATGGCTTCCCAGGTGGCACTAGTGGGAACCCACCTACCCATGCAGGAGACATAAGACGTGCGGGGTGATTCCTGGCTCCGGAAGGTCCCCTGGAGAGGGCGTGGCAACTCACTTCAGTATTCTTGCCTGGAGAATCCCACGGAGAGGAGTCTGGCAGGCTAAGGTCCATAGGGTCACAAAGAGTTGGACTCGACTGAAGCAACTTAACACACATGGATGGAGCATGTTCTTGTTGCTTATCTACTTTACACATAGGAATCTGTTAATCCTATGTGTATCTGTTAATCTGTTATCTGTGTATCTGTGTATCTGTTAATCCTATACCCCTAATTTGTCCTTCCCCTCTTCCCTTTCCTCTTTGGTAACCACAAGTTTATTTTCTGTATCTATGAATTTGTTTCTATTTTGCATATACATTCATTTGTATTTTTTTTTAAGATTCTACATATAAGTGATATCACAGTATTTTCTTTCTCTGACTTATTTCACTAAGCGTAATATTCTCTAGGTCCATCCTCATTGCTACAAGTGGAAAAGTTTCATTCTTTTTATAGATG
This sequence comes from Bos indicus x Bos taurus, assembly GCF_003369695.1. Classification (NCBI taxonomy): domain Eukaryota; kingdom Metazoa; phylum Chordata; class Mammalia; order Artiodactyla; family Bovidae; genus Bos; species Bos indicus x Bos taurus. The sequence continues at coordinate 13,782,752 of NC_040086.1, read as the reverse complement.
AATAATATTCAATTCTATGTGTTTATATATATCAGATCAGATCAGTCGCTCAGTCGTGTCCGACACTCTGTGACCCCATGAATCGCAGCACACCAGGCCTCCCTGTCCATCACCAACTCCCGGAGTTCACTCAGACTCACGTCCATCGAGTCAGTGATGCCATCCAGCCATCTCATCCTCTGTCGTCCCCTTCTCCTCCTACCCCCAATCCCTCCCAGCATCAGAGTCTTTTCCAATGAGTCAACTCTTTGAATGAGGTGGCCAAAGTACTGGAGTTTCAGCCTTAGCATCATTCCTTCCAAAGAAATCCCAGGGTTGATCTCCTTCAGAATGGACTGGTTGGATCTCCTTGCAGTCCAAGGGACTCTCAAGAGTGTTCTCCAACACCACAGTTCAAAAGCATCAATTCTTCAGCGCTCAGCCTTCTTCACAGTCCAGCTCTCACATCCATACATGACCACAGGAAAAACCATAGCCTTGACTAGACGAACCTTTGTTGGCAAAGTAATGTCTCTGCTTTTCAATATGCTATCTAGGTTGGTCATAACTTTCCTTCCAAGGAGTAAGCGTCTTTTAATTTCATGGCTGCAGTCACCATCTGTAGTGATTTTGGAGCCCAGAAAAATAAAGTCTGACACTGTTTCCACTGTTTCCCCATCTATTTCCCATGAAGTGGTGGGACTGGATGCCATGATCTTCATTTTCTGAATGTTGAGCTTTAAGCCAACTTTTTCACTCTCCACTTTCACTTTCATCAAGAGGCTTTTGAGTTCCTCTTCACTTTCTGCCACAAGGGTGGTGTCATCTGCATATCTGAGGTTATTGATATTTCTCCTGGCAATCTTGATTCCAGTTTGTGTTTCTTCCAGTCCAGCGTTTCTCATGATGTACTCTGCATAGAAGTTAAATAAACAGGGTGACAATATACAGCCTTGACGAACTCCTTTTCCTATTTGGAACCAGTCTGTTGTTCCATGTCCAGTTCTAACTGTTGCTTCCTGACCTGCATACAATTTCTCAAGAGGCAGGTCAGGTGGTCTGGTATTCCCATCTCTTTCAGAATTTTCCAAAGTTTATTGTGATCCACACAGTCAAAGGCTTTGGCATAGTCAATAAAGCAGAAATAGATGTTTTTCTGGAACTCTCTTGCTTTTTCTATGATCCAGCGGATGTTGGCAATTTGATCTGTGGTTCCTCTGCCTTTTCTAAAATCAGCTTGAACATCAGGAAGTTCACGGTTCATGTATTGCTGAAGCCTGGCTTGGAGAATTTTGAGCATTACTTGACTAGCGTGTGAGATGAGTGCAATTGTGTGGTAGTTTGAGCATTCTTTGGCATTGCCTTTCTTTGGGATTGGAATGAAAACTGACCTTTTCCAGTCCTGTTGCCACTGCTGAGTTTTCCCAATTTGCTGGCATATTGAGTGCAGCACTTTCACAGCGTCATCTTTCAGGCTTTGGAATAGCTCAACTGGAATTCCATCACCTCCACTAGCTTTGTTCGTAGTGATGCTTTCTAAGGCCCACTTGACTTCACTTGGCTCTAGGTGAGTGATCACACCATTGTGATTATCTGGGTCATGAAGATCTTTTTTGTACAGTTCTTCTGTGTATTCTTGCCATCTCTTCTTAATATCTTCTGCTTCTGTTAGGTCCATACCATTTCTGTCCTTTATCGAGCTCATCTTTGCACGAAATGTTCCTTTGGTATCTCTGATTTTCTTGAAGAGATCCCTAGTCTTTCCCATTCTGTTGTTTTCCTCTATTTCTTTGCATTGATCGCCTAAGAAGGCTTTCTTATCTCTTCTTGCTATTCTTTGGAACTTGCATTCAGATGTTTATATCTTTCCTTTTCTCCTTTGCTTTTCGCTTCTCCTCTTTTCAAAGCTATTTGTAAGGCCTCCCCAGATAGCCATTTTGCTTTTTTGCATTTCTTTGCTATGGGAATGGTCTTGATCCCTGTCTCCTGTACAATGTCACGAACCTCCGTCCATAGTTCATCAGGCACTCTATCTATCAGATCTAGGCCCTTAAATCTATTTCTCACTTCCACTGTATAACCATAAGGGATTTGATTTAGGTCATACCTGAATGGTCTAGTGGTTTTCCCTACTTTCTTCAATTTAAGTCTGAATTTGGCAATAAGGAGTTCATGGTCTGAGCCACAGTCAGCTCCTGGTCTTGTTTTTGCTGACTGTATATATAAGATATGGTATGTATGTGTATGTGTGCATATATATATATATACATACATACTATATATATATACACATGGAAACCATTTTATACTGTTGGTGGAAATGTAAATTGGTGCAGCCATTATGGAAAACATATATATCTACGCATGCACACACACACACACACACACGTATGTACACCACTTCTTAATCCAATCTGAACACTGCAGAGCAGGTATCTTTTCAAACTAGTGTTTTAGGTTTTTTTGCAGATAAACACTCAGGAGTGGAATTGCTGGATCATATGGTAGTTCTATTTTTAGTTTTCTGAGAAACCTCCATGCTGTTTTCCATAGTGGCTGCACCAATTTACATTTCTACCAATAGTGTAGGAGGGTTCCCATTTTTCCACATCCTCTCCAACATTTGTTATTTGCAGTCATTTTAATGATAACCATTCAAACAGGTGTGAGGTGATATATTATTGTTGTTTTGAGTTGCATTCTCTAATAATTAGTGATGTTGTGCATCTTTTCATGTGTCTATTGACCATCTATATGTCTTCTTTGGAAAAATGTCTATTCGGGTCTTCTGCATATTTTTTTTGGATTGTGTTGTTTGTTTTTTCGCATTGAATTGTATGAACGCCTCTGTATTTTGGATATTAACCCTTTGTCAGAGACATCATTTGCAAATATTTTCTCCCATTCCATAGATTTTCTTTTCGTTTTGTTTTTGGTTCCCTTTGCTGTGCAAAAACGTTTTAAGTTTGATTCGGTCCCATTTGTTTATTTTATTTCTTTTACCTTAGGAGGCCAATTCAACAAAATATTGCTATGGTTTATGTCAAAGAGTATTTTGCCTGTATTCTCTTCTAGGAGTTTTATGGCTTCCATTTTAGGTCTTTGAACCACTTCGAGTTTATTTTTGTATATGATATGAGGAAATGTTTTATGTGTGGTTGTCCAACTTTCCCAACACCACTTGTTGAAGAGACTTTCTTTTCTCCATTGTATATTCTTGCCTTCTTTACGGTAGACTAATTGACCGTAGACGTGTGGGTTTGTTTCTGGGCTTTCCAGCCTGTTCCATTGGTCTATGTGTCTGTTTTTGTGCCAGCACCATGCTGTTTTCATTACTGTAGCTTTTTAGTATAGTCTGAAGTCTGGAAGGTATAACCTCCAGACTTTGTTCTTTTATCTCAAGATTGTTTTGGCAGTTTGGGGCCTTTTGTGTTTCTGTATGGATTTTGAGATTATTTATTTTAGTTCTGTGAAAAATGTCATGGGTATTTTGATAGTTCAGTTCAGTTGCTCAGTCATGTCTGATTCTTTGTGATCCCATGGACTGCAGCTCACCAGTTTTTTATTTTATAATAAAATAAATCCAGGAGATTTTCCCTGTCCCTCACCAACTCCTGGAGCTTTCTCAAACTCATGTCCATCAAGTCAGTGATCCCATCTAACCATCTCATCCTCTGCCGTCCCCTTCTTCTCCTGCCTTCAATCTTTCCCAACATCAGAGTCTTTTCCAGTGAGTCAGTTCTTCAAATCAGGTAGCCAAAGTATTGGAGCTTCAGCTTCAGCATCAGTCCTTCCAATGAATATTCAGGACTGATTTCCTTTAGGATTAACTGGTTTGATCGCCTTGCTGTCCAAGGGACTCTCAAGAGTCTTCTCCAACACCACAGTTCAAAACCATCAATTGTTCAGTGCTCAGCTTTCTTTATGGTCCAACTCACATCCATACTGGAAAAGCCTAGCTTTGACTATATGGACCTTTGTTGGTAAAGTAGTGTCTCTGTTTTTTAACATGCTGTCTGGGTTTGTCATTTTGATAGAGATTATAGTAAATCTATAGATTGCTTTGGGTAGTATGGCCATTTTAACATTAACTCTTCCAGTCCAAGAGGATGGGATATCTTTTGATTTCTTTGTTTCATCTTCAATTTCCTTCATCAGTATTTTGTAGTTTTCAGAGTATAGGTCTTTTGCCTTCTTGGCTAAGTTTATTAGGAATTTGCTTTTTTATTAAGACAGACAATGGCATAACCTGACCTCCTTCTTGTCTCGAAGATGGTTGTCTAAGGATAAAGTATCTGGAGTGCGATATCCATTTTGTGACCCTGAGGAGATGACCAAGAGAATCTGAGAGATACCCACATAGGACCTTGAGATTTTAGAGCTACTGCACCAACCATCAGAGAAGGCAATGGTACCCCACTCCAGTACTCTTGCCTGGAAAATCCCATAGACGGAGGAGCCTGGTGGGCTGCAGTCCATGGAGTCGTTAAGAGTTGGACATGACTGAGCAACTTCACTTTCACTTTTCACTTTCATGAATTGGAGAAGGAAATGGCAACCCACTCCAGTGTTCTTGCCTGGAGAATCCCAGGGACAGGGGAGCCTGGTGGGCTGCCATCTATGGGGTTGCACAGAGTCAGACACAACTGAAGTGACTTAGCAGCAGCAGCAGCACCAACCATAGACCTGCCTCCATTCACTTGCCTTTCTATATGGTGTAATTAAATGTCCTTAACGTCTAAGCCACTGTCAGATAAAGCTAGTATGGTTGGAAATTTAATAAAACTACTGAAGATAATTCTTGAAAGAAAACATATATACATGGATTAGGAATAGGGATTAAACTGTAATAATCTAGATCCAAAGTGAAAGTGAAGTCGCTCAGTCGTGTCCAACTCTTTGCGACCCCATGGACTGTAGCCTACCAGGCTCCTCCCTCCATGGGATGCTCCAGGCAAGAGTACTGGAGTGGGTTGCCATTTCCTTTTCCAGGGGATCTTCCCAACCCAGGGATTGAACCCAGGTCTCCTGCATTCCAGGCAGACACTTTAACCTCTGAGCCACCAGGGAAGCCCCAGATTATTGTTATAGAAACTGGGAGGACAGGATGGCATAGAAGGGAAAGTAAATATGTGCTTATTTTGTTATTGCTCATTGAAGAGAATTAACAACTAGTATAAGATCATTTTCTTAGACATATAAATTCTTTCAAAATTTTAAAGATAACTAGTAATAGAATTAAAATATAATGTTTAACATCCAAATTTCTAGTGGAAAACCAGGAGCAGAGAGAGAGGTACTGAGTTAGAAGGAAAAGAGAACAATCAGATGGCAGAAGTAATCACAAATCTCTATATTCCAGTTTAAAAGGAATAGTTTTAATTGCACTTTTAAAATATAAAATTCAACTAGAGCTGAGAAACTCACCTATCAGTGATATAAAATAAAAAACTGTTAAGTACAAACCACAAGAAAACTAGTGACATAGTAATGAGAAAACTAAAATTTGTAGCAAAACAATGAATTCATATATAAACAAAATTATTTTGGTCAAAACTATTAGAAATTGAAGGAGAACTGCAAAGACAAATTGTCATCCTTTTGTGTGAGAGATTGTCACACTGATGGTCACCAATAACGCATACTTCCCGATGCCACGCTCTTGGGTTGTCCCTGCCTGCACTAAGTCCGGGTTTGGCCATGTGTCTTTCTTAGTTCAATGGAACTTTAGTTAACAGGAGGTTACAAGCAGAGACTTGAAACACTCTTGTACATTAGAGTTTGCTGTCTTAGAATCATTCTACCACCGAGGGCAGAAGCCCAGTCTAGTCTCCTGGAGAATGAGAGGCCACGTGGAGCAGAAACAAGCCGTAAGTCCTAACCCAGTCCCTATCTGATCCACCTGTTGAATTCAGCTGTAAGAGTGAGCCTCGCCAACTCAGAGTCCTAAGAAATAGTTACATGTCATGGTTTTGAAACACTAAATTTTGGGATGGTTTGCTATGCAACAGTAGATAAGGAATATCCTTTTGAAATTGGAGCATCTCTGTCTGCGGCACCTCAAAAGTAAAAGAAACCTAGCAGGCTTACTTCACTTTCACTTTTCACTTTCCTGCATTGGAGAAGGAAATGGCAACCCACTCCAGTGTTCTTGCCTGGAGAATCCCAGGGACGGGGGAGCCTGGTGGGCTGCCGTCTATGGGGTCACACAGAGTTGGACACAACTGAAGTGACTTAGCAGCAGCAGCAGCAGCAGGCTTACAATGAATTTGGATAATCTATCTAATATAATTATATGACTAGATTAATTAATTAGCTTAATATTAATTTAATGAAATTAATATCTTAATATAATTAATTTAATTTTCACAAAGCAAGATTTTTTATTCTACAAGTCTAAATACATTCCTTTAAAACAATCCTTAGAAGAGTTTTAAGAAATTGACATAATGCTGATTTTCAAGTGAAACATTAATAAACTGCATGAAGAAAAAACTTTTAGGCTAAGTCATTAAATATAATTCAATTAAATTAGAACTTAATGACAAAGAACAACTTAAGCATACAATGAAAACATTTTTTTCCTAAATTTCTCTTGGATCTAAGAGAAAGTTAAAATTATACTTCAAAATAGTGATAAGCACAAAGTCAAAATATTTGGAATTTAGCCAAAGCTGAAATTTTTAGACACAAATTCTTTTATTATTAAGAAATAAATGAAATGAAGCAACAACTGAAATAGAAATTAAAAAATAAAAATAAATCTAAGGAAAGCAGAAATGTGATGTCACAATTGAAGCAGAAACTAATGAATTAGAAAAGGCAAAAATCAGGGAGCTCCCTGGAGGCCCTATGGTTAGGACTTGGAACTTGCGCTGCAGTTTAGATTCAATCCCTCCTTAGAGAACTAAGATCTGCTTGGCATGGCCCCCCTCCCCCACCGTCCCTTCCCCCACTACTCCATCCCCCCACCCTCAATCCCGCTTCTTTTTGGCCTCGCCACACAGCTTGTGGGGGATTAGTTCTCCAACCAGGTATTGAACCCAGGCCCTCAGCAGCAAAAACTTGGAGCTTTAACCACTGGACAAAAATCAGAGGATAAATGAAAGAGAATCTTTTAAAAGAATAATAAAAGCATGGCAAGACTAACCAGGCAAGAATAATGGAGTGGGTTGCCTTGGCCTTCTCCAGGGGATCTCTCCAACCCAGGGATCAAACCTACATCTCTTATGTCTCCTCCACTGGCAGATGGAGTCTTTACCACTAGTGCCACCGGGGAAGCCCGAATCATGAGTGAAGAGAAAATAAAAAAATTTATTCTTTTGGGAATGAGATGTGAAATAGAACACATGTAGAAAAGATTTTTTTAATTATAAGAAAATAGTATGTATAACTCAATAAATTTGAAAAATCTCATTAAAATGAATAAATTTTCTGGGAAAAATAACTGCCAAATCAACCCAAGAAGAAGTTGAAACTGGAAAAGACTAATAATCAGAAAAAGAAATGGAAAAGTTTTAAAATAATTACTCCATAAAAGATGCCGTTTCCACAAAGTTATAAAGTATTATATTTCTTTTAGACTTCAAAGAATTGTTTATGCCTTTGCTGTTTAAGTGTTCCAGAACATGAAGGAGACTGAGAAGTGTCCCAATTCAGTTTTTCAAACTAAAGCAACCCTAATACCCCCAAACTAACAAAAGAAGCAAGCACAAACAAAAAAGAAAAAAAAAATCTGTAAAGACCAATCTGACTTAAGAGCAAAGATGAAAAAAGTAAATAAAATAAATAAATCCAAAATGTCATTTAAAACTATGTATTACCAAGTAGGATTTGTTCTGGTAATTCAGGTAGTATTTTTTAATAAATAATTACATTTAAGGTTGACGTATAATTGACATATAACATATTAGTTTCTGGTGTACAACATAATGATTAGATATTTATGTATATTGTGAATTATCACTACAATACATTTAGCTCACATCCATCCTATACATAAATTCTTTTCTTTATATTTTAAAATCAAAGATAAAACATAATAATTTCTATAGTTGCAGGAAAAATCTTAGATATAGGCAACCTCATTAACATAAAGAGTATCTATGTCAAATCAGCATGAGTAAAATTCTTCATATGAAAACATTAGAGGCAGGAATCAAACAAGGATCCTAAACTAACTGCTATTCTGTAACATTCTCCACATAATTTGATCTGATAAGGAATCTTAAGGTTTTTGATGCTTATTAACTTTATCCATCCTTTCCCTATTGAAATAATACATTTATCATACCACTAATTTGTAATATTCCTGACTCCAGCCACCCCAGGTTTTATATTCTGCATTAATAATTTTCTATCTCTGCTCTTCAAGTTGGGCTTCCATGGTGACTCAGAAGATAAAGAATCTGCCTGCAATGCGGGAGAGCTGGGTTTAATCCCTGAGTCTGGAAAATCCCCTGGAGAAGGGAATGGCTACCCACTCCAGTATTCTAGCCTGGAGAATTCCATGGACAGAGGAGACTGGCAGGCTCTTCAATTTATACTCTTTGCATTATTTTAACTTATTATGTTTTTATGGATATTTTAAATCACACACACACACACACACACAAACACACATACACAGGATTACCCAAATTGCCCTACAGAAGCATCTAACCAATTCATGTTTCTACCAGCTGTGGTAGATGGTTTCCTACATGGAATTTTTCCCCAAGCTAAGTTAACATAAATTATTGATTTTTGGAGCCCATATATCTTGCAGAATCTGATGAAAACTATGAATCATCACCCCTGCTCCCCTCCATAACTATGTCTTTATCTATGTCTTTATCTGGACAAGGTCAGTTTTCATTCCAATGCCAAAGAAGGGCAATGCCAAAAAAAGTTCAAATTACCACACAATTGCACTCATTTCACATGCTAGCAAGGTCATGCTCAAAATCCTCCAAGCTAGGCTTCAACAGTACGTGAACCAAGAACTTCCAGATGTACAAGCTGGATTTAGAAAAGGCAGAAGAACCAGAGATCAAATTGCCAACATCTGTTGGGTCATAGAAAAAGCAAGAAAATTCCAGAAAAACATCTATTTCTGCTTCACTGACTACGCTAAAGCCTTTGACTGTGTAGATCACAACAAACCATGGAAAATTCTTCAAGAGATGGGAATACCAGACCACCTTACCTGCCTCCTGAGAAATCTGTATGGAGGTCAAGAAGCAACAGTTAGAACCGCACATGGAACAACAGACTGGTTTAAAATTGGGAAAGGAGTACATCAAGGCTATATATTGTCACCCTGCTTATTTAACTTCTATGCAGAGTACATCATGCGAAATGCCAGGCTGGATGAAGCAGAAGCTGGAATCAAGATTGCAGGGAGAAATATCAGTAGCCTCAGATATGCAGATGATACCATCCTTATGGCAGAAAGCAAATAGGAACTAAAAAGCCTTTTGATGAAGGTGAAAGAAGAGAGTGAAAAAACTGGCTTAAAACTCAACATTCAAAAAATGAAGATCATGGCATCCGGTCCCATTACTTCACAGCAAATAGATGGGGAAACAATAGAAACAACGAAAGACTATTTTCTTGGACTCCAAAATTATTGCAGTTGGTGACTGCAGCCATGAAATTAAAAAACACTTGCTCCTTGAAAGAAAAGCTATGACCAACTTAGACAACATATTAAAGCAGAGACTTTACTTTGCCAACAAAGGTCTGTCTAGTCAAATCTATGTTTTTTCCAGTAGTCATGTATGGATGTGAGAGTTGGACCATAAAGAAAACTGAGCACTGAATAATTGATGCTTTTGAGCTGTGGTGTTGGAGAAGACTCTTGAGGGTCCCTTGGACTGCAAGGAGATCAAACCTAAATTTGATCCTAAAGGAAATCAGTCCTGAATATTCATTGGAAGGACCGATACTGAAGCTGAAGTTCCAATACTTTGGCTACCTGTTGCGAAGAGCTGACTCATTGGAAAAGACCCTGATACTGGGCAGGAGGAGAAGGGGATGACAGAGGACAAGACAGTTAGGTGGCATCACAGACTCAATGGATATGAGTTTGAGCAAGCTCTGGGAGATGGTGAAGGACAGGAAAGCCTGACATGCTGCAGTCCATGGGGTTGCAAAGAGTTGAACATGACTGAGCGACTGAACAACAACATGTCCTTATCTGTATCTCTATTTGTATACCAAATTGTGCATAATGAAGCTTATGCATGCAATCCAGGTTAAGAATTGAAACAAATATTCATCTATATTTACTCTACCACCTTTTACATTTAATTCTTTAATCCAGTTGACATTTTTTTGGTAAAAATTTACAATACATCTGTAAGCAATGTAAGGTGTGGTCCAAATGTTGCCCCTTCCCCATAAACATATTACTATACATGCATAGAGAAACGGATAATGGCTATAGATATACTAAATGTTTCACACTTATGTCTGGGTGTTTAAATTGAGTGATTTTTTTTTTTTTGTCTATTCCTCTGTCTTCTCCTGACTTAAACATTCCACAGCGAATTTATTTCACTTTTGTAATAAGAAAACAAACTGATTTCTCTTAGAAAGAAAGGCAGTGAGCACAGTTTGACGGGTTTCAGAGCGGCCTAGAGTGAGTGATAAGAGGGTGTCTCTCTTTTTTCTTGAGGGGAGATGATTACGGGGGTCGGGGAGAGATGAAGTTTGAGCATCAACTGTTTGCACTGCTGTAGCATGTGGTGGAATGGAGGGCCTATCCCGCGGGCCCAGACACAGGGCCCTCAGTGTGCACTGGGGCTTGTGATGGGCAGATACCGCACTCCTGAACAAGGGCCCTGTGTCTGCCACCGTCCAACACAAAGGACAGAGGTCCCCTGTTTACTTTGGATTAGAAACGTTCAAATGAGAGACAGCAAAAACATTTGAGTTTTCCCTCTTTTCAGTTTCTTACAAAAAAACAAATTGTAGTGAGTCGGGGATTTTTTGGCATCTTCTCTGAATAAAAATCAATCAGACTAGATTGCTGAGGGAGTCTTAAAGAGCTTCCCTTGTTTATTATTTGTTTTAGATTTATGGCTTAAAGGCTGGGAAGTAGCAGTGACTGACGAGGCCCCTGAATTGTCCATTCATTTCCCAGGAAATGGGGCATTCCCAGTGCCTCAGTCAGCTGGAACAGGTGGCCTTTGACCTTTTGCAATAAGCTCATTCTAGGCTGGAAGCGCCCACATATTCATGGCCATGCCTCCTCCTCCTTTCCTTCCGCCCAACCCCTTACACAGTGAAATCCTCTTTCCTTTCAGATACTCATTCAAACCCCCACCTCTTAGAAGATTAGACCTATGGAGGGATAGAAATTTTATCAAAGGAGTCTTTAAATCATAAAAGTCAGGGTGGCTCTATATTGAAAGACTGTGGCTGGGACTGTATGGCATGGGCTCTCGAAGGCCGCAGAGGTATGGTGGGAATCGTATAGACTTTCATAGTTTCTGAGTTCAAATCCTAGCTCCAGCACTAATGTCCCAAGGACGACTTTCTGAACATTCCAATTGGCAGGTTTCTTACCTATAATATGGGGATGATCCTAACACTCAGCACATAGAGTCATTAAGGAAGATTAAATGAGATGACCTGTGTTAAAGGTGTAATCAGAGCCAGTTGCATGGAAACCGCTCAGTGCGTGGTGGATGTCACTGCTATGACTGACAACTGTTATCACCTCGTATGGGATAGAAAGGTGCAGTGTCTGCCCGATTTTGGAAGATGAGGTTAAAATGGTACATGTACAGGACTAGCAAAGTACCATTTGCAGTCACAGTGACTTTCTGTTCGATGCTGGCTTGTTCTCGAGTAACTACCAATGATATCAGTAAAGGAGGTGAATATAGAAAAAAAATCCCCTTGGGGATGGGCTTTTACATTCATATCTGATCTGCTCTGAGTTGGACTTGCTCTTCTAGCAGTAAGAACAGATTGAGAATAGCCACCCATGATGAGAGATGTCCCCAGCAGGGGAGTGGTATGCAGATAAATGGTATGGAAAAGGGAAAGGTGAGTCATGCACGTGTACCATTACATCCATGTTGTCCTCCTCTGACCTGTCAAATCCGTTACAAACATCACCAGGGGTAAACATCTGAACTGACATGTACTTGTCACATTTCAGATCCTAAGGATTCCTTAGTCAGCTCTTCTAGGGATGCTACTCTGAGCTGAATCTCTGAAGATTTGACACAAAACCATGGAATAGCTGTCCAGTAGGGCAGGACATGCCCACTTCTTTCTCTCTGATGAGTTTTTATTGGCCATCAACAGGAACATAGAAAAAAAGTAAGGCAACAGATTCGAAGTTACAGCTGTGTTGTGCTGTGCTTAGTCACTCAGTCCTGTCTGACTCTTTGTGACCCGATGGACTGTAGCGCACCAGGCGCCTCTGTCCATGGGATTCTCCAGGCAAGAATACTGAAGTGGGCTGCCATGCACTCTTCCAGGGGATCTTCCAACAAAGGGATCAAACCCAGGTCTCCCACATTGCAGGCAGATTCTTTACCATCTGAGCCATCCGGAAAGCCCAAGAATACTGTAGTGGATAGCCTATCCCTTCTCCAGGGGATCTTCGAACCCAGGAATCAAACTGGGCTCTCCTGCATTGCAGGAGGATTCTTTACCAGCTGAGCTACCAGAGAAGCCTGAAGCTACAACTACCATCACCCAAAGAAAATACCTAAAAGTTGAGCCATTGCTTCTCGTATCACAGTTTTCAAGAGTTCCAGTGGAAACAAACATTTCTCCCTAATACAGATAGATGAGCCATTTCTAGACTCTGAAAAATAATCAGAAAACCAAAGTCAGTAATAACTTATTTGGAGGTCCATGTTTCAAGTAACAAGAGCAATTTCTATGGCTCTATTTCCGCTTACCCTCCTTGCTCCCCTTGCGTGCCCCTTACCCTGCCTCCCTTCCCAGCCAGCTTTTCCTGTTCTTTTCCTTATTCTGCCCATCTCTCACTGTCCATTTCTCCTTTTCTTTACTGGCAGTAAAAGAAACTGAGCATTCAAATTATTTTTTAAAAATGTATTTTATTGAAATATAGTTGATATATAATGTTGTGTCAATTTCTACTGTATAGAAAAGTGATTCAGTTATACATACGATATGTAGTCTTTTTCATATTCTTTTCCATTATGGTTTATCCCAGGATATTGAATATAGTTCCCTCCACTATATAGCAGAAGCTTGTTATTCTTCCATTCTATGTGTAATAGTTTGTATCTGCTGATTCTGAAGTCCCATTCCATCCCTCTTCCGCCTCGCACTTAACCACAAGTCTGTTCTCTGTGTCTGAGTCTGTATGTGTTTCGTGGATAAGCTCACTTGTGTCATATATTCAGTTCCACACGTAAGTGATATCATATGGGTGTCAAATGATTTTTTATTTAATTTTAATGAAAGAGCGTATGTTGATCTTTTATCTTTTCTAATTTGAAAGATCTAAATTTAGTTGGGCTTTATTCAGTGATTCGCATGATTCACATCTTTTGCCCTTTTAGTCTGAATGTCATTCTAAATTAACAACAGCAACAAAAATCCTTTGCCTTCTAGCCTGGTCTGAAAGATCCTATCATTCTATTTCTTACCGTCTGGATCTCTGGATCTTACTCTCTGAAACTTTTTATTATTTTTTTTTTCCTGTGAGGATATGTATAAACGTTCGAGCTCATGTTTGCAAATATAGTAAGAAGTAGCTCATCATAGTCTGGTTCCTGCCCACAGCCCAGCCTTCTCTTGTGCCTGAAATGGCACCCCAGCTCTAAAAGCAGCCATGCCTGCCCACGGTGTCTCTTCCCCAGTCCTTTACTTACGTATCACTAGAGATCTGGCTTGCCAGCTATCATGGGTCTCCAAATACCAGACAGGGATCTGCCAAGTGACCTGCTTCTCCAGTTGGGCGAGACCTTGGAATTCCCCCAGACAGGACCTCCAGGTGGAGCAGGTTCTATGATGCTGTGGTTGGATCACACTGAATGAGATAACCAGCCATTCCTTCTCATTGGTACCACTTACAAGGTGCTTCTGAATCATTATCTCATTTGATCCTTCCATCAGCCTTGTGTAATGAAGCTACCAATGCATCCCCGTTTTCAGTTCAGTTCAGTCGCTCAGTCGTGTCCGACTCTTTGTGACCCCATGAGTCGCAGCACACCAGGCCTCCCTGTCCATCACCAACTCCCGGAGTTCACTCAAACTCACACCCATCGAGTAGGTGATGCCATCCAGCCATTTCATCCTCTGTCGTCCCCTTCTCCTCCGGCCCCCAATGCCTCCCAGCATCAGAGTCTTTTCCAAAGAGTCAACTCTTCGCATCTTTTTACAGATGTATAAACTGAGACCAGATAAATTAAGTGATTTGTATAGGGTCAGAGCAAGAATTTGAACTCTGGCCAATGAACTTCAAATCCAGGGCCTGGCACAGAGTTGACTCAGTAAACATTCGGCCCTCTCATTATACCCGCCACAAGCTAAACAAAGGTCATTGCTTCTCTCTGGCAGGGCCATCTCTCCAAGAAAGAGTGCATGTTTGCAAATTTAGCAATAAATAGTTCACCATAATCTGGTTCCTGCCCACAGCCTAGCCTTTTCCTGTGCCTGAAATGGCTGGTTATCTTATTCAGTGTGATCCAACCACAATATCATAGAACCTTACCACCACCAGGACCCTTGGCAAAGGGGCATTGAAGACACCGTCCTGCTATAAAAATAACTATTCAGATCTCAGAGCTCTCTTGGCCTCTTTGGAGTCTCTCTTCCAGCTCAGCTGATGACACCACTGTTTTATGCACTAGCTGCATGAAAAAGAAAGGAATTCCCCCATTTCTCTCAGAAAAAAACAGTCAGTAGTTACTGTCATGATATAATAGAAATGTTAACAATCAGATTTACGGAAGGACTAAGAGATCCCGGTGAATCGCCTCCGCCTCTGTCTCGCCCACATTCCACTCTGTCCTTCTGTAGTTTGCTGGGTGTTGGTGTGGGTAGGCTACATAGCAGTTTCTGAAAATAACCAAGAAGGCTTTTTCTTTTTGAGTAACAGGAGAATTGGCATAATTGGAAATGAGAATAGAACTTGAACCAAGTCAAAGAAGATGGATTGTATGTCGAGAGCTGTTGAAAATATAAGAGCTGGTTGTATTATTTTTGTATATTCAAGCTTGGGAAGTTTAAATTCCATTATTTTTCCATTTGTTCTGCATTTTGATTCTGAAAAGAAATCTGACTTTGCCCCTTTTTATTTTTTAAAACTTGTGAAAAGAAGAGAGAAAGAATGATTTTTAAAAATTGTTTGAGAACACTGCAATCAAAAGAAGCTATAAAGGCGCTAGATAGAGAACCCAGTGACTAAGAGGATGAGGAATGATGAGTATGCCTCCCTTTGGGAGGGGTTCTACCTGTGTAGATTTCCACACACAGAAATCAGCACTAAGCGTGTTGTCACATGTGTGGTGGTGCTGAGTGATTTGAAAGAAATCATAGTCAGAACAAAGGAGATTCTGGAACACGTTTCATGTGTAGATCATTCTACACAACCTAAAATTTGGGAAACATATGCAAATTCCCTGGAAAGTAAAAACCAATACCTGTTGCTCTGGGGGTATCCGGGCTAGAGGAGAAGGTTGCTGATTCTGTGAGCCTGACCACATAACACCATCTTCTCTGGAGGGCTAAGACCTCCAGGAGACCATTGCTAAGGTGCTATGTAATCCAGGCACTGAGTTTGCACACCTGAACCCTTGGTGGAAGCTCTCATGGGTCAAGCTTGCGTAGAAAGAATGGATTCTCCAGAAGGACGCATCACTGTTGCAGGACAATGTCAGTCAAAGTGGGAGCCACTGAGCCTGAGGAATGGGCCCTGTGCTATTTTCCTGCTCTGCTTGTTATCAGGGGTCATCAGGCTGAACTTCATCAACCTGGGCAATCTCTCCAGTAGGATTTAATTTGATTTAGGAGAAGTAAAAGATCTCTTCCTTCATCTAAATTCCTAACAATAAATATTATACCCATACCACAATTACAACATACAAGGACTTCCAAAATTGTTGGGTTTATGTCTCTTTCCCCAGTAGAAGTTTATGTACCTAGTTCAGTCTCAAACATAGTTGATTATCAATAAATATTCATTTAATGAATGAGTGAATTAATCTTTGAAAAATTCTTAAATCTTTCAATAATCCCCAAATCCCTTTTTGGAAAATTTTACCAAAATGAAATTGTAAAACTATCACCACACAATTTGTTTTTGAGATCTTTATGTTAGCCCTGCAAGTTTGAAATCACAGGTTTTGAAAAACAAGTTTTTTTTTAAGATAAGAATAAAAGTAAGAATGGGCTTCCCTGATGGCTCAGTGGTAAAGAACCTGCTTGCCAATGCAGGATGAGTGGGTTTGTAATCCCTGGGATGGGAAGATGCCCTGGAGAAGGAAATGGCAACCCACTCTAGTATTCTTGCCTGGAAAATCCCATGGACAGAGGTGCCTAGTGGGCTACAGTTCATGGGGTCACACAAGAGTCGGACACAACTTAACAACGAAAGAGCAACAACAAAAGTAAGAATAACTTTCACCAGGGGTGGACCTCAAGCTTCTGTGGATGAGGTACAAAACCTTAATTAACTCATCACCTTCTGCTTCTGATGGGTCCTACCAGACCACCCTTCTCTCTTGCATTTCTCCAGCCTTAATTACCTGATCAAATGTTTTGAAAGAATAAACCCAGGAAGAAGACTTGAGAAACAAGCAGCCAAGACTGGAGTTTTCACTTTGCAGAGAACTTATTGAGTGGACATTTCAACTGATGGGAAAGACGGTGGCCCAATGGTTAGGAAATGTGACTTGTTGAGAGGGAACCAGGAAAGGAGAGACGGGGAAGAGGATCTCTTTGTGCTGAAATCAATGCAGTGACATCTAATGTGTGTGCAGAAAAACAGGTCTTGTGTAAACAGCTCACTACAGGTCACAAGATAGCACTTTCTGAGGCCTGGATTCTATTTCTTTACACCATTTATGCCCAACCCAAGCCAGACAGTCCTATTTCAAGGATTGCTGACCCCTCTCCCCTCTCCCTAGTGACAGATCTAAATACATAGCTAAAAAATAAGGTAACCACAAAGAAATAACTTATGGCTTTAATGCCATTTGGCTAGAAGTGTATGAGCCAGCCTCTCCCAACTTTCCTTATGTTATTTATGAAAACAAAGAAAAAGACAAGAACTTAAAAGAACACTAGAAACTTCAACCCAGTCAATGGCTTGACCGGATTCTGGGAGGCATTTTCACTAATCATAAAGTGGGACACAGTGGAAAGAAAAGGGTGGTCTGATAGGACCCACCAGAGGCAGCAGGTGACGTCAGATGACAGACACAGACCTTATGTGTCCTACTCAGACTTTACACACACGTAACGGATCCAGGTTACGGCTCAAATAATTGAGCTCAATAGGAAGTCAGCTGCCCCTACGTTTTGTTTCAGGCCCAGAGATCCAAGGTCTGAACCAACTACAACACAAAGTAGGTACCATGTGCCATGGAAGTGCTGCTTTTTGAGGATGCTAACGCTGCTGTCTATTTGCTGCCAGCACCTCCTAGGAAATAACTGGGCAGGAAGTGTATGTGTATGTGGGGGAGGGCAGGAGGCAGGAGAACCAGCAATTTTGTACTATATCCTGGGAGGTGCAATATTTACAAGGCAAACACTAGAGGCAAGGGTGGAGACAGGAAGATCTCTAATAGCAGTACACAGTATCAATTGCAGTGTTGCAGGTGAGCAGTGGGTCAGGGGAACAGAGAAACGGGTGGAGGAATGTGCTATCTCAGTAGAATGAAACCGTGGTAGGTGATGCCTGCTAGAAACAGAAAATTGCTCTGGACATTCTGCATGTCAAATTGTACTCCAGGTCTGAAAGAAAGATGCTCATCATGCAGTAGATTGGCAGTGTGGCCTAAGGTACCACAGTTACACTCACTGATAACCAACATCTAGTCTGGAAAGACTTCATCTTAGTTGGAGGTGAGAACAAAACCAAATCCTACTGTTTATACCTCGAAACTAGGCTTGTGTGAAAAATCCTACAGAACAAAGAAAAGGGAATATAATTCAGAAGACTGTTCAAAATAACCTGTTATAGAACCAGAAGAAAAACTCAGGAAGGTTACAATTTAATAATAAAATGTAAATAATAAAATAAAATCATATACATAATAAAATGAAAGAAGATATACTATTTCCTAGGGTGATCATTTAATTTGACTTATTCAGAGTGAAAGGAAGCACTATTAATAATTATCCCAGTTATGAGCCAATATTTCTCATAAACATAAAAAATTCTAAATAAAAATTTGCAAACAGAACCCAGAGAGGGTATTTTAAAAGATAATACATCCTGAACAAATGGGATTTAATCCAAGGATGTAAGTTTGTTTTAACATAGCAAATGTCGACGTGTTTCATGTACTGTTAACAGAATAGAGAAAAAATACATTTCAATAAATGAAGAAAAATAATTTGATAAAATTGAACATAGATTCATGGTAAATCTCTCAGAAATAGAAATTTCTCTTAGAAATAGAAGGGAACTTCATTAATCGAATTAAAGTGTATTTCAGAAAACCTACAGCTTATAAAACTGATGAAATAATGAGTGTTTTCCCTCTGACATTGAGAACAAGGCCATGATGGCCACTGTCACCATTTCTATTCAGCATAGCACTGAAAGTCTCAGGAGGAGGGGTGGCGTTTAAAGCTTGGAGTAAAACTTCCATTATTTGTAGATGACACGATTGTATACATATAAAATTCAATAAAGTGTATAAACAACTAGAATTAATAAGTGACTTTAGCAAGGGAAATATAAAAATCAGTTAATTTCTATGTACTGGCAATAAACAATTTTAAATGAAGCAAAAAGTGAATCAAAATCATCAAATACATAGAAATAAATATAACAGAAGATATTCAAGCTATTGAAAACTATAAAATATTGAACAATAATATCTGAAGACCAAATTAAATGGAGAAACATACCATATTCATGGGTCAAAACACATAACATTGTTTAGATATCAATTCTCTCCAAATTGGGTGGTGTTCCCAATCCAAATCTCACATGCTCTTCTACAATGTGACTTTGCCACTTCCCTATCAATACATTGAGTCTAATTCTCTTTTCTTTGAAATTAGATTGGCTGTATGACTTCCTCAGTTCAGTTTAGTTTAGTTGCTCAATTGTGTCCGAGTCTTTGCAACCCCATGAATTGCAGCACGCCAGGCCTCCCTGTCCATCACCAACTCCCAGAGTTCACCCAAACTCATGTCCATTGAGTCGGTGATGCCATCCAGCCATCTCATCCTCTGTCGTCCCCTTCTCCTCCTACCCCCAATCCCTACCAGCATCAGAGTCTTTTCCAATGAGTCAACTCTTTGCATGAGGTGGCCAAAGTATTGGAGTTTCAGCTTTAGCATCAGTCCTTCCAAAGAACATCCAGGACTGATCTCCTTTAGAATGGACTGGTTGGATCTCCTTGCAGTCCAAGGGACTCTCAAGAGTCTTCTCCAACACGACAGTTCAAAAGCATCAATTCTTCAGCACTCAGCTTTCTTCACAGTCCAACTTTCATATCCATACATGACCACTGGAAAAACCATAACCTTGACTAAATGGACCTTTGTTGGCAAAGTAATGTCTCTGCTTTTGAATATGCTATCTAGCTTGGTCATAACTTCCCTTCCAAGGAGTAAGTGTCTTTTAATTTCATGGCTGCAATCACCATCTGCAGTGATTTTGGAGCCCAAAAAGATAAAGTCTGACACTGTTTCCACTGTTTCCCCATCTATTTGCCATGAAATGATGGGACCAGATGCCATCATCTTCGTTTTCTGAATGTTGAGCTTTAAGCCAACTTTTTCACTCTCCACTTTCACTTTCATCAAGAGGCTTTTGAGTTCCTCTTCACTTTCTGCCGTAAGGGTGGTGTCATCTGCATATCTGAGGTTATTGATATTTCTCCCAGAAATCTTGATTCCAGCTTGTGCTTCTTCCAGCCCAGCGTTTCTCATGATGTACTCTGCATAGAAGTTAAATAAGCAGGGTGACGACATACAGCCTTGATGTACTCCTTTTCCTATTTGGAACCAGTCTGTTGTTCCATGTCCAGTTCTAACTGTTGCTTCCTGACCTGCATATAGGTTTCTCAAGAGGCAGGTCAGGTGGCCTGGTATTCCCATCTCTTTCAGAATTTTCCAAAGTTTATTGTGATCCACACATTCAAAAGGCTTTGGCATAGTCAATCAAGCAGAAATAGATGTTTTTCTGGAACTCTCTTGCTTTTTCGATGATCCAGCGGATGTTGGCAATTTGATTTCTGGTTCCTCTGTCTTTCCTAAAACCGGCTTGAACATCTGGAAGTTCACGGTTCACATATTGCTGAAGCCTGGCTTGGAGAATTTTGAGCATTACTTTACTAGCATGTGAGATGAGTGCAATTGTGTGGTAGTTTGAGCATTCTTTGGCATTGCCTTTCTTTGGGACTGGAGTGAAAACTGACCTTTTCCAGTCCTGTTGCCACTGCTGAGTTTTCCAAATTTGCTGGCATTGAGTGCAGCCCTTTCACAGCATCATCTTTTAGGATTTGAAATAGCTCAATTGGAATTCCATCACCTCCACTAGTTTTGTTTGTGTGATGCTTTCTAAGGCCCACTTGACTTCACATTCCAGGATGTCTGGCTCTAGATGAGTGATCACACCATCGTGATTATCCGGGTCATGAAGATCTTTTTTGTACAGTTCTTCTGTGTATTCTTGCCATGTCTTCTTAATATCTTCTGCTTCTGTTAGGTCCATGCCATTTCTGTCCTTTGTCAAACCCATCTTTGCATGAAATGTTCCCTTGGTATCTCTAATTTTCTTGAAGAGATCTCTAGTCTTTCCCATTCTGTTGTTGTCCTCTATTTCTTTGCATTGATCACTGAGGAAGGCTTTCTTATCTCTCCTTGCTATTCTTTGGAACTCTGCATTCAGATGCTTATATCTTTCCTTTTCTCCTTTGCTTTTTGCTTCACTTTTCACAGCTATTTGTGAGACCTCCCCAGATAGCCGTTTTGCTTTTTTGCATTTCTTTTCCATGGGAATGGTCTTGATCCCTGTCTCCTGTACAATGTCACAAACCTCCGTCCATAGTTCATCAGGCACTCTGTCTATCAGCTCTAGTCCCTTAAATCTATTTCTCACTTCCACTGTGTAATCATATGACTTCCTAGGCAGGGGTAAATGACAATGCAACGTCAATATTTGCATTGCATTTCCAGTATTTACTGGAATAATGAGTCTTCTAGACTTTAGTTGCCACAGGAAGTCATGCTGTGAGGAAGCCCAAACTGGCCTATGTGGAGAGATCACATAGACAGACCCCAAATCTGTATGAAGATATAACTATATGGATGCCAGGCTAGCCCCAGCTACCTTAGTTCCCTGATGTTCCAGCTCCAGCCATCATCCAATTACAATTGAATGAGACCCCAGAAACTGGGTTAAGCCCTCTCTGCTTTTCTAACCCACAGGAACCAAGGGAGATAATGAAATTATTGTTGTTATTCTAAGTCATTACATTGTTTTTAATTTTTTATTGAGGTATTACTGACTTATAGAATGCTATACATAATTTAATATACACAACTCAAGTTTGAGGATTAGTATACACCTGTGAAAGCACCGTACCATCAAGGCCATTGACATGTTCATTACCTCCTAAAGTTTCCTCCGTTTATCTCGTGTGTGTGCATGTGGTAAGAACACTTAACATAACATCTATTCTTTTAGCAAATTTTAAGTATACAATACAATATTGTTAGTAATAGGCACATGCTGTGTAGTAAATCTCTAGAACTTATTTATCTGTTGACTGAAATAAAATGCTCATTGTAAAAGTTGAGATTTTTTGTTTGTTTGATCGTGCCAATGGCTTATGTGGTTTTAGTTTCCTGATGAGGAATTGAATCCAGGCTCTCAGCAGTGAGAGTGTAGAGTCCTAACCACTGGAGTATAGGGGAATTCCCAAGCATCATTTTTTATTTGAGGCATTACTGAGGACTTTAGTTCATGATACAGCCTCTCAAGTAGCTCTGAGGGACTGTTCCAAAGAGATATGGGAGGAGCCAGTATCCTGGAGTTTTTGCAAAAAATAAATAAATAAATAATGAAGCAGGTAATCGAACATGAAAATATTGCTGCTAATTAAAGGGGGGGAAAAAAAGCCCAGACATCTAAAGTTAGTGAATTTACTGCTTTTTCTTAGTGTATGGGAAGGTGCAAGATTCTGGGTTTATTGAAATTATTCCTTTGATATGTACCTTGGATATCTAGGGCCAGTTTACCTCCATCCTGAGTTTCCCTCAGGGTGCACCATTGTGAGTGGCTGCTGTGGCTGAAGGCTTGATGGCCACAACACCGTTTATTTACTGAAATACAGGTGATATTCTTTGTCCCTTGTTTTTTCTGTGATCCAACACATGTTGGCAATTTGATCTCTGGTTCCTCTGCCTTTTCTAAATCCAGCTGGTACATCTGGAAGTCCTTAGTTAACACACTGTCGAAGCCTAGCTTGAAGGATTTTGAGCATGACCTTGCTAGCGTGTGAAATGAGTGCAATTGTGTGGTAGTTTGAACATTCTTTGCCCTTTGCTATTGGAATGAAAACTGACCTTTTCCAGTCCTGTGGCCACTGCTGTGTTTTCCAAATTTGCTGGTATATTGAGTACAGCACTTTAGCAGCAGCATCTTTTAAAGTTTTGTCCCCCTTGACCCTCACTTCCTCATTTCCTCCACCCCTAGCCTCTGGAAACCACCATCCTACTTTCTTCTTCTATGAGATTGATCATGCCACATATAAGTGAGATCATTCAGTATCTGTCTTTCTATGTCTGGCTTATTTCACTTAGCATAATGTCCTCCAGGGCCACTCTTGTTGTCACGAATGCAAGATTTCCCTTTTTTAAAAAACAAAGCTGAATTATACTCCTCTGTATGTGTATTAGTCTGTTTGGCCCACAATAACAAAATATCAGAGAGTGGGTATCATATAAACACCAGAGATTTATTTCTCAGATTATGGAGGCTGGGAAGTCTATGATCAAGATGCTGGCAGATCCAGTGTCTCGTTAAGATCCACTTTTTGGTATAGTTGGTGCATTTTCACTGGGTCCTCACATGGAAGAAGGGGAAAGGGAGATTTCTTGGGTCTCTTTTATAAGGACACTAAACTCATCTATGAGGACTCAGCCCTCATAACCTAATTACCTCCCAAAGACTATATTTCCTAATACCATCACCTTGGGAGTTACAGTTTCCACATATGAGTGGAGGTGGGGCACAAACATTCGATCTATAGCAATATGCATATATCACTTTCCTTTACAATTCATCTTTCAATGGACCTTTAGGTTGTTTCCATATCCTGATGATTGTAAATAATGCTGCAATGAACATGAGAGTACAGATATCTCTGCAAGATTTTTATTCCAATTCCTTTGGATAAATACTCAGAACTGGGATTGCTAGATCATATGGTAGCTCTACTTTTAATTTTTTCAGGAATCTCCAAATGTTTTCCATAATGTCTATAGCAATTTGCAGTCCTACCCTCAGTGTATAAGGATTCCCTTTCTCCATATCCTGAACAACATTTAGCTTTTAAAAAAAATAATTAAAGCCATCATAGTGGAGTGAGGTGATATCTCATGATAGCCTTAATTTGCATTTCTCTGATGATTAGGTATGTTGAGCACCTTTGTATATACTTGTTGGTCATCTGTAGATCTTCTCTGGAAATGTCTGTTGAGGTCCCTAGCCCATTTTATTTTATTTTATTTTTGGCATTGTCCAAAATATTGTTTTATTCTTTAATGGAAAAAAGCTATTAATATTCAAATGAAAAGGGTCACATTAAAAAACCTGTATGTAAGAAACAGCCTCCAAGAACATCCAAGCAGCAAATCAGAGGGAGGGAAAAACGCTTCAACAGCCCATCCGTTTTCTTCAAAATATTACTTGACAGGATACAACTCATTTCACTGGCTACGACAATTCATAGAATTTTTCATTGTTTTCTTGAGACGCAAAAGTTCACTGCTGCAGTGTTTTCAAATGACCAGTCAAGGGTTACTTCTCGGTTGAAAAGGCCACTGGTAGGTTCCTTGGACTGGAAAGGACGTTCCTTCACCACAGGAAAATCTACTCCCAAGAAAAGAAAGCTGAAGTCTTTGCGGAGCCTCTCACAATTCATCTTTCTCCGGGTCGTCCAGCTCCACGTCACTCAGGTCAATGTCATCTTCCACGGGAAGCTCACCGTCCTTGCCATCCCAGGGCTCCCTGGTGCTGATGGTGGGGAAAGCACCACCGCCTAGATCCACGTGCGGTAGATCCACGCCCGAAAGACAGCTCCCTGAGAAACTCATTAATGCCTTGCTCATTGAACGATCCCTTTAGGAGAGCAAATTTCATCTTGCGTGCGTTAATAGCTGCCATAGCAGAGTATCCAAACCCTCCAATCCCCAGCGCGTTCTCTGGTTCAGATTGGGCTCCAGCTTCTGTCCACAGCCACCCCCACATTTTCTTCTTGTATTTGTCCGCCAACTTCAGAAGAACTTCCAAGTAAGAATTTCTGCCTGCAGCTCCCGTGTCAAGAATGTGGGGCAGCACGGCCACGACGCAGAGCTAATGCTCCTCACACGTCTTCTTGGGGACGTCCTCGTTGATGATCTCAAGCAGCTCAGGAGGTGGAGCGTTATCAGAAAACAGATCGAGGGCCCGGGAAACAATGTCGGATCTCGTGCGTCCCCCGTCGTAATCCACAGGAGACTCACCTTTCTGAAATATCTTGATTGTAGGGAATCCCCTAATCCCATATCGGCTGGCGAGAACCTGGTTCACAGTGGCATCCACAGCTGCGAGTTTCACTTTGCCTTTCGTTTGCTCTTTCACCTCTGTAGCGGCCGCGGCCCATTCTGGCTCTAGGTTTTTGCAGTGTCCACACCAGGGAGCATAAAACTCAACCATCCAAACATCTTCACTGTCAAGGACATTCTTGTCAAAGTTGTCGTCCGTCAGCTCAATCACGTCCTTCTTACTTGAACTGTCACCTCTGCCTTGTTTTCCAGAGCTGTAGCCACTGCCCCGGCCGCCAAGGCGGTCTTTCACAAGCTGGCGCAGAGCACTGAGGGCAGCGTCCACGATGGCTTCACCAGTTCTGCCACCCTGATAATCTTCTGGTTTGTTTTTGTTGGATCCAAAAATCTTAATGGTAGGAAATCCCTGAACACCATACTGACCCCCTAGGGACTGATGTTTGTCTGCGTCAACTGCACCAACTTTGACAACATCTTTCAAGGCAGTTGCTGCTTTCTTCCATTCTGGTGTTAACCTCTGGTAGTGGCCACACCATGGAGCATAGAATTCTACAAGCCACAAACTGTCACTCTGAATAACTTCTCGGTTGAAGTTTGAGGGAGTTAATTCAATTACATCATCACTAGACGAATACAGACCATTAACTGTTATAAAGAGGGTACAGCTCATCAGACCAAGCACCAGGCGAGCCATGCTGAGCGCCCGCGCCGCCACACACTCCAGCCGCCGCCTCACCCCCTAGCCCATTTTAAAATCTGGTTTTTTGTTAAGGAGTTGCAGAAGTTTGTTATACATTTTGAATGATACATGATTGGCAAATATTTTCTCCCATTGTGTGTGTTGCCTTTTCATGTTGTTGATGGCTTCCTTTGCTCTGCAGTAGCATTTTAGTTTCATGTAATCCCACTTGTTTACTTTTGCTTTTGTTTCTTGTGCATCTGATGTCGTATCCAAAAAAAAAAAAAGTTGTTGCAAATTGTCAACTAAAAAATAATGTACAATCTAAAAGTTGAGAATTATGTTTTATTTGGGGTATTACTGAGGACTTAAGTCTGGGATATCATCTCTCAGATAGTTCTGAAGGGCTGTTCCGAAGAGGTAAGGAAGGAGCTAGGATATATAGGACTTTTTGTAAAAAAAAAAAAAGAAGAAGAAAAGAAAGAAAGGAACAGGTAGTTGAACGTCAAAAGATTATCGCTAATTAAAGAAAGAACAGATGTCTCGAGCTAATGAACTTAGTACTGTTATATGTATGGGAAGATGAACGTCTGGGCTCATTGAAATCATTCTTTTCACATGTGCCTTAACTATCTGGGTCCAGTATTCTGTTTTTCTCCATCTTGAATCCTCTCAGTGTGCATTACTGGAGGTGGCTGCAGTGACTGAAGACTTGTTGGTCCCAACATCATTTGTTTACTGATATGGTAGGCAATTCTTTTTTGTCCACACAAGACATATGTCAAGGAACTCTTCTTGAATGTTCCAGTCCAAGATGGTGACATAGGGAGCTCTTGAACTCATTTCCTCCCATGGACACACCAAATCTATATCTGCACGTGGATCATTTCCTTCTGAAAAAAAATCTAGAAACCAGCTGAATGATTTCTACATGTTGAGCAAATAAGAAAATACATCAAAACAGGTAGAAAAGACTGAGTCCTCTTGCCATAAACCTTATCTTCATCACATCAGCATACAATTAGGAGGGAAACCCGGAGGAGCAAAAGGTTTTGACTCGGAATCTAGCACCACAACTTTTAAGACTTCCACCTGAAGGGTGGGCCCCCCAAACTCCTATTTTAAAAGCCACTGGGGCTTGTGTCCACAAAACCCACTTGATGATAGCAAACAAGAAACAGTTCTTAATAGGCTCAAGAGAACTCACTGCGGCTCTCCCCTCTAGGGGTCATCACAGAGGTAGCAAACAGAAGTGTCCACCTCCTAGTCTTTCTCAAAAGAGGCATATTTGCAAAAGCTGATGCAGACATCCAGGATTCTAATTTAGCATACATTTGTGGTTCTACCTAGAGACAAGGAGGCTGGCGGGTTTGGTTCCCACATTCTCCCTCTGGCCTGCTCCAGGTCATTGGAGTCCTACGGGAAGAAGATAGTGCAAATATCTGCCGCATTTGCTTTTGTAGCTGCTGCCCAGATGACATCCTCCTTGACTACACTGTTCCAGTGGCCAATTTGGCTTCATTTGTGAGTCCCACAGGACTGTAGCAAACAAAGAAACAGTTTTTAACCAGCTATCACCCCAAGGCTCAGCACAGAAGGACCAGATAGTAAAGCCCATCTCCCAACCTTTTCCTGGAAGAGACCTACATGCATACATTACAGGCTACTACTTAAGACTCAGACTTCTAGTTTAGCACACAACTATGGGCTGATTGCAAGCCTCCCCTGAGACCAGGGAAGCCAGCAAGAATCACCTCTGAATTCTCCCTCAATCACATTCCAAACCACTAGTATCTCCCTGGAAAGAGTTTGTGCATACAACTGATGCCCCTATTTTGTGGCTGCAACCCAGGGAAAGCAACCCTTGATTGTTTGGCTCTGGTGCCATATTCGACCATGTTAGACTGGATGGACTTAACAGGTAGTTACAGAACATTCCATCCCAAAGCAGCTGAACACACATTCTTCTCAAGTGCACATAGAACACTCTCCAGGATAGATCATAAGTTAGGCCACAAAATAAGTCTTAATAAAGTTAATAAGATTAGAATCATATCTAGCATCTTTTCCAACCATAATTGTATGAAACCAGAAATCAGTTATAAGAAGGAAACTGGAAAATTCACAAATGTGAGTAGATCAAACAATGTGGTCCTGAAAAACCAATGGATCAAAGAAGAAATAAAAAACAAAATGAAAATGTATCTTGAGGCAAATAAAAATGGAAATACAACATACCAAAACTTATGGTATGCAGCAAAAGCAGTTCTAAGAGGAAAGTTCATAGTAATATATGCCCACATTAAGAAAAAAGAAAGATATTCAATAAACAACCTAACTTTATAGCAACTAAAAAAGAGAAAAGAAAACCCAAAGTTAGTAAAAGGAAGGAGATAGCAGAGATCAGAGTAGAAATTACTGAATAGAGACTATATAGGCAATAGACAAGAACAATGAAACTGAGCTGGTTTTAAAAAACAACAACAAAATACATGAAGCTTTAGCTAGACCTAGAAAGAGAAGATTATTCAGCAATAAGAAATAAGGGAATTCTGTCATTTGCAACAACATAAATGAATCTGGAGGGCTCATTCACTAATGCTAAGTGAAATAAGTCAGACAAAGACAAATACTGCATGGTATCACTTAAATATGGAATAAAAAATAATGTCAATCTCATAGAAACAGAGAGTAGAAAGTGGTTGTCAGGGACTGGGGAGTGAAATAGGAAGCAACTATTAGAAAGCTAAACTTTCAGTAATAAGATAAATAAGGTCTGAGGATCTCATGTAAAACACAGTGACTATAGTTGATAATATTGTATTGTATAGTAATTAAAATTTGCTAAGAAGAGTAGAACTTAAATGTCCTCACCAAAGAAGAAGATGGAGAAGAGAAATAAGTGAGATGATGGGTATGTTAATAATTCAATCAGGAGGGAATCATTTTACTCATACACACATGCACACACCCAGAGAACAGGACAAGACAAGGGTTTCCCAGTGCGTTTCTCAAAGCTGGTATAACCCTGACACCAAACCCGACAGACTGTGCAAGAGCAAACGAACAAAATTAGTACCTCAAATTTGTCCCACCTCTGAATACAGAGTTTTTTAAAAATCATGAATAAAATACTAACAAATTGAAACCTGCTGTAAGTTGACCAAGTAGACCTTGTTAAATATTATAAGAATGATATAATTATGAAGGATAAAAGCTTGATTTATCATGTTCTTAGGTCAGAGAGAAGAAAGCAGTGATACTAATAGATATTAAAAATAATTTGATAAAAGTCATTTATCTATTCTTGATTAATCCTTTAGTTAATTGAGAATAAGAAATTCTTTTTTAATATGATGAAATGTTTTGGGAAATAGATGGGGAAACAGTGGAAACAGTGTCAGACTTTATTTTTTGGGCTCCAAAATCACTGCAGATGGTGACGGCAGCCATGAAATTAAAAGATGCCTACTCCTTGGAAGAAAAGTTATGGCCAACCTAGATAGCATATTGAAAAGCAGAGACATTACTTTGCCAACAAAGGTCCATCTAGTCAAGGCTATGGTTTTTCCAGTGGTCATGTATGGATGTGAGAGTTGGACTGTGAAGAAAGCTGAGCGCCGAAGAATTGATGCTTTTGAACTGTGGTGTTGGAGAAGACTCCTGAGAGTCCCTTGGACTGCAAGGAGATCCAACCAGTCCATTCTAAGGAGATCAGCCCTGGGATTTCTTTGGAAGGAATGATGCTAAAGCTGAAACTCCAGTACTTTGTCCACCTCATGCAAAGAGTTGGCTCATTGGAAAAGACTCTGACGCTGGGAGGGACTGGGGGGAGGAAAAGGGGACGACAGAGGATGAGATGGCTGGATGGCATCACTGACTCGATGGACGTGAGTTTGGGTGAACTCCGGGAGTTGGTGATGGATAGGGAGGCCTGGCGTGCTGCGATTCATGGGGTCGCAAAGAGTCGGACACGACTGAGCGACTGAACTGAACTGAACTGAATGTTTAAGTAAAATCAACCAACTGCCAATATTATTTTTAATGATGAACACTACAGGTATTCCATTAAAACCAGTAAAAGGACAATGCTCACTCTATTACTTACTTTTACCATTTTTCTGGAAGCTGTAATGAATGAATTCAATTTTTCAAAAAATAAGAAATATGACTTAGAAAGGGAGAGAAAAGATGAGCATTTTTAATATAAACGCAAGTTTTCTACCTGGAAAAGTATTAGATTGATGGGGTGAGATCCCTCCCTGTGTACAGGCAATAAGAGGGTATATTGCCTATTTAGAATTTTAAAGGAATAATAAATTGACTTAAAGCCTGTCTCTTTTTACTACCTCTTTACACTGGAAACTCTAAACAATATCAGTGATAAAATAATCTTCTGTGAAGAAAATATTTTGCTAAGTTCTAAACAGTTGTGGCAGTTATTTTTGAGTGTGTATATTTATATATAAATACATATATAATTATATGTGTGTATTATGTCATATATAGTAAGTATATATACACACATACATATAAATATGCTTCAAACTAGCAGATTTTCATTACTTAATCTTTAATAAACTTTGTATCCTATGTGGAAATTAATTCAGAGACCTTCCAATTAAACAGTCAGTCCTACCCACATGGATTTACTTACAGATCGTTTGGAGAGGAAGTTTATAACGATTTAGAATCATTTGATCTTGCTTTAGGAGAATTATGAATCTTCCATTCTGTGGTACTACTTAATTGAAAGAGTAGATTCACAACAAACAGTAATGGCACAATCGCTCTAAGAATATAGAAACAAGACTTGACTTCTTCCATTTGGCCATGTAATCATTGCCAGAAGAACTCAAAAGGGAAGGTTTGACTGCCTGTATCATTTTCACCAAGACTGGAACGTGATTCTAAAGCAATGGCTCAAATCCTGGCAATGTTTGCCATCATTCACCTTTTTCTACGAATTTTTTACAGAAAAAGAAAAACGTTAGAAGTTTTTCTAAAATGTAAACAGAAATGTATGATGAATTTCCTGGTGATGATATTTTAGTTACAGTATTGCAGCTTCTGGAATTGTAATTTCTACCAAATCTACCCTTGTCATTTAGACTTTTGCTAGCTATTTGTGTATCTGGTGCTCTATGTGACAGAAACTTTTGAAATTAAAATTAATAACTTTAATCAACTATAAATCTAGCCATATTGCCCAATGAACATGAATATGCAAACATTAATTTTGATGAGGGCAGTGACAAACTTGTAGAAGTAAAAGCTCAAAACCATAAACTGTAATTATTTTATATTATTTCATCATTCATTCCTATGCCAGACTGATTGGTAGGTATATGTTTTCTTTCCAAAGAACACATTAATATAATTAAGATGTATTTATCTATTACTTTTCTGGTACAATAATATTTTATTTTAGGGTCTCCCAGGTGGCACAGTGGTAAAGAATCTGCCTGCCAACGCAGGAGACACAGGTTCGATCTCTGGATCAGGAAGATCCCCTGGAGAAGGACATGCAACCCACTCCAGTATTCTTTTTTTTTTTTAATTTATTTATTTTAATTGGAGGCTAATTACTTTATAATATTGTAGTGGGTTTTGCCATACATTGACATGAATCGGCCATGGGTGTACATGTGTCCCCCATCCTGAACCCCCCTCTCACCTCCCTCCCCATCCCATCCCTCAGGGTCATCCCAGTACACCGGCCCTGAACTCCCTGTCTCATGCATAGAACCTGGGCTGGCAATCTGTTGCACATATGGTAATATACATGTTTCAGTGCTGTTCTTTCAAATCATTGGAAAATCCCATGGACAAAGGAGCCTGGTGGGCTACAGTCCATGGGGTTGCAAAGAGTCAGACATGACTAAGCAAAAGTAATTTTTTTACTGACATGATCATTTATAAAAGGTTCAAAAAGGAAAATTTTTATTGTGCCCTCTGTCATTATTATAATTTGTTTCATTTCATGATTATTATTCAAAATAACTTAATAGTATACAAGGGAGGGAATAAAAGTCCCAGCCTGCTCCAGGTATCAAATATTCTAGATACACCATTGCCACTATTTTGAGGGTATTACACTAATAACTCTTCTCTCTCTGAGAGAGGATCAAGCCCGTTACATTGATTCTTTCACAGTCTTGATTATCTACACAGAGCTCTAATACTTTAAAGCTGGCATAGGTTTCACAGAATTCAGATCCTTGATTGTCCTTTTTGTACGTAGAAAATAGCTCTTGCTTCCAGGAAATCTTATAACCAACTTTATTGGGAACAGTCTTCATGGGTCAAACACAGCAGATGTGTAAGCCTTAATCCTCTGTGCATCCAGCCTCTGCAAGGTGACATAATGTCCGGGTCATTTTCCCAAGTGATAAATGTCTCATATATCAGCCTCTACCATCATAATTTGACTAATGGGTAACACAAGACAAATTTTCAATATAGCATAGATGCATTTCTGAATGGATAAATACATGTTTGAAGAAAGAAATGGCAACCCACTCCAGTATTCTTGCCTTGAGAAATCCATGAACAGGGGAGCCTGGCAGGCTATGTCCATGGGGTCACAGAATCGGACACAACTGAGCAACTAACACACACACAGATACATGTTAAAGGCAGCCTACATCCTTGAACATCCCCCATATGTTTTCTTTTTAAAAACTTTTTTTAAATTTTATATTGGAATATAGTTGAGTAAAAATGTTGGGTTAGTTTCAGGTTATAGCAAAATGGTTCAGTTATACATATACATGTATCTATTCTTTTTCAAATTCTTTTCCTATTTAGGTTATTACAGAATATGGAGTAGAGTTCCCTGGGCTATACAGGAGATCCTTGCTGGTTTTCTATTTTAAATATAGCAATGTGTATGTGCCCATGCCAAACTCCCAATCTATCCCACCCCTTCTGTTACAAGACAGACTCACAGATTTGGAGAATGAATTTATGGTTACCAGAGGGGAAAGGGGGATTTTTTAAATGTACATGTTGCACAAATATAGAGTGACCAGTCGTCCAAATCTGCCTGCATCTGAGGGCACTGGGGATGCAGGATTTCAGTGCTGACACCAAGAGAGTCCAGGTACATCTGGGTGGATTGTCACACTAGGTATAGGGTTAGTTCACCTGTCCCATATATATATTTATAAAATTTAGAAATGCTTTTGGTTGCTAGCTAATAGGAAACCCTCCCAAAACCATTTAATCAAAGCAGGTGATTAAATGAATTCCACATTCTCACATAACAGGCAGATAGAGGTGGACAGACCAGTTACTGTAGCTACCCCACAATGTCATTAATGCCCTAGGTCCCTC
This sequence comes from Bos indicus x Bos taurus, assembly GCF_003369695.1. Taxonomy (NCBI): domain Eukaryota; kingdom Metazoa; phylum Chordata; class Mammalia; order Artiodactyla; family Bovidae; genus Bos; species Bos indicus x Bos taurus. Next base: position 13,749,820 of record NC_040086.1, on the reverse strand, counting down.
CTGCCTTTCTAGTTCACTGTGCTTCACATTTTTTTCTATTGATTTCATGATTGCTAGAATGTCTGCCATACCTCCAGACATCATTTTCATTCCACTGCAGAAAGTGGGGGAGGAGAGAAGGATGTACGGATGTGGCAGACTTCTTCCCCTATCTCGTTGGCTAGACTGTCCCGTGGGCACCCCTGACCATGCAAGCAGCTAGGGAACCTGGAATTCATGTTATAGCCTCTAGTGCAGGAAGTGGCAAGGGAGAAGGGCTGGAAATGGGTCCTGAGCAAGCCAACATACAGGTAAGGTTTGGGGCACTATCAAAGCCATAAACATTTGTCTATAGGATCTGATTCAACAGCGTCCAGAAACATGAAGGATTATCATGATCTGGAAAATGTATAGAGTAGGTTTCTTAGGACAAGCCATGTCTAAGTATGACTCAGAAATGTATTTATACATTTTCTTGCTCCCAGGCTGATGTACGTTATCAGAAATAAAAAGTCCAGTCACGGAAGAAACAGCAGAAGAGCGGGTCATAGTTCTTTCAATTTGTTGGTGATCCATAGTGATGGGAAAATATACGCAGCAGTTCTGAGTTTACTCTTGAATGGAGAGACAGTAATCACATCCACTAGCACTCAGAACACCTTTTCCTGGGCGACACCTTGACTTTTGTGAGGTTAAAGCATAGGAACCTTCCAGCCATTTGTTGACTCCCAGAGCAAAATGTTCCTGTCCTCTCTGATTGTTGGAAAACATGCACTCAGAGGGAGCCAGAGCACTCGATTTGATGTAGTACTGTTGGGAAAATATCAAAGTCCATTCATTCATTCATTTGTTCATCAACTTTGAGCACTGATGGACCAGACGCTGTTCTAGTTGCTCAGCACACAGCAATGAGCAAGGCAGCAGAGAAAATTTCTTGCCCTCATGTAGCTTACATTTCTAGTGATGAAATAGATGATAAATGAAATACATGTATATGTTGGTAATAAGTACTATGGAGAAAAATAAAACAGAGAAGGGGAGAGGGGATGAGGGGTGAGTAGTTATCGTTAAAAGGGTGATTTTCACTAAACGATGATATTTGAGTGGGAAATGAGGGCATAGGTCATACAAATATGTGGGCAAGAGGAGCCCCTGCTAAAAGTATGTAAATGCAAAGCTCCTGAAGCAAGAGCATGCCTTCCTCTATGGGGACAGTAGGTGAGCAAAGAGAAGCAGTGGTAGTAGTAGAGATGGGCGGTTGGGGGAGATTGTGCAAGACCCTAAGGATCATTGTTAAGTACTTTGCCTTTTATCTGAGATAATTCAAGGCACCGAAGGTTTCAAGCAGAGGAGTGACGTGGTCTGATTTGTATTTTAAAAGGACCATTGGTTGCCGTGATGAGAGCAGGGATGCAGGAGTACATTATACAAGAGCACACACAGGGACAGCAGGCAGAAGACTCTTGCAAGAATGCAGGCGTGGGACTTTCCTGGTGGCACAGTGGATAGGAATCTGCCTGCCAATGCAGGGGACATGGGTTCGATCCCTGGTCCAGAAGATTCCACATGCCATGGAGGAACTAAGCCCACAAACCACAACTATTGAGCCCGTGCAGCTAGAGTCTGTGCTCTGCAATACGAGAAGCCACTGCAAGAGAAGCCCACACACAGCAACCAAGAGTAGCTGCCTCCCCTGCAACCAGAGAAAGCCCATATGCAGCAACAAAGACCTAGAACAACCACATACATTTTTTAAAAAAAGAAGGCACGTGGAAGAAAGCGGGTGCTCGGACCAGGGTGATACCTGTGGAGTTGGTGTGAAATGGGGGGATCTGGGGGTAAATTTATCCTGCTGGATTAGCTACAGATGAGGGAGAGAAAGATTTTTGGCCTGAGCAAAAGGGAGACTAGAAATGCCATTTCCTGACATAGGAAGGACGATAGTTTGTACAGGCATTGTTTCATTTGCCCAGGAACTAAAACAAGTTTTCTGTGGGGAAGGTCAATTTTGAACAAGCTAAGTTTAAAAGTAGATGTCTATGCAAAGTTATCAAGTAGACAGCTAAATATACCAGTCTAGGCTGGAGGTAGGAATTCTTAGAACTTCAGGAAGAGGGTCTGCTTCATTAGCTGGGATTTTGTCCTACTTGTACTAAAAACAAGCAGGAAAACACAAATTATCATCTCTGTAATTAAAGCTTTCAGGATTAAGTAGTTTAATTCCAATCACGCAGCTGTAAATAACAGATTGCCTCCATCTGGGGCTCCACCCGCGCTTCAGATCACAATTGTGTTAACCTTAACATTCACAGGCCTTCTCAGGTGGCACTATTGGTAAAGAATCTGCCTGGCAATGCAGGAGACATAAGAGATGAGGGTTCGACCCCTGGGTCAGGGAGATCCCCTGGAGAAGGGCATGGCAACCCACTCTAGTATTCTCGCCTGGAGAATCCCAGGGACAAAGGAGCCTGGCAGGCAACAGTCCATGCGGTCACGACTGAAGTGACTTAGCACGCATGCAACATTCACAGGAATTGTTCTACAGAACAGTGAAATGTGATCCAGAGTCACATGTCCAGTTTTTAACTAACGTGGTATCAAGTAAGTTAAGTCAAAGTGATGCAGCTGAAGCTAAACAATATCCTCAGGATCAATGAAAAGTCACCCATAAATGTTATAGGCCTCTGTTATAGGACCTGGGTTCATCAAATAAGCAAACTGAAAAAAATTGAATATTATCCATCTATTTTAAAACTATTTCTGTGCCTTTTCCAGACTTTTTCCTTTTAAAGGAGAAAAACCCATGAAGGTCAAAGTCAAGGTCAGAAGCTTTCCAGCAATCTTCAGTGGTTCTGATGCATATGCATGCAGGTGTCTGCAGTCTCAGCCCAACTGTCTCTGCCTGCTAAAGCCTGGTTTGGGTACCAAGGGCAATACCAGGGTTTCCTGAACACAATTGTAGCTTGTAATTAAGACAATGACAATTTTGGCAGTCATGGAGGCTGTGCTGCCGCCTGAAACCTACGAATAATCATTTTTCACATTCCTAGCAGCACTCTGCAAACTACTTTTTCACTATCTTTTTTCACCTTTGCCAACTTTTAATATGTATTTCTTTGTGTACTGGTGTAGTTGATAATTTTCTCAGTATACTCATTAGCTCTTCTTTTTACCTCTTTATATTTTGGCCACCTCATGCGAAGAGTTGACTCATTGGAAAGGACTCTGATGCTGGGAGGGATTGGGGGCAAGAGGAGAAGGGGACGACAGAGGATGAGATGGCTGGATGGCATCACTGACTCGATGAACGTGAGTCTCAGTGAACTCCGGGAGTTGGTGATGGACAGGGAGGCCTGGCATGCTGCGATTCGTGGGGTCGCAAAGAGTCGGACACAACTGAGCGACTGATCTGATCTGATCTGATCTTGTCACTTTCAACCAAGGTACCCTGAAGCCATAGTTTAGGTAGTGCCGTAAAAGAATTAATGGATACATGTAGCTTTCTCTATAAAGCTCTCTGGGATGTATTGATAGCTTGCTGATAGCATGCAAGGAAGAAATTGAACAATAGAGAAATCCAGCTTGGGTCACCACCTCAGAAAGGGTGGAGTTTTAAATCTCTGAGAAGAGTTCTTCATTAAACTGTCAATCTGAGTACCTGGTGCTAAGAGAGAAAAAGAGTTGACTAACAATCTAAATTTATGAAGCTGTTTTTCAGCTTGAGAGCTGATGCTTAGAGATGTCCTGATAGGACATTAAGGCATCCAGGCAAACTCCCCAAGCCAGTGAGTCCCATGATGAAGTCTATCCCAATATCCCCTCATTCTGTTGCCTGTTGCTCCCATGCATGCATGCGTGCTAAGGTCACTTCAGTTGTGTCTGACTCTTTGCAACCCCGTGGACTGTAACCTGCCGGGCTCCTCTGTCCAGGAGATTTCCCAGGCTGCCATTTCCTTCTTCAGGGGATCTTCTTGACTCAGGAATTGAACCCAGATGGATTCTCTACCACTGAGCCACCAGGGAAACCCCAAGTGTGTGTGTGTGTGTGTGTGTGAATGTGTGTATATACACACACACATATATATATGCTTACAGAATTATGCTTGTAAATATATATAAATATATACAAATTATATGTAAATACATAATCCATAATATATAAAAATACATAAATGTGTGTATGCTCAGTTGCTTAGTCGTGTCTGACTCTGTGGCCTCATGGACTGTAGCCCACCAGGTTCGTGTGTCCATGGGATTTTCCAGGCAAGAACACTGGAGTGGGTTGCCATCTAGGGGATCTTCCCCACCCAGGGATTGAATCTGTGTCTTGTGTTTCTCCTGCATTGGCAGGTGGATTCTTTACCACTGAGCCACCTGGGGAGCCCAACATACATAAACATATAGATATAGAATGGGCTTCCCAGGTGTGCTAGTGGTAAAGAACTCACGTGCCAATGCAGATGACATAAGAGATGTGAGTTTCTGCTGGGCATACACACCAAGGAAGCCAGAATTGAAAGAGACGCGTGTACCCCAATGTTCATCGCAGCACTGTTTATAATAGCCAGGACATGGAAGCAACCTAGGTGTCCATCAGCAGATGAATGGATAAGAAAGCTGTGGTACATATACACAATGGAGTATTACTCAGCCATTAAAAAGAATACATTTGACTCAGTTCTAATGAGGTGGATGAAACTGGAGCCTATTATACAGAGTGAAGTAAGCCAGAAAGAAAAACACCAATGCAGTATACTAATGCATACATATGAAATTTAGAAAGATGGTAACGATAACCCTGTCTGCGAGACAGCAAAAGAGACACAGATGTATAGAACAGTCTTTTGGACTCTGTGGGAGAGGGCAAGGGTGGGATGATTTGGGAGAATGGCATTGAAACATGTATATTATCATTTGTGAAACGAATCGCCAGTCCAGGTTCGATGCATGATACAGGATGCTTGGGACTTGTGCACTGGGATGACCCAGAGGGATGGTATGGGGAGGGAGGTGAGCGGGGGGTTCAGGATGGGGAACACGTGTACACCCGTGGTGGATTCATGTTGATGTATGGCAAAACCAATATAATATTGTAAAGTAATTAGCCTCCAATTAAAATAAACAAATTTTTACCAAAAAAAAAAAAACAAGAGAGAGAGAGATGTGAGTTTGATTCCTGGGTCGAGAAGATCCCTTTGGAGGAGGGCATAGCAATCCACTCCAGTATTCTTGCCTGGAGAATCCCCATGGACAGAGGAGCCTGGGGAGCTACAATCCATAGGGTCACACAGAGTTGGACATGACTGAAGCAACTTAGCATGCACACATACATAAAAATAGAATATGTTGATATATGCTAAATATTTTTTTATAAACATAAATTCCCCTTTAACCAGCTTATAGAATAATAAAAATATGTTTCCTGGTAAACTTTAAGCCATTGTTTAAAAATCGGAGGATAGTTTTATCTCCAAACATCACCTGAGCATTGTAGTCAAATGAGAAGCATCAGTTCAGTTCAGTTCAATTGCTCGGTTGTGTCCAGCTTTTAGCGACCCCATAAAACTCATAATTTCCACTTCCTGTGATCAAGGCTGACCCAGCAATGCTGGATGTAGAGCTCTTGCTAAAGAGGAGAATCTGAAAACTTCACATCAGGAGACAGAGCTAGAGCTTCTTAAAAGCTTCCTAGGTTTGTGTACATCTCTAGGTATCTTTTGTCATAAGCCTGATGTTGGAAACCCTAGGATGTCATAGGGGGATTGGTCTTTCAAAGTGGGCTGTGTAGTCACAGAGAGGATGTGGCAAGTCTATAAATTATAGTAAGGTGCCCCAAGCAGAAGGCCACCTTTCCTCTCTTCCTTCTTCCTCTTCACCACTCATATCTTCCGAACATTGAATTCTGAGGTTAACTGGTTTCCCATCAGTTGACCCCTCTCAGTAGCAGAACCTCACTGAATGTGTCTTCTGCAAACCACAGAACATCTACTTGTATTCCTCAAAACTTTTTTTGTGTTTCACTCTTTTTACCTTCACTTACTCCTCCTCTGATGCTCTTCCTTTCTTTATGTAGATCTGAGTTTCTGACCTACAATATCTTCCTTCTCTCTAAAGAACTTCTTTTCACATTTATTACAAGGCAGGTCTTTAGGAAAGAGGGATGGCTCTGAAGGGTATACATGGGAGGAACTTGTGCAGAAGAGGGTGGGATACTGTTTACACTTGGTTTGGAAGTCAGCTTCATATTTGGTGTCCCGCATTTCCTGAGAGTTTAGGATCCTTCATTTCCTATTTTTCAAGTCTTTTAGAAGTCTCTTTATTTTTGTTAAAAAAAAAAAAAAATTCCTCGAACAGCTGAGAGACAGGAAGGTAAGGTGGTTAGAGGCTGGTGAAACTTTAGATTCAGATGGAAACCCTAGAGGAATTTCAAACCTTTTCTTGAGCTTTATTTTCATTTTCTGGAAGATTTTCTCAACACTTAACTCCACTACACCCCCAGAAATAGTCATCTCAAACTAGGGGAGGGACTGAAGCACTTTCTGAGAAATAGATTGGTTAATGGTAGTTTTTGGTAAATCTTTCAACAAGTAAGGAGGGTAAGAGACCTTACATGTCTTGATTTAGTTTAAATGTAATGGCTGCAGGCTTATTTATGGAAGAAGGATTTAAAAACATAACCAAAAGACATGTGTGGAGGTGGGCTAAAGTGAGTGGCTGATTACAGGATTAGCTTGATGATATTAATATGGAAGTTGGTAGTGGAGTAGGGGAAATGATGGAATTAATTTAAAACATATGGCCAGTGTAGTGTACTACAGATGTATTTTCGCAGTTTGAGACTTCTGGTCCTGGTTAGGGTCAACATGAAAATAATTCCTCAGGATGTAGTCATTCCTTCTGATGCTCCATGTTTGTTGTGCATTCAGCAAACAAGATGCAAGTATCCTCCCCTGAAAATTGTGGGGGGAACGTGAACACTGGCCATGCCACACATCTCCATTTCAGGACCCACACAGGTGGTTGCATCTTATACAACTCTCTTGCTTCCACTGCATCCCACCACGCCCTGGACATTGATTTGGGAAGGCTTTCACTGGCCTCCAATCACTGCAGAAGGGGCTTTTGCCTAAGATACCCAGCGTCTGTTACAATTCAGTGCAATCTGGGGCTGACATTATTCTTGATCATCCTCACTTATCACAATGAGGTGAGCAAGAGGAGGGGCCTCTTTTAAAAAAAAAATTTAAAAACAATCTATCTACAATGTTCAAAGGTGGATCATAGATTCCCTCCTCTCCTAGGCATGGATGATCCCTGGTAGACTGAACTTGCGTGTGCGCACACAAAGTTGCTTCAGTCAGGTCCAACTCCTTGTGACCCTATGGACTATAGCCCGCCAAGTTCCTCTGTCCATGGGATTCTTCAGGCAAAAATACTGGAGTGGGTTTCCATGCCCTTCTTCACAGGATCTTCCCCATCCAGGGATCAAACTTGCATCTCTTATGTCTCCTGTGTTGGCAGATGGGCTCTTTACCACTAGCACCACCTAGGAAGACCCCAATAGACTGAACTGCTGCTGCTGCTAAGTCGCTTTAGTCAAGTCTGACTCTGTGCGACCCCATAGACGGCAGCCCACCAGGCTCCCCCATCCCTGGGATTCTCAAGGCAAGAACACTGGAGCAGGTTGCCATTTCTTTCTCCAATGCATGAAAGTGAAAAGTGAAAGTGAAGTCGCTCAGTCGAGTCCGACTCCTAGCGACCCCATGGACTGCAGCCTACCAGGCTCCTCCGTCCATGGGATTTTCCAGGCGAGAGTACTGGAGTGGGGTGCCATTAGTCACATCAAATGCTCATTCAAGAGCACATTGGCTAGCTTACTCAAAAGATGCTTGCAAAATATATGGAATCTAGAAAAATGGTACTGATGAACATATCTGCAGGGCAGGAATCGAAACACAGAGGTAGAGAATGGACTTCTGCACACAGCCAGGGAAGGAGAGGGTGGGGAGAATTGAAAGCATTGACATGTACACGTGTATAAAATAGCTAACTAGGAAGCTGCTGTATAACACAGGGAACTCAGCTCTGTGCTCTATGATGACCTAGAGGGGTGGGATGGGGGGCAGTGGGAGGGAGTCTCAAGGAGGAGGGGATATATGTGTACTTACAGCTGATTCACGTTGTGCAGCAGAAACTAACACAACATTGTAAAGCAATTATCTCCCAATTAAACGTTTAAAAAAACATTTGACGAGAGAATCGGCAGCACAGAGACTCAAGATTGGGGCACAAAAAGAGGAAAGAAAGAGAACAATGTCTAGACACAAAGACTATTTTAGTCTCTCTCTCTGTTTATATATATATATATATATATATGAATATATAAGTGGCACAATTTATGATAAAATACATGATAAAAAAAATTAAAAGATGTTTGCAAGTGTGTTGGTGGAGACTGGCCAAGCGCACAATCACCCAGTCCAACAAGGGTGTGTTAATCTCTTTGACCTTCAGCCCTCTGCAGCCTCTAAACCTGGGTTAGCCTGGATTCTTTAAAACTGGGCCCAAAGGAACAGAGAATAGTGTTTTAAACATTAAAAAAAAAAAGTATGGGGGCAATGGTAGCCTCAGAAATGGTCAAGAGACTCACCTTAGCTGTAGCCCCCTGTATAAAACAGGTCCTGCCTTGATATCAGGAAAGGGATTTTGACCATTACAGAGGCCCCCAAAGTAAAAAGAATGCTCTATCTGCAGGCACTCTCTGGTCCTGGCTTCAAGCACAGGGCTGAACCAGGGACTCTGCTGTGTGCCTGGTGATTATTTCCAGCTCAGGGTGAAGTTCAGGGATTCCACTGTTGCGGTGGGGAGATCCCTTTTACCAGCTGAGGCTGATTGTTTATCCAGAAGCCAGATGGTCTTTGAGGCATTTCTAATTCACCTGGAAGGGGATGTTTGTGTGTTGCCCTGAGATTTGCTGATGAAAGCGGCCAGAGGAGCACAAAGACTCCCAGAAGACCTAAATAACAGGAACTCGGCAACCCACAGACTGCAATTGTGCCTCCACAATAATAGTAATTACTGCAAGATTGATAATTTCATTTTCAATTTCCTATCGCCACTTTTGTCTTGGGCAGCTCAGAAACCCAACAGAAAGAACTTGAGCCACTTTTGGGGTGTGACCATACAGTAGTATTTTCATATTTGTCAAATGTTTTAGCATTTATTGGTTTTTTAAGTTACAAAAATACTATGTTGCCTATAAAAAATTGAGAAAAGGCAGTAAGTAAATTAAATGAGAATCCAACAAGCCAGTGATCACCACTACTACACATATCATTTTATCTATCATTTTACAAAAATAAAAATGTGGTATGTGTTTGCTGCTAAGTCACTTCAGTCGTGTCCGACTCTGTGTGACCCCATAGACGGCAGCTGATTTCTAATTTAACAGTATTTTTTTCAGTCTTTCCAAGTCACTAAATAAAATAAATTTAATCAATTTAAAACCATTATTTTTAATAGTTCCATAGGATTGTATTATACAAATACAATATATTAAATATTAATATATTTAAATACAAATATATATTAATATATTTAATCCATTCTCTATTGTAGATTTAGATTATTTCTAATTACTTTTGTTATTGACAAGGAATTTTTTAGGTCAAAGCCTTTTTTTTGAGGCCAAAGTGCTTATTTTTAATAAATGCTCTGGACATGGACACTATCTGTAGAATTTCTGGTTCAAAAATAAGTGAACATAATCCAGGTTTTTTATATTTATTTTCAAATTATCCTTCAAAGAATTTGTGTCTGGTTATACTTGAACCCGGATTTCCCAGATAGCTCAGTGGTATAGAATCTGCCTGCAAGGGAGGAGCCACAGATTCGATCCCTGGGTGGGGAAGATCCTCTGGAGGAGGGCATGCAATCCACTTCAGTATTCTTGCCTAGAAAATCCCATTGACAGAGAAGCCTAGGGGGCTGCAGTACATAGGGCTGCAAAGAGTCAGATGCGACTCGAGCATGCACACATACTCAAACCAGCAGAGTATAAGAACTCATTTCCCCATATATTCTTTAATTCTAAGTATTATTATCACTAGTAAATATTTGTCAAATAGGTAGTTATACAATGGTATCTCATCCTTTAAAATTTGCATTTTCCTGGTCATTATTGACTGTGGCCATCAACAATAGCATTTGTTTGTATTTCTTCTTTTGTGAATTGCCTGCTTATTTCCTCTGTTCATTTTTCTGCAGGACCATTCATCTTTATCTTATTGAGCTACAAAAGCATAATCTGTGCCATAGATATCAAGCCTTCACTTTCCTTACAAGTTGGAAATATTCCACCCCCCATTGTTGTTTGCCTGTTAATCTTTTTAAAGATCCTTTTTGATATACAGATTTTAAAAATATTGTCAGTTCCTTTATGATTTGTGTCTTTGGTATCATTCTTAGAAAGCACTTCTCCATCAAAAAAAAAACATATATATATGTATGTATATACATAACTCTTTTCCTTGAGGGTTTTTATAATTTCTCTTTTTACACTCACATCTTTATCTGGTAGTGATGTTAATTTATTGTGTGAAATAGAAACTTTATTTTTTCCCCAAATTTTTAGTCATTTGGCCAATTATTGAAGATTTTTATCTTCCATTTAACTGGTTTGAAGTGTTACCTATATCATATGTTAAAATTTTATGTATATTTTTATCTGCTCCTGGACTTTGTGATTTTTTTTTTATCAATCTATCAGTCTTAGCTGTTGTTGACCCCAAGTGGGGTTATTTTTTATCTCAACTGGTGTTATTTTTTGTAGTATATATTGCTTTGTTGTATATTGTATTAAGTGAAAGTGAAAGTCACTCAGTCATGTCCAACTCTTTGCCGCCCCATGGACTATACAGTCCATGGAATTCTCCAGGCAAGAATACTGAAGAGGGTAACCTTTCCCTTCTCTAGGGGATCTTCCCAACCCAGGAATCAAACCCAGGTCTCCCGCGTTGCGGGCAAATTCTTTATCAGCTGAGCCACAAGGGAAGCCCAAGAATACTGGAGTAGGTAGCCTATCCCTTCTCCAGAGGATCTTCCCAACCCAGGAATTGAACCAGAGACTCTTGCATTGCAGGCGGATTCTTTACCAACTGAGCTATCAGGGAAGTCCTGGATTGTGTGTTGGGGAAATTGCTGCGTATTTCATTTGAAGTTTATACTTGGATATTTTACGATTTCTGTAACTACAGTCATTGGGAACCTTCTTCCATGAGATGTTTTGAAGTAGTTATTGCTGATCTATGGTAAAACCCTTGATTTTTAATAAATGTTTTAGGACATCACAGCTAACTACCCTCTTACAGTTCCAATATTCTTTCACGTTGTTGTTGGTAGTTCAGTCTCTAAGTCATGTCCAACTCTTTGCAGCCCCATGAACTACAGCATGCCAGGCTTCTCTGTCCTTCACTATCTCCTGGAATTTGCTCAAACTCATAGAAAGCAGAAAAATAATTTATTCCAAAAGATGACAGATCAATCCTGAAGACAGAGTTTGGTGTGATTCCACCACATCGGGACAGATTTCCCCTCTGGACATATTCTCTTTCTGATTGTCCCACTGGAGTCTGGAATAAACCCTTATCTGAACACTGTGTGGTATATTTAAAAATACATATGGTTTGAAAATTCACTCATATTTTATTTAGAAAATTTCCCCTTGTGTGATAAAATAAGTCTGTAATTTTTATTGTCATTTTTGCCTACAGGGATATTTTAGTTTTTTTTTTATAAATTGAGTTTTATTGATAAATCAGAACTCTGTTTACTGTTTTGTATTTTCTGTGGTAATTTTTTTTAAAACTTCAAAAATTTTTTTTTCTGAAAGGCCTGAAATAACTCTCCAGTACATTGTTTGAATTGTCCATTCAGAATGTACATCTCAAGTCACTGGCAAATGTCCCTCATCAATGAAACATCTCTATCCATCCTTATATTTCACATCTAATATCTTCAGGGCTCACTCCCAAATGTGCTCCCTAGGAGTCAGATCCTGCAGTTCTTCTGGGAGCAAAAAGAAAATTCCTATTTGCAGGCTGGTCTGAGACAGGGATGAGGGTTGATATTATGAGGTACCTGCCTCAAGTGAAGTCTTTGCAGGGTTTTCAGGCAAGCAGAGACTGCTCTCCCTGCTAATGGAGAGACAACCCTTCTCCTGCTATAGACAATTCAGTGGAAACTAGGGATTCAAGATTTTTAGGGTCATACATACAAATGTCCCCATCCCAGTTCTCATAGATTTACCGTTTTTGTACCAGGGTCCTGACTCTAACATGGGGCATCTATTGTGGTTATAAGTTGTCTCTTTCTCTATTTTGCTACCTTTATAATTAGATCCTGGACCTCATTTTTGACATGGTCTGCGCTATAGCTGGTTTCCCTGGTAGCTCAGCTGGTAAAGAATCTACCTGCAATGCAGGAGACCCTGGTTTGATTCCTGGGTCAGGAAGATCCTCTGGAGAAAGGATAGGCTACCCACTCCAGTATTCTTGGGCTTTCCTGTTGACTCAGTTAAAAAGAATCTGCCTGCAATATGGGCTGGAAATGAGGTGTCTCAATAACTGCTTCTTTAGAAATGACCTGCCTTACACTGTATGCTTTGTGTATTGAGAGTTGTCTTTCCTGATTTCATCATTTTCCTTTTTAAGACTTTCAGTGTAATTAACAAAAGTTAGACAAATAATTAACAACAACAAAAAGAACCAACCTCCCCCAACAAAAACAACAACAAAAAACCCACCTCTCCTGGAACTAACAAGTGATTATATCAAGGTTATGGAACCCAAAGTATGCAAAAGTCAATCACTTTCCTATATACCAGAAATAAATATGTGCAATTTGAAACAAAGAGCACAATACCACTTAACATTAGGACCCTCAAATGGAATATCTAGGTATAAATCTGAGAAAATAAGTACATAGTCTATATGAGGAAAACTATAAAGCTTTAATGAATAAAATTGAAGAATTAAATAAATAGATATTGCATGTTCATGGATAGGAAGACTCAATATTATTAAGATGTCAGTTCTTCCCAGCTTTGTCTAGAGATTCAATGCAGTCCCAATCAAAATCCCAGCAAGTCATTTTATACAAACTGATTCTAAAATTTATGTGGAGAGTCAAAAGACCCAGAATAGCCAGTACAATATTCAGTTCAGTTCAGTTCAGTCGCTCAGTCGTGTCCAACTCTCTGCGACCCCATAAATTGCAACACACCAGGACTCCCTGTCCATCACCAACTCCCAGAGTTCACTCAAACTCACGTCCATCAAGTCGTTGACGCCATCCAGCCATCTCATCCTCTGTTGTCCCCTTCTCCTCCTGCCCCCAATCCCTCCCAGCATCAGAGTCTTTTCCAATGAGTCAACTCTTCACATGAGGTGGCCAAAGTATTGGAGTTTCAGCTTTAGCATCAGTCCTTCCAAAGAACATCCAGGACTGATGTCCTTTAGAATGGACTGGTTGGATCTCCTTGCAGTCCAGTGGACTCTCAAGAATATTCTCCAACACCACAGTTCAAAAGCATCAATTCTTCGGCATTCAGCTTTCTTCACAGTCCAACTCTCACATCCATACATGACCACTGGAAAAACCATAGCCTTGACTAGACGGACCTTTGTTGGCAAAGTAATGTCTCTGCTTTCCAATATGCCATCTAGGTTGGTCATAATTTTCCTTCCAAGGAGTAAGCATCTTTTAATTTCATGGCTGCATTCACCATCTGCAGTGATTTTGGAGCCCAAAAAATAAAGTCTGTCACTGTTTCCACTGTTTCCCTGTCTTTTTGCCATCAAGTGATGGAACCAGATGCCATGATCTTCATTTTCTGAATGTTGAGCTTTAAGCCAACTTTTTCACTCTCCTCTTTCACTTTCATCAAGAAGCTTTTTAGTTCCTCTTCACTTTCTTCCATAAGGGTGGCGTCATCTGCATATCTGAGGTTATTGGTATTTCTCCCGGCAATCTTGATTCCAGTTTGTGCTTCTTCCAGCCCAGCGTTTCTCATGATGTACTCTGCATATAAGTTAAATAAGCAGGGTGACAATATACAGCCTTAATGTACTCCTTTTCCTATTTGGAACCAGTCTGTTGTTCCATGTCCAGTTCTAACTGTTGCTTCCTGACCTGCATATAGGTTTCTCAAGAGGCAGGTCAGGTGGTCTGGTATTCCTATTTCTTTCAGAATTTTCCACAGTTTATTGTGATCCACACAGTATTAAAAAAGAACAAAGTTGAGGACAAACACCATCTGACATTAAGAATTACTATAAAGCCATAGTAAACAAGACAGGTGTTATTGGCAAAAAAAAAAAAAAAAGGCAAATATATCAATCAAACAGAATAGAGAGTCCAGAAATAAGCCCACTGATCTTTGACAAAGGAGCAAAGGCAATACAAAGACAGTCTTTCAACAACAGTGCTGGGAACAACTGGACACTCATGTAAGAAAAAACAATCCTGCACCCAGAACTTACATCTTTCACAAATGTTAACTCAAAATGGACCACAGACCTAAATGCAAAATGCAAAGTTTGAAACTCCTAGAAGATAACATAGGCGAAAACCTGGATGACATTGGGTTTGGTGATGAATTTTTGGATACAACACTAAAGCTATAATCCATGAAATAAATTCTTAATAAGCTGGATTTCATTAAAATTAAGTTTCTGCTCAGCAAAATACAATGTCAAGAAACTGAGAAGATGAGCCACAGACTGAGAAAATATTTGCAAAGATCCACCTGATACGGGACTGCTATCTGAAGTATAAGAATTCTTAACACTCAACAATGAGGAAACAAAGGACCCAATTAAAAAATGAGCTAAAGATCTTAACAAACACCTCACCAAAGAAGATATATACAGATGGCAAATAAGCATATGAAAGATGCTCCATGTCATATGTTACCAGAGAAATGCAAATTAAAACAACAATGAGATGTCACCACACACGTTTAGAATGGCTACAGGGTGGAACACTGACACTACTGAATGCTGGCAAGGATGTGGAGCAATAGGAACTCTCATTCACTGCTGGTAGGAACGAAGAAATAAACAGCCACTTTGGAAGATGGTCTGGCAGTTTCTTACAAAAAAAAATATTCTTACCATATGATCCAGCAATTTCACTCCTTGGTGTTTACCTAAAGAAGTTGAAATTTTATGTCCACAAAATAACCTGTGTATGTCAGCTACATTCATAATTGCCAAAGCTTGGAAGCAACCAAAATGGCTTTCAGTCAGCGAATGGGTAAACTGTGATACATCTAGATGATTAAATATTATTCAACTCTAAAAATAAATGAGCTACCAAGCCTTGAAAAGACATGGAAGAAAGTTAAATGCATATTACTAAGTGAAAGAAGCCAACTGGATCCATTTGGAATCTCTATGATTCCAAATATATGACATTCTGGGAAAGGCAAAACTATGGAGACAGTAAAAAGATCAGTGGTTGTCAGGGCTGGGGGTTGAGGGGAAGGAAGAATAGGCAGAGCTCAGAAATATTTTCAGTACAAAAAATTCTCTGTATGATGAATTCATTATAATGAATTCACTGAATGTACAATACCAAGATGAACCTAAGGTGAACTATGGGCTTTGAATGATTATGATGGGCCAATACAGGTTAAGCAATTATAACCAATGTTCCACTCTGGTGAGTGATGTTAATAATTGGGGAGGCTATGCATGTGCTGGAGCAGGGAGTATATGGGGAATACCCACCAAATCAAGTGGTACAAATATTAAGTTGATACAAATCCAAATATAATAGTGATTCCATTGAATATAAATGAATTAAATACTCCAATGTAAAAACAGAGATATTCAGACTGAAAATTAAATCAGAAGTCACCTGGGGGTAAAAAAGCAAAGCCTGAGACTAAGGCTTAGGTATAATTGTTAGGGAATGTATTAATAGCGCTAGGGCTTGGAATGGAAATGAGGAAAGAATAGGGAAAAGAAATAGGCAAAGAGGAAGAGTCAAAACAAGGATGTGAAGAGTAGATATATGTATATGTATAACTGATTTTGCTGTACAGCAGAAACTAACACATTGTAATTCAACTATACTCCAATAAAAATTAATTAAAAAAAACAAGAATGTGTTATCAAGTTGACTAGCTGCTACAGGGTGTTCCATCACAATGGATGATCTAAGATGCTTTATGATAGGCAGCTAAGATCTTTGGGAAAAAATAGGGGAGCATTTATCCATTAACTCCCCCCACCTTTGGCTGAGGGTTGTTCCAAATGGCATTAAGTGCTTCTTACCCATGTTGAGCAGGCAGGGTCCCACTGGTACCCTAAACTGAGGAAAGAGCTGGGGCCAAGAGAATCCCAAGTAATTCCCAAGAGGTGTCCAATAGACCATCCAAACATTGGGACTGGAAGTTTTCTTCTACAACTTTAAATTTTTCTTTAAGGATTAGTCATCAGATTTATACCTCCCATTTAGTCCATTTTGGTAACTTACATGTTTCTTTGAAAATCATCCCATTTCATCAAGTTCCTCAAATAGGCACCATAGTTTTTTTGTTTGTTTGTTTTTGATTCTTTTTGGCCACACGACATGTGGGATCTCATCCTCAACCAGGGATTGAACAGGTGCCCCCTGCAATAGAAGTACAGAGTCTTAACCACTGCACTGGAAGAGAAGTCCCCTAGGCTAGAATAGTTTTTTCTCTCTCTCTTTTTAAGTATACTTTTAGGAGGGTGTATAATATGTTGTTTATGGTTTTATATTACAGAAACAGGCTTGGATTGAATTATTAATTATACCTTTCTGTTTTTCAGTGAATTAATTTCTGTTTTCATTATATTAGTACCTTTTAACAGGTTTACTTTACATTTATTTTACATTAAAAAAATTTTCCTTCTTAGTCTAAAATATGTCACTTACAAAAACAAAATATAATGAGGGCTGGATGGGGGAAGAGGGAAATGGGGAGATGTGGTCAAAGAGTGAGAGTGTTAGTTATGTAAGATGATTAAGTTCTGGAGATCCAACATACAGCATGGTGACTATAGTTAATAATACTGTATTGTATACTTGATTTTTGCTAAAAAGGTAGATCATAGATATTCTCAACACACATACAAACAAAAGGAAAAGGAAAAATGGGAACTATGTGAGGTGATAGATATGTTAACTAGCTCGATTGTGGCAATCATTTCACAGTGTGTATCAAAATATCAAGTTGTACACCTTAAATATGTATAATTACTATTTGTTAATTATACTTCAATAAAGCTGGGGGGGGGAAAAGGAATATACAGACAATGAAGGCTTGTTGGATAGAGACCAGCAAATAAAGAGATGAACACCTTAAAATACAAGGTTAAGAAAAAAAACAGCAGCAAAAACTTTTCTTCTTGAAATAAATACTTAACTCACGTAGTTTCATTATTCCTTTTAAAAATAATATGACAGCAACAGCATTTTAGAATACGGTTTCTTTTCTGAGTATAGCTTTGTCACATGCCAGAAGTTTTGAAACCTGGTATTATTATTACTGTTATTTTCAAAACTATTTAATTATATGTTTTATTTCCTTTGTTACCCAAGAGTTATTTACAAGAATATTGCTTAACTTCCTGGTGTTTGATATTTTCCTTACTAATTTTTTGTTTTGCTGGATTATGGTCAAAGAGAGTTTAAATCTAAGAATTTATGGAAATTTCTTTTATGACCTAATATATGACCTCATATCCAGTGGCTATTTTCAAGGTATATGAACCGGGTGTTTGTGGACTATAAATGCCAAAAAGCTTACTGATTATATTATTTGATTCCTTTATTTATGTGTCCACTTGATTCATCAAAGTGAATAAAGAAATGATAGTCCTAACAATTTCTTCTTGATTTCTAATTTTTAATAGTTAGACACTATTTTATGTAGAACATAAACATTCATGAGTTTTATATCATTTTGTGATTTACATCTTGTATTGGTATAATAGTCTACATAACTTTTTTCTTTAACTCTTCTTTGTTATTAATATTGCCATCTATATTTTAGTTTTGGCTTTGTTTTCATCAATGTTGAGAATTAATGTTGTTGTGAATAAAGTAATTCACAACATTAAGGTACTATGTCTTTGTCATCTTTTAAAAGAAGAACTTTATGGGTCACTTAATTTTAGACTTGCCTTTTGTCAACAACATGTATTACTCAGATTTCTGTGGAGAAAATAGAAACCACCTTATGTGTTTCAAGTGGGAAAGGACTTAATACAGGCTATTCTGTGCTTTGGAGGCCTTCGGGGTGTCTGGAGGAGTGGAGACTGGGGGCCTCCAGTGGACTACTGATTCCAAGTCACTGCAAGGAGATCAGGAAGCTATTGCTGCTGCTGTTAGGACAGCTGTCTCTCGCCCCTCCGAGTTAGTGAGCAGATGCTGGAACATGGCTTCCACCAGCTGAAAGCTGTTTCCCATTACCTGACAGCAGGAACATGGCCTCCCCCTCACCTCACCTACCAAAGCAGCACAGCTATTTCAAGGGCATCTTGTTGGCCCAACTGACTTATGACCAGCGCCCTCATTTTGATGGTCTTCAAAAAAGGTAATTTTTAGATTTACAACCTCTCCAAATGGAAAGAGAATGGAATGGAAGTTAGGAAAGCCAGTCTAAAAATCTGCCATACAGTAACAGAATGCTGGATTTATCCTTTGGAATTATGAGAGACCTTCTGTCTCAGATGAGGGGGTGTAGTAGCTCAGTCACATTTATTCTAACAGATACTACCGATCTAACTTCTTTACTCTTAGGCTGACTTGCATTTCTACTCTTCTTCTTTTCATACTTTTGAACATATGGATCAACTTTTATTTGCTTTTTTTACTAAATAGTAATTTATATTCCACTTCATTCTACTACTGATTATCTTCAGATTAAAAATATTAATACATAAAGGAACATGTTTCGTTCATCTACATATATTTAGGTTAAATATGTGTTTATATATTCATACACACACACATATATATGGGGCTTTCCTGGTATTTCAGCTGGTAAAGAATCCGTCTGCAATGCAGGAGACCCCAGTTCAATTTCTGGGTCGGGAAGATCCCTTGGAGAAGGGATAGGCTACCCACTCCAGGATTCTTGGGCTTCCCGGGTGGCTCAGATGATAAAGAATCCACCTGCAATGTGGGAGACCTGGGTTCAATCCCTGGGTGGGGAAGATCCCCTGGAGGAGAGCATGGCAACTCATTCCAGTATTCTTGCCTGGAGAATCCCCACAGACAGAGGAGCCTGGCGGGCTGCAGCCCATGGGATTGCAAAGAGTCAGACATGACTGAGTGACTAAGCACAGTATATATATAGATATAGATTGCAAGATTAATCATAAATTAGTATCTACTGATAAGCGTTCTAGTCAGGGACTTTGTTGGCAGATAAGAGAAACCTTCTACTAAGTTTTAAGATTTTAGTGGAAGGCTATTTGGTAGATTATAGAACTGGTGGGAGGCCTGGACAGTAAGGCTGGACAAATGGGCAGGAGGCTAAGAACCTAGAGCCAGGCCATACCCAATCTGTTTAGCATCCTGCTGCTGTCCCCACAGCCCCAGGGCACAGGCCTCCTGACTCCTCCTCTAGGTTAAATCCTGGGCAGGGCTTCCTGTGAGCCGATTTTAGGCCACCCACCTGGGCATTCGAAGAAGAGTACTTGGCTTTTGTAACATCAGTGGAGAAAGGCTGGCCTTTGAACCTAGGAAGGTGTGCGCCCCTTTGGGTGTGCGCCAGCACTCCCCCAAATGACTGCACACACCCATAATTGTGAAATATGAGAGATGTAGTCTGTTTCCCTTCTTTCTTCTCTTTTGTCTCTTCCATCTGATCAGAAGCTATTGTAGGCACAACATATGGAAATCAAGAAACCGATTTATGTCTTCAAGGAATATATCATCTAGCATGGGAGAGTTAGATGCTTAAAGGTATGTTTTAATGTCATGAGAGACGAGTAAGAACATGTATGTTCACAGAATAGGAATGCAGTGGAAGAAAAGGATGCTTAATCCAGTCCGAGTGGGAGAGGACTAACTGATTTCAAAAGAGGAGCATTTCCAGGTTTCCCACGGGGCAGAAAGACATGGAATCCAGAAACATAGGGCCCCACGGTGCACCGAAAATAGACACACTCTGCTGTGGCCAGGTGTGAAATGCAGGGTGGGTCTAGGGTATCCAAGGCAGGAGAGGTGGACGGAGCACCTTGCGCCAGGGGAGGGAGACCCAAGGGAACATGCCACCTCCTCCACACTGGGGCCTAGTAACTCTCTGTCTCTGAGATATGATAAGTCTTTGAACTGTATGTTCAAAGTATGACATAGCATGACAGTTCAAAACTATGACAGAGCTTCTAACCCAGCTGGAGCCTGGAGAAAGTGGTGGCCAGGGCATAGCAGAGCTGCTGGAAGGGCGCGCACAGGACACTGCACTTCTGCAAAATTGTGAGGGTTTCCCACAGTTCAGCAGACCCCAGGGAGGGTGCCTAGGTTTGGGCATCTTTCAGGTGAGGGGACTCCAGTAATATTTTCTGAGAGGGGGACCACCTGATTCAGGGAATTTGCATGGGGGAGGACTTATAGGCCCCAGAGAGGACAGCATTTGGATGTCTGACCCACAGAGGCTACCAGAAGCCCATCAGTTGCTACTTTTCTAGTAGCAATATCCACAGAGGGGCCACAAGAGAGACCTCTCCCCTTGAGTGGTCAGGCCACTCAAGATGGCTGTTTTCTTGCTCTCTTACATCCCCTACTCTACCAGTGCCTGCTTCACCTACACCCTACTCACAGGAATGACCTTTCTGCACACTTGCCCCAGGCCGAGCTAGTGATAGTTCTTATCAAAGAGGTGGTGAAGGGCATGCCCCTCTTTCAGTTTCCCTGATAACCCATGAGCCAACCTGACATCATATAACTGACATCCTCATATATCTGGCAATCTTCCTGTCCCTCTGGGAGCAAAGACTGCCCCCATGTCCTGCATCCTGCACACACAGGATGTCACTCTAGGACCTGACTTCAAATACACAAGCTCCCCCATCCATTAAACCATCGGTGACTCTGTTGCTGACTCTGGGCTCTTTCTTCTGTCTTAAAGCTGGACGAGCATAGGACTTGTAGGCCTGTGGAGGGCAGTTCAATACCCACCCCCCACCCAAGCCTACCCTCATCTCCAAGTTGCTGTACCCACAACTGTAGTCTGTCCTGGAGTTTTTGATACTGGAGTGAGACTGTTTCAGTCATGAAAAGTGATAAAAAAGAGTTCTGGAGTTTTGACAAGCTGTCGACAGGGGAGCTGCTAGCCAGTGGGGAAGTATGACAGAGTACACAGTTGGAGAGCAGTTGCTGAAAAAAAATAAAAACACTCTATGCCTGTACCCGGGTGAGCTGAGACTTCTCAATAAACGTGTTTGGTCTGCGGTTGCCGGTGGCTAATGAAGTGCTGAGAGAGCTAGTTACTCAGCATGGACCTTGTATGCATGCTCAGTCGCTCAGTCGCTCAGTAGTGTCTGACCCAGTGTGACCCCACGGACTGCAGCCCACCGGGCTCTTCTGTCCATGGGACTATCCGGGCAAGAAATTGGAGTGGGTTGCCATTTCCTTTTCCACAAATCTTCCTAACGCAGGGATCGAACGTTCATTTCCTGCAAATGGATTCTTTACCGTTGAACCACCTGGCACAGGCAGTGTTTCCTAAAAGTCTCCCAAGAATCTCTTTTCCCTCGCAGCGGCTGCTGAAAACTCCCCATCCTCTTTCTCCACCCTCTAAATCTTTTTCCTCCCTGTGTTTTCTCATGCAAACCAATCTACCTGTGCCATCGGCTCGTCCCCACCCACCAAACCTGTCTTGTGGGGACCTGACCTCCGCCGGCTGAGTCACACCTGCATCAGCGCTGGGCTGACGCCAGGCCCTCATCCCGCTTCCGGCCCCGCGGTGAGCTCCAGTCAGGTTCCCTGAGGGGAGCCGCTTTCTCTTCCGCCTTCTGAATTAGATTCCCCAACAACAAGTAATCCGGCTTCCTGGGGAAAACTGGAGTTTGCTGGGGAACGTGACCATTAATTGTCGCTCGGTTATCTGAGCCCGCTGTTCCTGCCTTTGCAAACAGCGCTGGGCCGTGCCCTGGAATGAACTGCTGCAGGGGCCCAGAGGTCCTGACCGCAGACCCTGCTCCCGTCCCTCTTCCCTTTGACACACAGCGGTGAACTCTGAATTCCAGCACGTCTCCGCTCTGCTGTAGAGCCTTTCTAGGGCGGCAGGCATTCGGCCAGAGCCCGTCTCTGTGGCTTTGTGCCCACAGGTAATTATTAGGGCATGGCCCCACACACCCTCTTAACCTCTTTGACTTCCAGTCTCGGGGGTCCACCACCCCTGCGGCGTTTGGAGGCTTGTCTAGCCACCGCATGGTGGTGTGAGGTACAGTAGGGGGTCTGCTGGATGGCTGGTCCCTCCGTGACCTTCTGCTCTCCAGCGGCCAGACCCGGGTTCTGAACATGTCCAGTCATGTCTGCCACTGACCTCTTCATCCATGAAAGAGTCTTATATCTGTGCATTTATATACAATACTGAACAAATGCTAATTCCTAGCCAGTACTTGCTGAGAGACTTTGACTCTCAACCTTGCTGCCATAAAGTCACAGAAGTGTGGTTCTCCATTTCACAGATCTGGGTCCTAAAAGTCCATGCCCCCATGCCCTAATTCTGATGGTAGAATAGCCCCCATTTCCTTCTTTTTGAAGGAGACTTTCTAAGGATGGTGCTGCTCCTATCAGACCAATCTCTGCTCCCTGGTACCATGAGCATAACAACTGGATGATCATTGTGAAAGCTCATTCTCGGCACAGTTCTAGAGAAGTAATTTACCTAAAAGTCCAAAACCCACACAAACCATCTAATATGACTGAAATGTTCCAGGCTTCCTTGCAGATCATTGCCATGGTATCACATCCAAGTAAATACAGATCCCACCTTTAAAAAAATTGACAAGGAATGCAGGTCTTTGCTGAAGTATTCTTCTAAACCCAGAGGATAGGGTTACACAGGACAAAAGTATCTCCTAAAATCCCTAAACAATTTTTCTTATGCCCAAACTATGATTTCTCATCCTTTCTTATGGGAAGTGCTCTAAATCTAGATGTCTCCTGTTTTTCCTCCTTTCTCTGCCTCTCTATCCCTTTGGTTCTCTCTGCTTTTCTCTTTATCTCTCCCTCTGATCTGTATGATTACACCTCCTTAGCATTTCATCACATCCAGCTGGTCTGGTCAACAAAGCCAAATCATCTTCCCTGAGACTCCTCACAAGGAGCACAAGGGATACATTTTCTTCTGCAGTTATTTTTCAATTCAATTTTTTATTTTGAGATAAATGTAGATACACCTGCAGTTGTAAGAAATAATGCAGAAAGATGCCCTGTACCTTTACCCAGTTTCTTCAGTGGTTACTCTTTCTAAACCGTGCAGCACAATTCCACAATTGTGATATTGTCATTGATAGAGTCAGGATACAGAACATTTCCATCACCACAAGGAGCCCTCGTGTTCCCCTCTCATAACCACACCTACTTCCTCCCCAGTCCTCTCATTAGCTCCTGGCAGCCACTAATCTGATCATTTTTGTCACTGTGACATTTCAAGGCTGTTGTGTAAATGGAATCATATAGTTTGTAACTCTGGGGGATTGGTTTTTCTCACTTAGCAAAATTCTTCAGAGATTCATCTATGTTGCTACATGTGTCTGTATTAATAATTCCCTTTTATTGTTGAATACTTATTTTTGCCCACTTGAGCTGTTATAACAAAATACCATAGACTTAAAAAAAAAAATACCATAGACTGTAAAAAACAGAAATTTATTTCTCTGGAAATGGGAAGTCCAAGGTCAAGTTGCCAGCATGGCCATGCTCTCACAAGGGCCCACCTTCTGGTTCCTAGCCAGTACCTTCTTGCTGTGTCCTCACATGATGAAAGGGGCTAGGGGTCCCTCTGGAGCCTCCTTTACAAGGCACTAGTCTCACTCATAAGGGTTCTATCCTCAGGACACACACACCTCCCAAAGGCTCCACCTTTAGTAGTACCATCGTCTTAGGGGTTAAGATTTCAACACATGAATTGTGGAACAGGACACTCAGAGACGGGCCCAGACTCCACCTTTAGTACTACCATCAACTTTAGGGGTTACGATTTCAACACATGAAATTGTGGAGCATGGCACAGACATTTAGATCACAGTACTAGTGTTCCATGGAAAGGATTTATCACAGTTTATTTAACCATTCACCCCTTGAAAGACATCTGGGTTAATTCCAGTTTTTGCCTATTAGAATAAAACTGCTATAAATATTTGAGGCCAAGATTTTGTGTGAACTTAAATCATATTTCTCTGGGATAAATACCCAGGAGTGCAATTCCTGGAGCATACAGTATTTGAAGGTTAATTTTTAAAGAAAAAAGCCAAACATTTTTCCAGAGTGGCTGGACCATTTTCTATTCCCATCAGCAATATATCCATTTTCTCTACATCCTCACCACATTTTATGGTGTCATTATTTTTTTGCTTTAATTTAAATTTGAATTTAATTTAATTTGAATTTCCTGAGGGCTAATGACATTGAACAACTTTTCATGTGCTTATTTATCATCTGTAAATCTCCTTCAGTGGAACATTTCTCCATGTCTTTTGTTCATTTCTAATTGGATTGCTTAATTTTTTTTACTCTTAAGTTTAAGAGTTCTTTATCTAGTCTAGATACAAGGCTTTTGTCATATAACTGATTTTAAAATATTTCCTCCTTCCCTGTAGCTTATTTTTCATCCATTTAACTTTGCTCTACGAAAACAAATTCAATGTCAGATTTATCAATTTTTCCTTTTATCAATTGTGCTTTTGAGGCCAAGTCTAAGAACTCTTTCCTTCGGTTCTAGATCTCAAAGATTTTCTTCAGTGTTTT
This sequence comes from Bos indicus x Bos taurus, assembly GCF_003369695.1. NCBI lineage: Eukaryota > Metazoa > Chordata > Mammalia > Artiodactyla > Bovidae > Bos > Bos indicus x Bos taurus. The sequence goes on along the minus strand of NC_040086.1, from coordinate 13,724,821 downwards.
CCTTTCCTAAGTTTTACAGTTTTGCATTTTATGTGTAAGTCCATAATCCAGTTTTGCGTTAATTTTTGTATAACATGTGAAACTTAGGTATGGATTTTTTCTTTTTTTTCGCTTTGCTTTTTATATCCAATTGTTCCAGCATTTGTTAAAATGGCTATCTTTCTTCTATTAAATTGCTTTTGCATCTTTGTCAAAAATGAACTGGGCAAATTTGTAAGGATCTATTTCTGTGTTCTCTGTTCCATTGATTTATGTGTCTATTCCTTCATCAATTCTAATTCTATCTTGAACTTTGAGTACCTCTTAAACAAAAGTAGAGGAGACATTCTTGCCCTGTTCCCAATCTTAGGAGAAAGCATTAGGCCTTTCCCCATTAAGTAATGCTGGAGAAGGCGATGGCACCCCACTCCAGTACTCTTGCCTGGAAAATCCCATGGACAGCGGAGCTGGGTAGACTGCAGTCCATGAGGTCTCTAAGAGTTGGACACGACTGAGTAACTTCCCTTTCACTTTTCACTTTCACGCATTGGAAAAGGAAATGGCAACCCGCTCCAGTATTCTTGCCTGGAGAATCCCAGGGACAGGGGAGCCTGGTGGGCTTCCGTCTATGGGGTCGCACAGAGTCGGACACGACTGAAGCGACTTAGCAGCAGCAGCAGTAGCAGCATTAAGTAATGTTTGCTGGAGGATTTTGTAGATGCTCTTTGTCACATTCCTGTTCTTCTCCATTCCTCCTCTACTCCTATTTTTCTGAGAATTTTTATCAAGAATGGGTACTGAATTTTGTCAAAAGTGTTTCCTGTACCAACTGATATAATCCTGTGATTTTTCTTCTTTAGCTTTAGTAATTTGATGGATTATATCAACTGATTTAAGATCTCAATGAGTCTTACTTGCAACCCTGGAATACATTCCACTTGGTCATAATTCTTTACAGGGATTGCTGAATTTAATTGTGTTAAGAACTTTTGCACCTACATTTTTGAGGGATACTGGTCTGTATTTTTCTTGTTTTATACTGTCTTTGGTTTTGGTATCAGAGTAATATTAGCTTCATAAGATGAATTGGGAAATGTTTCCTTCTTTTTTGTTTTCTGGAAGACATTATGTAAAATGGTATTAAATCTTAAATGGTAAAATTCTCTAGTGAAATCATCTGAACTTGGAGACCTTTTTGGGGGGAGTTTAAAAAGTAAAGATTCAATTTTCTTAATGGTTATAGGACTCTTCAAATCTATCTTTTTATTGGTAAGTTGTGATAGTTCATGTTTTTCAAGGGATGGTCCATTTTACCTAACTTGTCAGATTTGTGCATGTAGAGTTATTTGTAGTATATCCTTATTTTTTATGTCTGCAGAGTCTGTAGTGATATTTCCGTTTCACACCTGATATTGGTAGTTTGTGTCTTCTCTCTTTTGTCAGTCTTGCTAGAAGTTTGTCAATATTATTGATCTTTTCAAAGAACCAGCTCTTTGTTTCATTAATTTTATTGTTTTTCTGTTTTCAAGCTTCTTTCTTTCTTTCTTTTTGCTTGCCCCGGAGGGGAGTGTTGGCTCTGAAACAAAGTCCAGACACCTGGTCTTCTGAGTCTGGAGACATGGAGGTAAGGATGAGGGAAAAGTGAACGCAGATGGGAAACAAGAAAGGAAATACACAGTTGGCAGGCACCACCCAGATTATCTTGATAGTGTGGGTGGTAGGTCTTCTGCTGGTGTATTAGCTAGGAGGTTGGTTGAATAGGGAGCTTGGAGAGGGTGCTGAGGACTTGGAAAAAGAGGTGCTTGACCATGATGAGGTAAGGGGTCATGAGTTGGACGTCAGGACTCAGCTCATGTTGGATACATGGAACTGGTAATGGCAGCCTACTATTAAGAACCAACGTGGTTTTCCAGCTGAACTAACAGGTCAGTCTCAGCCATATGGTAATTTGTGACAGTGGGCCAAGGCAGATATAAACTCTTGGCAAAAGAAAGAAAGAAGACATTTTAGTGATGATCTTTCAACATAGAGAAAAATGTTAATGTGGAGTTTGGTCTGTAAGATATTCATTTGCAAATACCACTGGCAGCAGGCTTGTATAGCTTGTGTTGTGTAATTACTGTGAAAGAAAGAAAAGAATTCCATGAATTGCCTATATTTCAGTGTTTGGGCACAGAATCAACTGAGGTCAGGTAATAATAAGCAGTCTTGCTCCTAGCCTTATTCATCTAATCATCTCTTATTCTGCTGAGACAATGCTCCTCTTTATGCCACGTGGAGGCCTGGATGCTGTGATTGTAGGAACTCCCGCCAACTCAGCACTTGGCTTGGTGAACTGAGGGTTCTCAGGTCACATCATCAGAGATGGCTAGTGCCATGGACCCATCCACTGCCTTGCTCCCCACGTGATGGCCATTGAAAATCCCACGGTGGGGACTCACTGCAGAACCCCTATTCAGTTCATGCATAGCCTCAAGGAGGGCAAGACTGACGTCAGCCTGGGAGGTGAAGGGCCCAGACTCAGAGAAGGCACGCTGTGTTCCAGGACATGACAGTTTCTATGGAGACAAGATGTATGGCTTCCCTCTGCTGTAGCATGGCTGAGCTGCAGGAGCAGTGAAGATAAGTCTTCTGAGGAGTTCATGCATTGTTCAGGAGGTTGCCGAGGAAGGATGTGATGGCAGAGGGAGAGGGGAAACAAATTATATATTTTCAAGCTGACGGCTCCATTGTGCAGCCAAATTCCCTTTAGACAGAATCTTGAGCCTGCACACCCGAATAAATCCAAGAGTAAGGGAAGTCTGGGGTGATCCATTTGTCCCCATCCAGTGCAAAATCCTCTATTAGTCCCAAATTATCTCGGATCATCTCTTCCTTCCACTGTAGGAAGGAACAAGAACAGACATTTATTTAACACCTGCTGTGGACATGGGCTTCCCTCGTGGCTCAGTGGTAAAGAATCGGACTACAATACAGGAGATGCAGGAGACTCGGGTTCAATCCCTGGATCGGGAGGATCTTTTGGAGGAGGGCATGGCAACCCACTCCAATATTCTTGCCTGGATTGCCTGGAGAATCCCATGGACAGAGGAGCCATGGGGTCACCAAGAGTTGGACACAACTGAAGCAGTGGAGCACACACGCATGCAAGTGGACACATTCTTGAATAGACCTTCCCTAATCTTCCCAACAACCTGTGAAGGAGATCTGAGCAACCTCTTTCACAGAAGGGAATGTGCAGTCAAGCAGCTTGAGGAGCTTCCTATGACCACTGCAGTCTCAGTGGTGGGGCTGGGATTATTAAAACCTAAGCTGTGTGACCTCAAAACCTATACATACTCTTCCCACTATATCCAAAGAAATCCATCAAGTGATGTACTTGGTGTTTCTTTCTGCTCAGAGTGCCTATTCAGACATCATAAAAATTTGCAGCTCTAGACTGAATGACCTCAGAGGGCAAGTGGGTATTTGCCCAGTGGCCTTGGGGGTGGGAAGAACAGTTTTCACTTTTATAGCTTTTGAACCAGGCACAGCTCGTTGTCTTTGAACTTACAGTGCTCACTGCCAATAACACCCATTTTTACACTTGTTCCTGCCCTGACTCTGGTGAGACCTGGCAGACTGGACCTCAGTCAGCTACATTATTTATATAAACAGAGAGTTGATGTATTGGTCTTTTTTCTGAGTCCAAAGTCAGGACACATGATCTGACCAAGACCTTTTTCTGATTTATAAATATATATGAAGAAAAGAAATAACAAGTAAACCCACTTATTTGCACATTTAATCAATGGTTTTGATGGAAAGGTTCACAATTATGAGATCCTGGTTGAATCTACAGTGATAGCATCATGCTGAGAATGAGGGAGCAGCCAAGATATCTGTGTTGAGTAGAACTGATTTGAATTGAACTGCACAACTGCCTGGCACTGGGAATGCCCTTGCCGGCTCTTCCAATCGACTTCCTGCTCCTGCTGCAGGTGAAAGATGGAGGAAGGAAAATGATTTCTATGAAGAACAGTAAGTGAATGACACGTTGGAATTTTTTAAACAGAAATGTTGCCCTTTCTTTCATAAAGTGAACTTCTTGGAAGCTACTAAACCTCTTTCTCCAAACCCCAGGGTTGGTGCTAGTCCCGTGGGTGCCTGGTCTCCAGCTCTCTCTCTTTGGGCACTAATCCGTCTATAACCCTGAGCAAAGAATTCATGCCGCTGACCAGGCCCACAACCTGTGTGCCTCTTTGGGCCGCTGCTACTCGGGCCCCTCACAGCTGGGATGCTCCTGCACCAGCCTTCTCCCTGCCATGGTCTGTTCAGTTCCCTCTGCCAATGAAACCTTTCACATCTGCCCCACCCACACCATGCTGTGATTTCTTCTCTGATTCTTTCCTCCACCAATGCTGCCCTTCCCAACCTTTTCCAATAATGGGATGGGAATTATCCCTTGGAATATTGATCCATTATAAACTAGTGTCCCCATCCCCATGTCTTCAGGCTCTTCACATCTTCACATGACCTTCTTTCCATGTCCTGACTCAAAAAACTTGCTCACTCTTTCTCTTTCTGGGAAAGCTGGGGTCTAGCACCACCAGGGGTAGCCGGGGAAGTTAGAAAATCTACCTCCAAAGTGGCACCTGGGATGTGCTGTATCCATGGCCGAGTGAGGCATCTTGGTGGGTGGACCTAAGGAAGCTTCCCAGAGGACTGTGTCCCCCATGTGGTGGAGCAGGACAGGCAAGAGGGTCAGCCAACCCAAAGAGGCCCTAACCTTGGGACAGGAGGAGAAAGGTAGTGTGAACCTGACAACTGGCAGCCTCACCTCAGTAGCAGGTACTGCTGGGGAGCAGGAGGTTGTCAAGACTTCATGGCTAAACTGGTCCTCAACAGAAGCTAATGAGGCTAGAAGATGGCCAGGAACCATTCCAGCACCTGTCTTTCAAGGTCACGATCATGTCACCTGCAATAGAGATAGTTTTAGTTCCTCCTTGCCAATCTGAATGTCTTTTATTTTTTTCCTCATCTAATGGCCCTTCCTAGAGTTTCTAGGACAATGTTGAATAGAAATGGAGAGAGCTGACATCCTTGTCTTATTCCTAATTTTGCAGGAGAACTTTCAGTCTTTCCCCATTTAAGTATGTTGCAAGCTGTGGAATTTTCACAGGTGCCCTTTATCAGTCTGAGGAAGTTTCTTTCTCTTCCTAGTGTACTGAACATTTTCATAAAGGGTATTCTGTTCAGTTCAGTCACTCAGTCACGTCCAACTCTTTTCGACCCCGTGAATTGCAGCACGCCAGGCCTCCCTGTCCATCACCAACTCCCAGAGTTCACTCAGACTCACGTCCATCAAGTCAGTGTTGCCATCCAGCCATCTCATCCTCTGTCATCCCCTTCTCCTCCTGCCCCCAATCCCTCCCAGCATCAGAGTCTTTTCCAATGAGTCAACTCTTTGCATGAGGTGGCCAAAGTACTGGTATTTCAGCTTTAGCATCATTCCTTCCAAAGAACACCCAAGGCTGATCTCCTTTAGAATGGACTGGTTGGATCTCATTGCAGTCCAAGGGACTCTCAAGAGTCTTCTCCAACACCACAGTTCAAAAGCATCAATTCTTCGATGTTCAGCTTTCTTCACAGTCCAACTCTCACATCCATACATGACCACTGGAAAAACCATAGCCTTGACTAGATGGACCTTTGTTGGCTAAGTAATGTCTCTGCTTTTGAATATGCTATCTAGGTTGGTCATAACTTTCCTTCCAAGGAGTAAGTGTCTTTTAATTTCATGGCTGCAGTCACCATCTGCAGTGATTTGGAGCCCCCCAAAAATAAAGTCTGACACTGTTTCCACTGTTTCCCCATCTATTTCCCATGAAGTGATGGGACCGGATGCCATGATCTTAGTTTTCTGAATGTTGAGCTTTAAGCCAACTTTTTCACTCTCCTCTTTCACTTTCATCAAGAGGCTTTTTAGTTCCTCTTCACTTTCTGCCATAAGGGTGGTGTCATCTGCATATCTGAGGTTATTGATATAAAGGGTATTAGATTTTGTCAAATGCTTTGTCTGCATCTATTGAGATGATCATATGGATTTTTCCTGCTTTAGTCTGTTAACCTGGTGTATTACATTGACTCATTTCCCTATATTGAATGAAATATCATTCCTGGAATAAATCCTTTTTATATGCTGCTGGATTTGGTTTGTTAGTATCTGGTTGAAGATATTTGCTTCTATATTCATAAGAGATATTGGTCTCTAGTTTTCTTTCCTTAGGATATCTTTGTCTGGTTTTGGTATCAAGGTAATACTGACCTCATAGAATGAGTTAGGAAGTATTCTCTCCTCTTTTACTTTTTGGGAAGAGATTGTGATAAATTGGTGTTAATTCATCTTTGAAAATCTGGTAGAACTCACTGGTGAAGCCATCTGGTCCTGGGATTTCCTTTGCAGGAATGTTTTGATTGCTGATTCAATCTTTTTCTTGTTAGAGGTCTATGCGGATTTTCTATTTATTGTTGAGTAATTTTTGGTAGTTTGTATCTTTGTAGGAATTTATCCAGTTCACCTAGGCTTTCTACTTCATTGGCATACAATTGTTTATAATAGTCTCCTATAATTATTTTTGTTCCTACAAGGTGAGTAATAATATCCCCTCTTTCTTTCCTGATTTTAGCAATTTGAATCATCTCTCTTTTAACTTGGTTAGTCTAGCTAAAGGTCTGTCGATTTTGTTGATCTTTTCAAAGAATCAACTTTTGATTTCATTTATTTTCTGTATTGTTTTTCAATTCTCTACTTTGTTTATTTCTGTCCTGATTTTTATCTCCTTCCCTTTGCTTACTCTGGGTTCGGTTTGGTCTTTTTTCTGATATCTTAAGGTACAATATTAGGATTTGTATTTGAGATCCTTCTTTTGTAGTGCAGGCATTTTCAGCTATAAGTAGCTTTCCAAGCACAGCTTAGCTTTCACAACATCCCATAATGTATATTGTATTTAATGTATATTGTATTTTCATTTTCATTCATTTCAAGGTGTTTTCTAATTTCTCTTATGATTTTTTCTTTGACCCACTGAGTTATTACTTAATTTCCACACAGTGTGAATGTCCCAAATTTCCTTCTGCTAGTAATTTCCAATTTAGTTCCACTCTGGACAGAGGACATACCTTGTTTGATTCCAATCCTTTTATGTTATTGGGCTTTGTTTTATGGCCTGACATATGGTCCACCCTAGAGAGCGTTCCATGTGCTCTGAGAAGAATGTGAGTTCTGCTGTTGTTGAGCGGTGTGTTCTACAGATGTCTGTTAGGCCTAGTTGGTTAGTAGCATTATTCAAGCCTTCTGTTTTCTTGATGATCTCCTGCCTAGTTGTTCTATCCATTTGTGGAGTGTTTTACAATACCACAAAGCAATTCTCCAGTTCTCAGTGGATGCTGACTGGGTGTCCCGCAAATTTAACTCAGTTCTGACACTATCAACCTGGAGATAGTGTCAGATTCCACAAGTTAAGGGCTCAGTCTTCACAAGACTGCTTCCACCGATCACAAGTCCAGGTTGTTACTTCTGCCTTTGATTGACCAGTTATAAGTCAGAGGTTCCCACAAACCTCTCCTTGAGTTTGTTTAATTTGCTAGACTGGCTCACAGAATTTAGAGACACATTTACTTACACTGACCAGTTTATTATAAAGGATGTAGAGGAACCGCCAGATGAAGAAGTACCTAGGGCAGAGTTTGGAAGTACTCCACGTACATTAGCTTCATTCTCATGGAACTGAGGTTGCCACTCTCCCACCTTGTGGATTTACTCACCAATCCAGAAGCTCATCAAATCTTGTTGACCCAGAGTTTTTATAGAACTTTAATCTCTAGCACCAGCCCCTTCCCTGGGATCAATGAGTCGGGCTGAAAGTCCCAACCCTAATCACTTGGTCTTCCTGGCAACCAACTCCATCCTGAGGCTGCAGGATGTAGGAACTGCACCTAAGTTACCTTAATTAGCATAAACTTGGGTGTTCTCAAATGAGGCTCCTTGTAAATAACAAAAGACACTCCTATCAGGAAATTCCAAAGGTTTTACCGGCTTTGTACCAAGAACTGAGGAAAAGGAGCAAATCTATTTCTTACTGTACCACACCATTATTGAAAATGGGGTACTGAAGTCTCCAAGTACTTCACAATTGTCTACTTCTCCCTTCAAATCTGTCAATTTTTACTTCATGTGTTTTGGGGCTCTGCTGTTAGGATCACATATAAATGTTTTATGGATTGTCCCTTTTATTACTATAAAATGTTCTTCTTTGTCTTCAACAACAATTTTTGTCTTAAAGTCTATTTTTTCTGATATAGCCACTTGGGCTCTCTTTTGGTTGCTATTTGAATGATATACCTTTTTCCACCTTTGTATTTTCAACCTATTTGTCTCTTTGAATCTAGGCAGCATATAGTTGCATTCCCATCTTTTAGCTGAAGAATTTAATCCATTAGCATTTAATGTAACTACTGATAAGGTACAATTTATGGTTCTCATTTTATTATTTCTTTTCTACATATGTCATTTTTGTCCTTCTATTCCTCTATTACTGCCTTCTTTTGTGTTAAACAATTAACATCTTAATTTATAACAGTCTACTGCAGATGGTGATTGCAGCCATGAAATTAAAAGACACTTACTCCTTGGAAGGAAAGTTATGACCGACCTAGATAGCACATTAAAAAGCAGAGATATTACTTTGCCAACAAGGGTCCATCTAGTCAAGGCTATGGTTTTTCCAGTGGTCATGTATGGATATAAGAGTTGGACTGTGAAAGATAGCTAAGCGCCAAAGAATTGATGCTTTTGAACTGTGGTGTTGGAGAAGACTCTTGAGAGTCCCTTGGACTGCAAGGAGATCCAACCAGTCCATCCTAAAGGAGACCAGTCCTGGGTGTTCATTGGAAGGACTGATGCTGTGGTTGAAACTCCAATATTTGGCCACCTCATGCGAAGAGTTGACTCATTGGAAAAGACCCTGATGCTGGGAGGGATTGGGGGCAGGAGAAGAAGGGGACAACAGGGGATGAGATGGCTGGATGGCATCACCGACTCAATGCACATGAGTCTGGGTGAACTCCAGGAGTTGGTGATGGACAGGGAGGCCTGGCGTGCTGCCATTCATGGGGTTGCAAAGAGTTGGACACGACTGAGCGACTGAACCGTACTGAACTGAGTTCAGATTAATACCAATTTAATTTCAATAGTATCTAAAATCTTTACTCTTATATAGATCCAATCCCACATCTCTTTTGTATTGTTATTGTTGCAAATTATATCTTTATACATATTGTGTCTATCAATATAGATTTATAAGTATTGTTTTATGCAGATGTCTTTTAAATAAGGGAAAAAAGAGTTACAAAGGAAAAAATACATTTACTGTCTTTTATATTTACTTATGTAGTTACTTTTACTAATGATCTTTATTTCTTCTTGTTGATTTAAGTTACTACCTAGAGTCCTTTAGTGCCTGAAGAACTTCCTTTTGTATTTCCTTTAGGGCAAGAATGTTAGTGACAAATTCATCATTCTTGTTTATCTTGAAATGTCTTAATTTCTCCTTCTTTGTTTTTAAAAATTCTAAATTAAAAGTTAAATATTAGAAACATTAAATTTTTAAAATATTAAAAATTTAAATATAAAAAATTTTATTGTAGTAAGGACACTACATGAATTCTAATCTCAACAATTTTCTTTTTGTCTTTGGCTTTGACAGTTCAATTTTATGCCTACATATAGATCTCTACGAATTTCCTATACTTGTATTCACTGAGCTTCTCAAATGTGTAGATCAATGTTTTTCATTAAATTTAGGAAGTTTTCACCCATTATCTCTTCAAATACTCTGCCATAGTCAGTCATCAGCCCGTCTGTCTACTTGCATAAGAACAGTATTGACAGGGAACCCACTAATATGTTCATTGCAATTATCTTTAGCCTGAAGAGACATGATCAGTTTTTCTTTATTCTTTTTTTTTGAAACTGTGTCTGAATATTTATTTCATTCTTTTCAGATATTATATCAGGCTCAGACAATACATTAATACAATCACTGTTTCATCGTAAATGCTTACAGAAAGCTTTTGACATCGTTTCATAATTGGGGTTGAGCATCTTTTCATATATTTGAGAGCACTTTGTGTTTCCTTTACTGTGAAATGTCTGGACAAATATATTTTAAAAATAAACAAAATCTGAGTGTCATTACTGAAAGTGGAGTAAGGACCTTGGGAAATTCACTCCTTCACAAAGGAACAATCAAAAGTGCAAAAAGTATTAGAATAAATACTTTTGAAACTCTGGAAATTAACTAAGGGCTTTTGGGAACTCTGGGTAAATTTATGCAAGAAAAACTGACTGAATCTCAGTAAGAAGAGTAAGTTTTGTAGTATCTAAACTTACCCTGATTGTCTGTCTTTTTGTGATGTTAGCAGTCATTTATAATTAACACCCAGACCCATTTATTCAATGGGGACTATGAAATGGTGATATTCTAATTCCTTCATGCCTCTTAGCTTATTATCTGGACTATTAAGAATACTATAAAGAGAAACTTCTTTTTATCAACTATTGATTACCTTGTAAAGGAAAATCAAAGAAGAATGCTTGATTTTTCCCCTTTCATTTACTGGATTTTATAGTGATAAGTTAATTTTCTAGTATCTTCCAAAAAGGAACAATGAAGTTTAGCTTTGTTTGGGTTAAGTATCATCAAATGAACTCATGATTTACAGCTTTACTCAGCTTTTCTCCTTGTCTTCAATGGGAGGTTTGGTCTGAATTACACAAATTTGCTCTTTCTCAAATTGGAAGTCCTGTTTGCTTTTTTAACTGAAAACATACCTGGGTTTAATAACTCTTGTTTTCCAGAAGCTCTCACCCTTTGACAATAAAGTGGGCTTAGAGATGATGTGGAATTGGAAGAAAGACCTAGAGTGATGAAACAATGGAGAGTTCTTAGGTCTTCCCTGGTGGCTTAGACAGTAAAGAATCTGCCTGCCATGCAGGAAACCTGGATTTAATCCATAGGTCAGGAAGATCCCCTGGAGAAGGGAATGGCTACCCACTCCAGTATTCTTGCCTGGAGAATCACATGGACAGAGGAGCCTGGTGGGCTTCAGTCCATGGGGTCACAAAAAGTCAGACACAACTAAGAGATGAACTTTTGAGTTCCAGCCCTGACAATTTTACTCCCCCCACTTAATCCCACCTGAGAATCAGCATAGCTACAGGCATGGCTGCAGACATGAACACCACACTGTGTTCCCAGCAGTGTCTTGACACACCACACACCAGTGGACAGAGAGGTGGGGAGCATCTGACCCTGCAGGTGGGAAGACAGGCCCAGATTAGAGAACCTGAGTGAGGCTCCTAACCTCACCAGTCCTTGGTGACGCCTGGTACCTGCCTAGTGGTAAGGAGATTATAATTCCAGTGCCTGACACATCGTAACTTTTCCATTATTTTTTCAATTATTATTAATACTTGTAATGATTCACATTTTTATAACTCTCAGTGGTTCTTTAGGCTTTACCTCAAGGCAGTCTGCTTGATCCCATGTTATTTTATCCACTTTTGCCGTGTTTACATATGCCTAACCTTTTCCAGCTTGGTGAGAGAAAGGGCATGGGCTTTGAAACCCAAATCATTGTTCCTAATTATACAAGTGACCTAGAAGATTATTTTATACTTCCATAAAAATCAAACACCTTGTACATTTGTTTTCCAGGTTAAATTAAATGAGATGAGTTGATCAAAGGTTTTATAATCTGTGTGTGAGATATATTCAGTTCAGTTCAGTCACTCAGTCATGTCCAACTCTTTGCGACCCCATGGACTGCAGCACACCAGGCTTACCTGTCCATCACAAACTCCCAGAGCCTACTCAAACTCATGTCCATTGAGTCAGTGATGCCATCCAACCATCTCATCTTCTGTTGTCTCCTTCTCTTCCCGCCTTCAATCATTCCCAGCATCAGGGTCTTTTCAAATGAGTCAGTTCTTTGCATCAGGTGGCCAAAGTATTGGAGTTTCAGCTTTAGCGTCAGTCCTTCCAATGAATATTCAGGACTGATTTCCTTTAGGATGGACTGGTTGGATCTCTTTGCAGTCCAAGGGACTCTCAAGAGTCTTCTCCAACACCACAATTCAAAAGCATCAATTCTTTGGCACTCAGCTTTCTTTATGGTCCAACTCTCACATCCATACATGACTACTGGAAAAACCAAAGTTTTGACTAGACGGACTTTTGTAGGCAAAGTAATGTCTCTGCTTTTTAATATGCTGTCTAGGTTGGTCATAACTTTTCTTCCAAGGAGCAAACGTCTTTTAAGTTCATGGCTGCAGTCACCATCTGCAGTGATTTTGGAGCCCAAGAAAATAAAGTCTGTCACTGTTTCCATTGCTTCCCCATCTATTTGCCATGAAATGATGTGACCAGATGCCATGATCTTAATTTTCTTAATGTTGAGTTTTAAGCCAACTTTTTCACTCTGCTGCTTCACTTTCATCAAGAGGGTCTTTAGTTCTTCTTCACTTTCTGCTGTAAGTGTGGTATCATCTGCATATCTGAGATATATTAGGTAGTCTCTAAATGCTAGTTTATTTTCTTGAACCAGATTCTTTGTTTTCAACTCCAAAATCATAAATTCTTTTCAAACAAGCAAGACTTATTGCAATGATGAATTCCATTGCCAAGTGTAACTAGAACTGTGCACACAGAAAGGGAAGAGAGTCTACTGATCAGCGCAAGGGTAGAGTAGCATGAGGGCTAGCAGATGGACTGACAGCTTAACTTTCAGGCAAGATGGACAGGAACCTCCTGATCAAAGCCTTGAAAGGACTGAGATTCCTGGAATCCTAGCAAACCTTAGACAATAGCACACAGAGGAAACAGATCCGAGTTACACCAGGTTGAACTTTGGAAGTCACACTAAGCCTCAAAACATAATATGTTGTACATAGAACTGTTGAACACAGTTAAAAAGAAGACCAAGAGAAGACAACAAAACTTACCCTAAAGAAATAAAACAGAATGGTGGATTATAAGGGCTCCATGGTAAGTGCCCACTTATTTTAATGCTACTCTGTAATATCTAATCCTGGTTCAAAGTCTCCAGCATTCCCAGGGGTTTCTATTGGGCAATCATAGAAGAAGGGAAGGTCCTCTTGGCAGTGGGCACTGTGTGGTGCTTAGGAATGAAAGACAGGAAAAGAGTGGAGGGTGTAGTCGTCATCATTTTCAAGGCTGCAGCACACGATGATGGCACACAACCACACGCTGGGGAAAGAGGATATAATCTATCATAGAGAACAAAGGAATTTCAAAGTATTTTCTAATTAGGAAACATTAGAAGAAAAAAGGGAGATTGAAAAATATTGAAAAGTTCTTTCTTCTAGACCTTCTAGGCAATTTTGGTTTGTTTTTATTGCTATGAGCAGTTAAAATGGATCTGTGAACTCTGTCGTAATCTGCTGAAAGGAACAACTGCCATTAATTTTAATTTCCCTTCATGGTGAATTTCAATTAGTTACTTGTCTGAGTGATAATCTACTATCTAGACAGCTTCCAGATATGAACAGCATTATCTTTCATGTTCCTTAGGTAACAGAAATTAGTAAATTTAAAACGTGCCTTTGTAAAATCAAGGCTAATTAAGATCTAAATCTAAACGCCCCACCACCACCGCCACCAAATTTTTGCTTTCTCTATTAGGATTTCCTGTCTCTGACAAACATACCAAAAACATCAGAAATAGAACCATTTTCTCTTGGATCCTGTCATTTACATAGCAAGCAAGTAGTGTGTGAATTGCAAAATGCCTACTCTTCTCCCAAGAGACTCATTTGCAAAGCTCTGAGAGTAGGAGGGAAAAACCAGTAATGTTATGCTAGAGTAATTTCCTTTAATAGATTTGGAGAAATAAAACTTTAACTATAAATACTGTTAAAAATCAAAATACAGGTTAAAATGCTTTAAAATGTAGATACAGAAGAACACTTACTTAACATGGTAAAAATAATAGAAATGTAAAACCAACAGCTACCATATCAACAGGAAAACTTATGAGACACCTCTGTTAAAATCAGGACAAAACAAGGTGTTTTTCTGTTAAAGTCTTTTAGAGGCTTTAGCTACTTTCCAGAGCAGATCAAACTTACCCCAAATTAATTTGCATTGTGATCGAATACCGAATTTTGGAAGTTTTACTTGCCTTGGCTTCTTCCAAGCTGCTTGCTGTTGGATGGCCATGGTACTGCCCCTTCCTGCAGGTATCAGAGCCATTACGATTCCCCAACACCTTTTTTCTATGAAAGACAAGCTTATAATGATTCATGCTGCATGAAACTGTCCAAATAGCTTGTGAGGATTTCGCCGTTAAGTTTTAGTTTTTCCTCTAGCTTTGCATCCCCGTCTCCCGGTCTCCTTTGAGGTCTGGTGGGGTGAAGGAGACACTCAGGATGAACATCCATAACCACCTCTAAAGGCTGGAAGATGCTCCCAGATCACTGCCCAGAGCCCTCTATGGCCACGCCCCTAAGGGACAGCCCCGGAAGTCCAACAAGAACTCGGCTCCGGCTCCTCTCCGGAGGAGAGGTGTGTGTGCGCAGAAGGCAGCTACCATCCTCATCGACTGCAAACCATGGAACAGATAGAGGGATCGGTTTATTGATTCTTCGTCACTTAATCTGGAGCTGCCTCCTTCTCCCTCATGAAACTGAGGGAGGGAAAGTCGGCCCATTCCTGCCCGAACAGGAAAAAAACAGAGGAGGGGTGGGGGTGAGGTGGGAGGCGCCGAGATCTGGCTTGCCCCTAGTGCCTGGCGCCACCCGAAGCTATGAAGCCCACGCCTTGGCGACAGCTCAGGACTGACAGTGAGAGAAGCAGGGAGAGGATGTGGGCTGGGGGGTGAGGGGGCTGGCGCTCCAGAAGTTCCAGCCCCTTGCCACGCGTGCCCGCCAAAGAAGAGAGAATGAGGAGGGACCACAGCGGCCAGAAGCGGGTGCTCACTCTGCTCTGATCCCGCCGCATGGGAGGAAAGTGAAATCCTGCAGGCCCGAACCAAAATGAGAAGAATTAAGTGTGTGGTTCTGATGAAAATTGATAGAATTGGCCAGAAGATCCAGAGGAAGCCTGGATTTTTTATTTAAAAAAAAAAAAGCAAACCCAACAAAATGCTGGGTTTTTTTAGCTAATTTAGTAAAAATTTTATAACAGTAACCATGAAAGGGGCAGCCACAGGTATCATGAGCCCAAGCCCTCTGGAAAGTCTTGCACCCACACCTTGAGTCAGCAACTTTGTTTCTGTAATAAACCCACTCCAACTCTGAAATTTACTTTAAGAAAACAACTGAAATATGGACATAGCTTTTAAGCCCATTCTCTTGTATATATTAGCCACAGATAGGAATAATAATTTTCTCTTCTCCATTCAAATATCCACGCTCCATGTCTGGTTCATGTTTATGGCATTGTTTTAGAGCATCTAGCTCCAGGTTAACTGATTATAATTGTTATCTGTAACCCCACCCACTTCTGTGCTCAGCTGTCTACCTACTCCCTTCAAATTCCTTCAGAAAGGAGAAGGTGCTAATTTGGCCAGATTCCAGGAAACTGAGGGTGCACCCGTCTCTGCCTTTTAAAGATACAGGCAGCCATGCTCTGTCTCTCACTTAGTGCACTAGAATCAGGCTGCACTCTGCCCTGCCCCGCATTGAGGACTGGCCTGAGCAAGCTGTTCATGACTTCCTATGCCGCGGAACTCACCAGAAGGGGACAAGACCTCAAGACTGAGCCTCAGGCTGAGGGAGCATCTAAACTGCCTGCTCCAACTGGGCTGTGGTTAGAAAGGTCTGCACAGGAGGGCTTCAGACTCTGGTCCAGCTATCAAATGACACGAGTGTCCTTTTGCTCTTCTCGGCGTTTGGATGCACTCTCAGGAGGCTCACAGCGGGAGAAGGGATTGGTGAGATGGGATTCAGGCTTTCTTTGGATCTTCTGGCCAAATATTAATACCATCAATTTCCACCAGAGCTGCACACTTACTCTTCTCATTTTGGTTCAGCAGCCAGAATTTTGTTCTCTGTGAGTCTCTGTTTCATTCATTTGTGCCATATTTTAGATCCCACATATAAGTTGTATTGTGTGGTACTTGTCTTTCTCTTTCTGACTTACTTTGCTCAGTACAGTAACCTCCAGCTCCATCCATGTTGCTGCAAACGACATTATTTCATTCTTTTGGTTTTTTAATAGCTGACTGATTTGTACTGTGCATTGTGTTGTGCAGGAGGTTCGACTGTACATCAGTACACACTGTCCATACAGCTGGTGGACCCTGGGGATGCCTCTAGGTCTGTCCTTATCTCTGCAGCCTTATGCCTGCATGAGGCTGGCAACCTAGGGTCTCCACTTTCTGCTTTAACCAGATTCTAGGAGTCTCCTCTTTATCTTCCATCCCTCCTCCTTTTGGCTCAACACACATTATCAGAATGAATAGGACACATTCCAACCCTCTGTGTAACACTCATACAACTCTTTACTCCAGAAGTAATTATAAGGGCCAATTAAATGGCACAGTGTCACCAAAATGTACTCCTAATTTGTGCAGAAGGAAGCTGTCTGGCCATTAAGCTGGAGTTGCATGATCTTCACAAGTGAGTCCCCTCAGTCATTTCAGTCAGCTTCAGTCCTGTCCATGGAGACACGCACAGTGTGGGCCAACCACCTCACAACTCTGGCAAGATTTGGGCATCCAGATGTTGCAGAGCCGCTGAGAATCTTTAAGCTACCTCCATATTCTGCTGGTGATTCAGGAAACCTATAGGACATATTGCCAAAGGCTCTGGAAACCCTTAACATATTTGCAGATCAGCTGCTTCAGCTAAAGGCTCTAATTCTGTATTAACCGAAGCCTCGTGACTCAGCTTGTGACGGGTTCATTAATATGGGGTTCTGCTCTGCCTCAGGAGAGTAAGGAAGGCAATGAAACAGGTGAAAGGAAGCTAACAGCTACAGGTGACATCTCTTATCCCAGTTTGGCAGCCCTTGCTGAGTATCCCGGAGAAGGCAATGGCACCCTACTCCAGTACTCTGGCCTGGAAAATCCCATGGACCGAAGAGCCTGATGGGCTGCAGTCCATGGGCTCGCCAAGAGTCGGACACGACTGAGCGACTTCACTTTGACTTTTCACTTTCATGCATTGGAGAAGGAAATGGCAACTCACTCCAGTGTTCTTGCCTGGAGAATCCCAGGGACGGGGGAGCCTGGTGGGCTGTCGTCTATGGGGTCGCACAGAGTCGGACACAACTGAAGCGACTTACCGACAGCAGCAGCAGCTGAGTATCCAGTGGGGGTCAGTATTCCCCGGAGAGTCCCACTTAGTTCATTAATTAAAGTTGGAGGGATCCTCACGGAGTTCTTTCTTGGGGGAGGAGCCAGGTGTGAGCTGTACCTGGCTTGCTACATCCTGAGTTCAAGCTACTCATCTGGAGTATGCGTGCATGCTAAGCCGCTTCAGTCATGTCCAACTCTGTGGGACTCTATGGACTGTAGCCCATCAGGCTCCTCTGTCCATGGGATTCTCCAGGCAAGAATACTGGAGTGGGTTGCCATGCCCTCCTCCAGGGAATCTTCCCAAGCCAGGGATCGAAACTGTGTCTCTTACGTCTCCCGCTTTGGCAGGTGCTTTACCACTAGCGCTGCCTGGGAAGCCCCGCTCATCTGGTATGAAACCCCTTTGAGAATATTCTAGTAATTCAGCGGAATGGACTCATTAACCTTGCGCTCGGCAGCCAGGTCCATCTGGCCAGGTCAGCCTGACGTCACACCTGGAAGCAGACAGTAAAGCCCAGGGAGTTTTGCAGGTGCTCCAGGTTTGCAATTACAGTATGTGTCTCAGGGTAGACAGACCTCAAGTGCTGAACCCGATACTCTGCAGGGCTCTCTCCCAACAGCCAGACTGGCCTCTGGGCCTGGGAGATGGTTCACCTCCTTGTCTGTGAAACTGGCCCAGTGTGCATGTAAGCCATGGCCCCCAGGCCGGGCAGAACTTAAATAGTTTGTCTTGGGCACAGGGTCCTGGAATGTCTGGCGGCGAGGGGCGGGGTGGGGTGGGATAAGGTTGAGGGGGTGCTCCTTGCTAAGGCCACCTTGTGCTATTCCGTTTTTGAAAATAGAAGACTAAGGAAAGGAGCCCTTTACTCCTTACAGAGAGTGAGTATTTCCCATGCTTGAGCCTACCAAGTTCCATGGGCCAGAACCTGGGTCCGCCCATGATGGAAACACAAAGCCTCCCTCTTCGGAGAGGACATTAAATGATGATGGGGATTATACTTACAGCATCATAGTTACTCTAAATGATCAGGCTAAGTCTGTGCATCAATGAACATCTTGAAGATCACATTTTCTCAAACAAGTATTAGGATACAGGGAGCTGACAGTTTAAAAGGTATCAATGGGACAAGCAGGCACAAGACACAGAACCATCCTGGTACGTTTTGATATTGTAGCTGCTGGTGAAGGAAGAGGGATCCACATCTGCTGAAAGGTCATGACTTGCTGGAGAGGTCTGGGGAAATGGATACGGAGTCTTGGAAGTGTTTGCAGAATTCTAAATCCAGTCCCAGCTTGATGCTAACCGTCAATAAGTCATAGAGTGGCTTAGGGCATCTATTTTCCACATCTTGGAGAAGGGCTTAATGATACCTCCTACTTGGGTGTGCACTGAAGTATTTAATTAATGTTTGCAAATCACCTTGAGATGCAGTTGTAGGGCCCACAGCCAAAAACAAAGCCAGCTTGTTTATTTTGGCAGTAAAAAAGTTAAGCACTCTTTACTAATTAACACCCTATTAGTATAACAGTGAAGTCCAGGAAGAGTTACTCAAGATCATGTTTATTTTTATCTCTCTGCTTAGGTTGGTTTCCAAGCTAAGGAAATCTGAACTTACCTGATGATGTGAAGCAATGATTTACTGAAACTTCCCCTTCAAGCCAAACTCAACCAACAAAGAAATATGCGAAGATGTGTGCATGCCAGGAAATGCCAGTTAAACAGGTGCCTGTTGGGGAAATATTATAACCAGAAACCCCAGGCAAATGTTTCCTGCACTGAAACTCACCTGGACTCCAGAACACACTTCCTGTGAAGAGTGTGGGCACAATGAGAGTGCCCTCTGCTGGCAGTAAGGAGTATTTTCCATGATTTGTCTGCCAACGTGAAGGTGTGCTATGTACGTTGCTTTAGTCATGTCCGACTCTTTGCGACCCTATGGACTGTAGTCTGCCAGGCTCCTCTGTCCACGGGATTCTCTAGGCCAACATGTAAGAGCCTACAGAAATAGAATTTGAGAGAATTAGTAAAATTTAAAGGAAGCTTGGGCTTCCCAGGTGTCACTAGTGATAAAGAACCCTCCTGCCAATGCAGGAGACGCAAGAGATGTGGGTTTCATCCCTGGGTCAGGAAGATCCCCTGGAGAAGGAAACCCACTCCAGTATTCTTGCCTGAGAAATCCCATGGACAGAGGAGCCTGGCGGGCTATAGTCCATGGGGTTGCAAAGTAGTTGGCAACGACTGAAGTGACTTAGCATGCACGCAAAGGAAGCTTATTAGCCCCACTTCCATTTTTATAAATCGCAATAAAGTCCAGCATAACCATTATAAGAAAGGAAAATTACTACACAAATACAGGCCTCTGTTATATAGCATACCTGGAAAAGTTTAGAAGGAAGCAGAGGCTGCTATTTGAGGCAGAGAGGGTAAGTTGATGATAAAGGAGTCGGGGTGGGGGAAATACTGGAGTGATTCCCTTGAGTAGATGAGAGAGGGTGGGATCTGATGGATAATTAGGGGCATGGGTCTCTGCTGGGGTCATGAATTTTCACACTATTTTCACACTAAAGGAGGGAGGGCAGACTGCAAACAGGTAGGTGAGTAAGTATTACAGTGGAAGTTGGTGGGAGGGGTCTTTTGATTTTATCACTGAAATGGGAAGCAAATTCGTCAATGGAGAGTGAGTTTGTTGGAGGAGAGGGGGAAACGTTTGAAGCAGTCATCCAGGAAAGTGAGAGAATGATTCCGGCCTGCTCAGCAGTGGTGAAGAGGGTGCTGCCAGGAGTTTAAGGGGCACTCAGTAGAGAGGCCACTTCCACTTATGGTGCAGAAAATTACAAATGTCACCTACCCTAATCTGCTGCACGATCACAATTTTTTTTAAACCATCAGAAATCTGAGGTCACAAGGAAGCAAACCACAGGGACTGCAAGGGGGATAAAAGGCCTTTTGAGGAGAGATGGCTCTCACTCTCGGTGTTACCTGAGGGTAGGCCACGGGAGGAGGTGGCCAGCAGGTACCAGTGGGGAAGAAGAAGTGAGCTTAAGTTTTAACTAGCGGCTGAGCGTGGGTGACAGTGTCTGTTCAAAACAGCTGGGTGCTGCAGACGTAGGGAGAGTTTGCTGTCACTCACGAACTTTCCCCATAGGCCTCCAGTGGGTGCTCCTGAGAGAGATGGAAGACAGGCAGGAGACGGCACAGAGCGCCTCTGCGTGCTGCAGGCACACGGAGCACCACCAATGGCTGTATGGGGACAGGTCCCCACACTGCTCTTCTGAACAAGAGGATAAGAGTCAGCGAATAGTGCAGAAGAAATATTTAGATAGAGAAGAAGAGAGGTAAAGCATTGCATAGAGAAATGAAATACATCAAACCATAGATCCAAAACACCCAGAGAACCAAGAAGGATAAATACCAAACAAAACCAGTGTCACCTAGACACCTCTTAATTTAATTGACTATGAGGTGGAAACCAGTGTTACAGAGAGAAGCTTAAAGGCAATCTGTGGAGCTGGGGTTGGGTGAAGGGGAGGCCCAGAGGGAGAAGAAAGGCACATAATATTCAAAGAACAAAGAGAAAATTATAATAGGCTCTCATCAGGAACTATACAAGCAGAAAACAATGGAGCAGCATCTTTAAAATACTGAAAGAGCCATTGATCCAGAATTCTACACCTCGTGAAAATGTCCTTCAAAGGTGAAGGCAAATAAACACTTTCCCAGAAAGATAACAGCTGAGAGAAGTCAGTGACAACAGACCTGCAGAAATGTTAAAGGAAATTCTTCAGGCAGAAAGAAGAGGGTACCAAACAATATCAGATCCACACAAAGAAATAAAGAGCTCCAGAGATGCTCCATAGGAGGCTAAGTTAACACTTCTTAATTGCTCTAAAAATAACTCCCTAAAGCAAGGGTCAGCCAACATTTTGTTACATACAGAGCTGGATAGTGAAGGGTTTAGTGTCACAGGCCATGTGGTCTCTGTTGCAATTACTCAACTCTACAGCTGTGGCGTGAAAGTAGCTGTAAACAATGGGCGTGGCTGTATTCCAATAAAACTTTATTTACAGAAACATGTGACTGATCTGACAGTCATAGTTTGTTACCCTCTGGTCTAAAGCAAATATAAAAAAAAATGTGGGGTTTACAAACTATGTAAGAGTAAAATATGAGACAAAAATAGTACAAGGAATCAGAGGAAGAAATTGGCAGTATACTGTTGTAAGGTCTTACACCATTCAGAAGGGACTGACTATAATTAAAGACATACATTGTAAACTCTAGGGCAACCATTAAACATTTTTAAAGGGAACGTAACCGATGAACCAATAGTGGAGATAAAATTAAGTCATTAAAAATAATCCCGAAGCAGACAGAAAAAGATTGAAACAAGAACAAAGAACAGATGGAACAAGAAAGCAACTGACAAGATGGTAGAGGGAAATGCAGCCATACTAATAACTAGATTAGATGTAAATAGTCTTAGACGTCAGATTTCATATTAAGAAAAAAAGACAACCATATACTGTCAACAAGAAACCCCTTTTTAATGTAAACATGTAGATGGGATAAAAGAAAAAGGATGGACTTCTCTGGTGGTCCAGTGTTTAAGAATCTGCTTTGCAAAGCCAGGGACACCAACTGGTTCGATCCCTGGTCTGGGAGAATTCCATATTCCGTGGAGCAACTAAGCCCATGCACCACGACTACTGAGCCAGCACTCGAGCTCAGGAACTGCAGCTACTGAAGCCCACACACCTAGAACCCACGCTCCACAACAAAAGCCACCCCAGTGAGAAGCCCACACACCACGATGAAGAGTAGCCCCGCTTGCTGCAACAGAGACAGCCCACGTGCAGCGATGAAGGCTCATCACAGCCAGAGACAAAAACAATAAAGTCTTTTTTAAAAAAGAAAAAGGGTGAAAAAATACATTAGTACTATGCAAATACTAATCAAAGGAAGCTGAGGTGACAGTATTAAAATAAAAGACTTCAGAACAAAGGTTATTAGTAAGGATAAGAGAGACACTGCAGAATGATAAAGGGTCGATTCACCACGAAGACATATCATCCTCAATACGTATGCACCTAATGACAGAATTTCAAAGGAAATGATACGAAAACTCCTAGAACTGGAAGGAGAGATGAACAAACGCAGGGTTACAGGCGGATACCGCAACACTCTGCTCTCAGAAATCAACAGGAAAAGGAAGCAAAAAATCATGACCAGTCTAAAAACCTGACCAACACAACCAGCTTGGCCCACTCGTCCCTGCTAGGACACTGCACTCACAACAGCACAGTGCACACTTCTGTTTTGAATCACAGGGATCATTTGTCAGGATACATCATACGCATCATATTCTGGGCTACAAACCCAACAAAGATAAAAGAATACAACTTGTAAAGAGGAACCAGTCAACATGGTTCTATGTTCATAATCAGCCTAGGTCATTTATGTGGGTTTAGGTAAAGTAATCAGAGAATTGGATTTAACTATGTTTGGGATTTTTCCAAGAATCAGATCAGATCAGATCAGATCAGTCGCTCAGTTGTGTCCGACTTTGGGACCCCATGAATCGCAGCACGCCAGGCCTCCCTGTCCATCACCAACTCCCGGAGTTCACTCAGACTCACGTCCATCGAGTCGGTGATGCCATCCAGCCACCTCATCCTCTGTCGTCCCCTTCTCCTCTTGCCCCCAATCCGTGGAAATTGTTTCAAGACCCCCGGTGAATGCCTGAAACCATGGGTAGTACTGAATCCTATATATTACTAAGTTTTCTCTCATATATGTAAATACCCATGATAGTTTAACTTATAAGGCATAGCAAGAGATTAACAACAATAATAATATAACAGTTATAATAGTATACTGTAATAAAAGTTACGTGAGTGTGGTCTCTCTCTGAAAATATCTCATTGTACCGCACTCACCCTTCTCGTGATGATATGAGGTGATAACATGCCTGTGGGACGAGATGAAGTGAGGGGAATGATGTAGGCACTGTGACAGGGTGTTAGGCAGCAAATGAGCTGATGTGATGTATTAGAGGGAGGATCAACTGCTTCAGGTGAGCTGGATCACCGAGATATGAGGATGAGGAGTGGACAGTGTCGATGGCTGGGGATAGTGGGTGGGGCAGAGAGGTACAGGGCAAGAGTCCATCATGCTCCTCAGAACCGCAAATGATTTAAAACATGAATTATTTATTCTGGGGCTTTCTACTTGACATCTTTAGACTGCAACTGACTGTAATAACCAAAATCATGGAAAGTGAAACTGCAGATAAAGGGGATGTGTGTGAAGAGACAGATGGTGAGGGAGTTTTAAGAAAGGGATTACAGCATTGGATCATGGTGTTGATATCAGGTAAGACACAAGAACACAGGGAGTAGTGAAAACGTAACAGGATCAATGGACTGGAAGATCTGGTGAGCATCATTGGAATTTGAGTGTTGCAAGAAGTCAACTGGATATTTAGATGGTGGTCAAAGAGCGGCTGTTGAAACTGACATTGTGGGTAATGACGAGGTCGGGCGAGTAACTGAGGCACACTGGAGGACATGCTCCCTGAGATATTGAAAATGCCATCTGTGTGGCTATTAAAACATTAGGAAAGGAGTAGTGCTATAGAGAGTTATGGTGAGCCAGGAGCTAAAACCTTCAAGGGATAAAGGGAAATGATAGCAGGTATGACTGCCACAAGGGGCTTCAGTTCAGTTCAGTCGCTCAGTGGTGTCCGACTCTTTGCGACCCCATGAACCAAAGCACACCAGGCCTCCCTGTCCATCATCAACCCCCGGAGCAGTGGGTGATATAATCTAATGACATGTTATTAAGGCTAGGGAAGGTCAGTCTAGTAGCAGAAATGAGGAGCAAGGAGACCACCTGCTGCCCTGCCAGACTCACTGGTGAGGAGGTGAGAGAAAACTGCCTTCCCTGAGAAAGGGGCAGAGAAGGCAGAGTCCTTAGGAGAGCATGAACATTCATAAAGTGAATTAGGAGGCATTCGAATTCTTTCCTTACTGCAGACCCGGGGAGATTTTAAAGTTCAAATTAGCAGTCTGAACATGCAATTTGTTTCTTTTCTACCTGAAACCCCAGTGAAATGATGGTGAAGGAGTAAACTCATACATTAATAATAGAAGAAAATAGAAAAGGGATCGTTGACAGGTGCAAGATTTCACAAATTTATTGTAGATAAAAAGAGGCAGACCATCAGACACTTGCTGAATAAACAGGTGAAGCAAATATCCCAGAATATGTGGGAGGAAACAACAGCAAAGGACAAAGCCAATAGCCCCAAGAAACCCCGGAGGGTTAGGAACAGGCCACAGTTGGCGTGACGGAGGGCAGGGGTGAGAAGGAAAGCCTCAAAATGAAGAGGTTAATTCAAAGCGGGCCCCTCTCACTTCCCTTTTCAGCTTGACTGCTAAGAGAGAGATTGTAGGAAGCCCAGCATTTTACTTCAGGCACCAAACTATAGGCTCTTCTGTAAAGATATTGGACTTACTTCCTGGAGCCAAACCAGCTAGTCCCAGCACCAGCTAGTTCAGTGCCCCACCTATCATCTGGGGGGCCCAGCTTGGGTCTGACCATCTACATGCTAATCTGAAAGAGCGGCATGCCTGCAGCTGAGCCTGGTCAACACTGCGGAGCTGCCAGCCAGCCTACCCATTCCTGGGAGAGACCTAGGGAGAAAAACAGCTGCACGCCTACATCAGCAAGGAGAGCCATGGCAGCTCTGGAGAAAAATCAACA
Source organism: Bos indicus x Bos taurus (assembly GCF_003369695.1). Lineage (NCBI taxonomy): Eukaryota > Metazoa > Chordata > Mammalia > Artiodactyla > Bovidae > Bos > Bos indicus x Bos taurus. The sequence continues at coordinate 13,699,713 of NC_040086.1, read as the reverse complement.
TCGTTCCCCATTATTAAACAGGAATTGACGATAATCAGATAGAAGACAAACACCTGAGCATTCAATGATAAAGATATACAAACAGAACAAATCACTCCAAAAGCAACAGGAAATTCAGTGAAGAGGAGAAAACCAAAAAACAAAGAACCCTCTAATTAATATCCCCAGAGATTGTGACGTGTCGTATGGCTATGGATAAAAACAAGAGCAGGATGCTATTAAAAAAGGACAATCAGAAAATTAATTAGAAAAAAATTAATAGAATAATTGGAAGATAAAGTCAAAGGAATTTCCCAGAACATGAGGCTGGCAACCTGAGAAAAAAAATAATTTAAAGTATCAATCTTTTTAGGTCAATTAAATTTAAAGGTCAATTACCTAACTGATACAAGTTACAGAGAAAAAAAAAACAAAAAACAGAGACAGTGGATCAAACAAATAATATAAAAAAACTTGTTCAGGGCTCCAAAGAAACATAGTTTTCAGATTTTAAAAGTTCACATAGTATTGACAGCCACACATCTTTAACACATTTCCAAATACTGGGGAATAAAGGTATATCTTAAAGCAGAGAGAGGGAAAGAGGAAGAGAAGCGGGTGGGGAGGTGGAGGGAGAAAACGCACAAGATGGAGACAAAGAGATGTTCTTTAAAAATCAAAAGTCGGATTGACATCAGACTTCTTATCAACACCTGGATTCTAGAGGATGGTGGATCTAATTCCTTCAAAGTTCCAAGGGAACTTACAATTCTAGATTATTTGAAGTAGAATTTTATATACTGCTGAAATATCCATCAGGCCGACGTATGTTGTGGCAGCATATGAAGTGTGGCTGTAAACCCTGTAGATCTCTGATTATGGGGAGCACAGTTGATGTGGGCCCCACTTTTGTGTCTCAAATCCATGGACATACTTGTCAGCCAATGAGTGAATGTAACAGAGATGCTGAGGCCGTTTCCGGGAGACAGGAGGCTCCTCAATGTCTCTGCCAAATCTTTCCTCTGACTAGATGGCAGTCTAGGACACTTCTGCCCTACCTCCCCTCCCTCTCTCCATCACTAGGGTCCAGCCTGCATTGTGGTCTCAGAACTCACCCAAATGCTTCTCTAATTTCCTCATGCAAGCACATTTATTCCCATCTTGGACTCTACTTCTCAGTGGACCCAGAAAGTTTGGACCCCAAAGGAGTATACACCTCCTATGTACACTTCTTGAGGAAAAGACAGCAACAACATGGGTAAAAAGGAAGAGAAAAAATTAGGATGAGCAGGACATTGGACATAACTGGCAGACCTAACCACAGCTAGGTCAATATGAAATTGTGCAACAGGCCCGAGAAAACAATTAGAGGGGAAGCCTGGTTTGAAGATGGTTGTCCAAAGTCACCTTCCCCACCCCACCCCCGCCCCCGACTCCCTGGAATGTATCCACAAATAATAAGGAAAATGAGAAGTAAAAATGCAAATGACATTTTAAGAGAAACTTAGAGGCAGCTAAAGCACCAGTCCATACACAGGGAAAAGGACAGTTATAAACAGTTTGTTGGGTGGAGGAGGGAGTATACAGAGAAATGATGCTTCAGGAAGAAGGTGCCATGGCCACAACTCTCAGCAAAAGCAGCAATATCACCCTTCTTAAAAATGGGAGGCACCATTGACAGGCAAAACCCAAGTCTATTTTTTCTAAACATGTTTAAGGAGTACTCTAGCTGTCAAGAGTAATTTCCTTGAATCTAGTTTTATTCCAAAATGTGAAGAAGATGGAATGAGAAATCACATTGGTAAACCACAATTACAGAAAGTGGTCTACCTCTTTGGCAATGAGGGGGAAAAAAGAGGCTTTACATTAAAACAAACAAAAAATATCGCACAGTCACCCTTCTTTATTAACTGGGAAGAAATAAAAGCTAAACAAGTATACATACACAGATTCCAGTTATTGTGGGACATGACCCTGGCCCCACTAACGCATGATGTCATTCAGTAGCTTGTCCAGGAAAAACTTACCTCCTCCAATGATGAGTAATTTAAAATTAAGCAGCATAGACTCTTTACAAAAATGCTAGAAGAAAAGAAGAAGGAAATAGGAAAAGCCAATGACAGATGAAGAGTCTAAAAATGACATCACAGAACAGATGAAAATTTTGATATAAACATTTCACCAATGAATTTCAAACAAATGCAATGAGGCAATAATCTCCAGACAGTGAGAGAACAAAAATGAGATGCAAGAGAGTGGGGAAAGACGATGAAACAATAAAAGGAGATGAGAAGTGAACTGACAGAACTCAAGAAAGAAGGGAAAGAAACCGATGAAACCACTATTGAAATGAAAGAAATAAGGAAACAAATAAGAGAGACATGAAAGATGAAAATGAGAAAATCAAGTAACATTAAATAAGATATTAAAAAGTTAAAAAGAGGAGAAATTAGAGAAGAAATTGGAGATACGAGATGCAGATAAACGAGATCCAACATGCATGTAATTGGCATCCTTGAAGAAGAAAACCAAAATAATGAACAATAAATATTTAGTTAACTGTTTGTGCATGTGGGAAGGGAGTGATGGCATATACTCTGGTCTCTCATTTTTGACAGACACCTTAAAAAATTCTGAGCACATCCCAGAGCCCTCCCAGGCTTTTAAGCCATATGGACTTGAATTTGAATCTTGGCTCTTTCAGTTATGACAAGGGACTTCAGAAAGTCACTGAAGACCTGTGCCCCAGTGTTCTCATCTGTAAAAAGTCCCCATTAATAACTTGCACATTATAATGCTATAAGAATGAAATGAGAATTATGAACAGTGCCTGACACATAATAGGCAGAGTGAACCAAGATGTCATTTAACCAGAAAAGAGCTATTGAAGGGAATCCCAACCAGATCCCTCTTTGTCTTTTGGTAACCAGGGTTTGGAGTAAGAGAGAAAAATATTAACATCCCTTAGGTAAGACAGTGTTCAGATGTGGAGCCGAATTTCTGGGCTTGAGCCCCAGCTCTACCACTGTCTGACTGGGAGGCAACTTCTCTTTGCCTCAGTTTCCCCATTTGATAATGATAGTACTTATTTCTTAGGGTCGGTACAAGGATTAAATGAGTTAACATACGTATTAGATGATTGCTAGGATCACACCATCGACAGAGGAGCCCGGCAGGCTACAGTCCATAGGGTAAGCGGGAGTCAGACACGACTGAAGCAACTTCGCATGCACACAAGCACGCACGTTGTCATCACTGGGCTTGGGAAATTACCTCTAAGTGCTTCTGGGTTAAGCCGTGCGACTGAATATAGAACATGTCTACGTTTTCTCCCCAGTAGGGAAATTTGTAAACAAAACGTAAACATGAACTTACAATGACAGGGGAAACAGGAGGCAACAGCCACAAAATTTTTGAAGCTGGTGAGTGGCAACTGAGTTAGCAGAGCTGATAAAGCCGAATCTTAAGTAATCTGTAGAGAACACTAAAAACCAACTTGATCTATTCCACAGAATCCTCAAAGTTCCCAGAAACCAGCAGCATTGGACCGCTCCAGACTAGGGGAGAAGAGGGGACCTGCATAATAACAAGGGGTGAAATCTGTTGAGAGTGATGTGATTCCTTCTTTATTCCACACTCGAGTGGCTGTCCTTTTCCCACCATGGCACAAGGTGGGACACTTTTCTCCCAAAGAAAAGAGGGAAAACAAGCCTCGAGTATTGCACAGAGAACGGGATGTAAAGGGGGCACATACAGCTGCATGCTGGGAACGCCAGGCCACTCATCTCCAAAAGCACCAGCGTTCAGAACCCTCCCTTTCAGTGGGGAGAGGAGACTTTTCTTGGGGAATCTGACCAACCTAAGAGAAAAAGGTCTGAGTTGGAAGTTCCAAATACACTGCCCTTCAGATTACCAAGGGGGAAGCTTAAGTTTTTTGGTTTTTTTTTTTTTTAATTGGAGGCTAATTACTTTACAATATTGTGTTGGTTTTTCCATACATCAACATGAATCTGCCACGGGTGTACACGTGTTCCCAATCCTGAACCCCCCTCCCACCTCCCTCCCCATACCACCCCTCTGGGTCATCCCAGTGCACCAGCCCCAAGCATCCTGTATCCTGCATCGAACCTGGACTGGCGATTCATTTCTTATATGATATTATACATGTTTCAATGCCATTCTCCCATATCATCCCTCCCTCCCTCTCCCACAGAGTCCAAAAGACTGTTCTATACATCTGTGTCTCTTTTGCTGTCTCGCATACACAGTTATCATTACCATCTTTCTAAATTCCATATATATGCATTATTATACTGTATTGGTGTTTTTCTTTCTGGCTTACTTCACTCTGTATAATAGGCTCCAGTTTCATCCACCTCATTAGAACTGATTCAAATGTATTCTTTTTAATGGCTGAGTAATACTCCATTGTGTATATGTACCACCGCTTTCTTATTCATTCATCTGCTGATGGACATCTAGGTTGGGGAAGCTTAAGCTTATCAAGACCTTCATGTACGGACCCAAATGCAAATCAAGAGCAGACAGCCAACACTTGTCTGACACTGAGGAAGTCTCTAAAGAGGCCCAAACAAATAAATAGTGAAAAACAATCTAAAGAAAACAGGGTAATTGCAAATTAGAAGAAAACTATTTTTTTAAGCTATCAATGAAGTAAGAGCAGTGTGTCATTTTTTTTTTTAATTAACTTTTAACTTTGAGATAATCGTAGACTCCTATGCAATTGTAAAAAATAATACAGAAATAACTCAGGAAGATGAGGAGTGTGTCATTTTGAAATTCAAAAAGAGTAATTACAAAAAAGCTTTTGAAAATTAGTATGTTGGCAGAAATTAGGAACTCAATAGAAGAACTGGAGCTAAATGGGCATAAATCTCCTGGAAAATGGAGCAAAAAGACAAAGAAATGGAAATTAGGAGAGACAACATAAGAACATTAGAGGGTAAATACAGGAGACCCAAAATCTGACCAAATGGAATTTCAAAGGAGGACAGGGAAGGCTGAGAGGAACAGATCATCAACAATAGATTAAGAAGATGTCCCAGAACTAAAGGACAGAAGAACTTTCCAGGTTCAGAGTGCCCTGTGAAACCGAGGAAAACAACAGCATCACTGTGCATTTCAGAACTCTGAGGTCCAAGAGAAGATCCTACAAGCTTCCAGAGGGAAAAACTAGATCACATTATAGGGATGAGGAACCTGAATGGCTTGGGGTTTCTCAATAGCAACACTCAAATGAGAAGGAAGTGGAGTGATGACCCCCAAATTATTTTAAAACATAAGTTAAAATTTTTCCAATCTAGAAAAATTAATATTTCTAACCTAGAATTCTATAATCAGTCAACAATCAATGACATATGAGGACAGACACAATAAAGGCATTTGTGGCCATGTAAGTTCTACAAACTCTACCTACCATATACCGTTTCTTAGGAAGCCATTGGAAGCTACTGGAAATAAAGCAAGAAAGATAAGGCCATGGGATTAAAAAATGAATTTCGAGTTAGAAAGAAATGAAAAGAATCACCCGGAATATGATGAAAGAAGGTTCCAGAAGGATGTCTGGGGAATGGATATATAAGGTAATTGTCCAGACTGGAGAAGTGTTACTCAAGGGACAGACACGATGAGGATGGCCCTCACTGTGCCCTCCACTGCGGGACCAACTTGTTAACCTGGTGAGACACCTGGAGCATCTACTCCATCCAAATAAGGTATTAAACTAAAAAGAGGAAGACATCAAAGAAACAGAAGATGCAACACCAAATGAGAGCCAAATAGTTCTAAGGATGACAGCAGAGAAAAGCCAGTCCCAGAAAGACAGTTATCCAGTGGAGCTAGAGAGCAAATGTCCAGATAGGAGAAAGCAGGTCTTCATGACGGATGGCTTCAACAGGAAAAAAGGGAAAAGAAGGAAAGAAAGAATTAGATTGGCTGATGTTGATGGCCTTGTAGAAAAATATTCTGAGAAGCTTTTGGAAATTGTGGGGTGAGTTAGCAATTAAGTACACAAAAAAAAAAAAACCCTAAGTAAACAAAGGGCCAAGGCAATTATTAACTACAGATAAAAACTAAGAAAGGAAACATAATCGTAGTGCACTACAGTGCTCAGCTGTGAATAATATCTGTCTAAGCATATTATGTAAACAGTCACCACTGATCTAAGAACTGTAATCTAACTACACGGGGAGGAGAGGAAACAGGAAACAGAGGAATGAGCAGGGTGGTGTAAGAGAATTAGATCCTCATCTACCATAATAGGAAGTCAGTAGATAGCACCTACAAATGGATAAAGTAAAAGATAATAGCATATACCTGTTATTGAGAAACATGGAAAAGAGCAGTTGACAGCTGTGGCCTCTGGGGAGGGGAAGATGGGGAAAACATGGAACAGAGAGTCATATCTTCTTACAAATAGTTTAGTTCAAGTTGATGTTTGAAACTATGTGCACTGTTAAAACAAAAATTAGTTTTAAAAATGGATTAATTTCTCCTAGCACCTTTGCCTGCCAATCTTGTAGCTGGCTGCCTCTGTATGCTGTGGTTCCTTTTTTGACTTCTTTGACCCAAAGGTAAGGCTTAGAAAAT